>NC_050606.1:8052984-8410484 GCF_013368585.1 Megalops cyprinoides | reverse complement strand
AAAAAAGGTACCTTGCACTGCAGGACAAAAAGTCAACAATGACAAGCCCTGCTTTAACTATGTATACACAGAATGTTGTAACCCAGCCATTCCCTCTCCCTCTCCCACAGAGCGGACTACGGCATCAACCCAGACAGCGTGTTTGTAGCGTCTGCGCTGCGACCCACAACGGCAGGAAGGCCAGACGCCGGGCGTGGAGCTGGCACCCTCTGGCACAGTCTGTCACCCACGGGCGAGGCGGCCAACCCTGCTGCCTCTCACACCTCTCCACATCTCAGAGAGAGAGAGAGAGAGAAAGAGAGAGGGAGAGGGAGAGGGAGAGAGATAGAGAGAGGGAGAGAGGGAGCGAGAGAGCGAGAGAGCGAGAGAGGGAGAGAGAGGGAGAGAGAGATAGATAGAGAGAGGGAGAGAGGGAGGAGAGGGGGGGCAGAGAGAGAGACTGAGCACAACAGAGAAGGAGAGAGAGGGAGAGAGAGACAGGAGAGGGATACAGGCAGGCAGAGATAAGCCTCCCACATGCTCAGCAGAATCGCGCCTCCTCTCAGCACTGCACCTGGCAGCACTCCTCTAGCTGGTCTGAGAACACCGTGGACTGCTGGGAAAAATACAACACTAACAGCAGCTCTCCCCTTCCTCCCTCCGAGTGACATCGAACAACGTCTAATAAATAGGGAATAAAGAGAGTACAAGACGCATCTGGTCACTCTTTCCCGCTAGTGTACCGCACTTGGCCCAATAATGTATTCAGTGAGGGACGGAAGCATGTACTAGTCGCTTAATGGCCACATTCCATTCCCAATACCAACCAGAAACGGAACGGAAATTTTAAAAAGCTTACTACTTACTACGGCCGAGCACACACATTAAAACTTAATGAACGAGGTGCTTTTCTGGAGCCACAGCGGATTTCCTCTGTGCTTAAAAAGCACCGTTAGCAGCCGAGCGAAGCCGCGCGGCCCGAGCCCGCACAATTTCATCCGGCGGGCGTGGAGAGAAACGGCTCATTCAGCATCTCGGTAAACAGGACGTCATTAGAAGCAGCACTGGCTGTCTCTGCCGCTTCCTTCAGAGAGGGGCATGCCGAGGGAGAGCGTAGGGAACGCTCTTCATACGGGCGCTCACCGAAAAGACGACTTCAGGTGTCGGAGAGATTAGAGGAAGTTCTGCTGGTGCTGCTTGCCAGTGGGCTTTCTGCGCAGAGGCTCAATGCTCAACGCTCGATGCTTCATTTAATTCAATGGCACAAGCCAGTCTCAAAAGTACAGTAGCACGAAGCACGGCTCATTTACACACAGTACGTGAAGACCATACTTAAATATCTCATGTAGGGAAAGTCTCCTCCACTGAAGAGGAGAGCCAGACCTGACGCCTTACAATGCTGCACCCTCATTCTCGTATGTCAGAGCAGGGGTTGATGGGCCACCCAATGCTGCGACCTGTTCTGCCCTCTTCTTTAATTTTAGCATCGGAGGACAAGAAGAAAATAGGCTAGGCGGAAAAAAACCTCAGCGCAAGCAAAACTTTCCTGTTCTCTCCTTGCCTTGCAAAGCTCACAGTGGACTATTTATAACTGACACAGATTCTCTGCAGCATCTCCAAACCTAGCCTGTGATCCTCGTCCCTGTGTTAATGAGGACAGCCCCTGCTCTCCAGCATTAACTGTGCGCCTGTGTTAGAGCACAGCCCACATTTCACAGCAGTAACTGCGCTCCTGCATGTAGCTGTAATCATGTGCTGGCATCTTTGTTTATGACAAAGAACCCTGTGGTATAGAAGGACAGGGTGAGGTGCTGCACTGGAGCCTGTGTTAATCAGAACAGCTTGTGTTTCAGCACATCGCACTGTGTTAAAGAGAGGACCCTGTGTTCACAAAAACAGCACGTGCCCCTGTGTTTACACTGCCTTGTATTAACAAAATCAGTGACTGTTAAGCACAGCCTGCTTTTTTGGACAGTGTGATTCAACCAAATATTAATGAACTTAATGAACTTAACCTATTAATTATGGAAAAACTATTCTGAAGTGACAAACCTATTTACGAGGACAACCTGTGTTACTGCACACTACCTGGGCTTGTGACATCAGCCTTTGTGGCCTTTGTCTAGACCTACATTGTACAGACCCAGACTTGAGAATAACAATGTCAGGATGACAGCAACAGAGGCAACATGATTCCAATCTGTCATTTACAACATTAAACAGAAGCCATAGGGTAAATTGTTCAGACATACTGAAGATGTGCTTCACTTCTTCTGCAGCTGACTAAACTCAGTATGTGCAGTAGGTTCTGGAGACTGTAAAAGTTTCAGAAAGTGGTCATAAACCAGGCATAGTCTTCATCAATGCCCACCAATACAGCATGACACAGCTGGCATTTCCCCACAGCTGAGTGACTCCTTAATGAACATAAATGAGCTTTCATGACAACACTTCTCTCGTGAGACACCTAAGGACATGGTGGGGTCTTTTTTAGGAGCTCAAAACCGGCTTTTTCTTCCCCTGTACCCTCTCTCTCTATGGGCCAGTGCTTGGGGTAACCATCCTATTCTGTTTGGGGACTGTGTGAACCAGATAAAAACTGCAAAGTCACTCACATATATATATATACACACACACACACACACACACACACACACACACACACACACACACGTTTATGAGTCTACCAGTGGAGCAAAGGTCGCACTCGTAATCAATTATATTTCAGATGAGAATGGGCACATGGTTACAGAAATGTAAGCAGTCAGCCTTGTGACATCATTCTGTCAGAATGTGCTTTAACAGATAAGACACTGCCATAAACATACTTCCATGGCAACAGATACTCATTGCTTTTTTTATTCCTTTAAACTACTCTAGTCCTGAAGAGTTATGGGGGTTATTGGTCTTAATTACTATAGAGGTTTGCGACAGTATTAACTGGATGACAACTTGCTTCACCTTTTATTCCAGGAATACGTGTGTAAATTTTCATCAACAGCCTTTTGACAAACTGGGGGAATGAAATCAGTGAATCGTGAATTAAGAAACAACACGCTCAAATAGCCAACTTAGCCCTCGTGTGATGTGTCTGCCTTCCAAACTAAGAACGCCTATTAAGGACCCAAACCCAGGCTGTGACATGCGACTCCTACTTTGTGTAGGACACAAGCAGAATGACCTAACTGCGATGTGGGCCACCCATTCTCCTGCAGGCTGGGGACACTGTGACAGGGGGGAAGGTGTGGGGAGCGACAGCGTTAGTGTTCCAGCTCTTACAATGAGGCCAGCTGCGCCGGTGGAGAGCTGCTCTGGTCCCCTGGAAAAAAGCTGGGGGGGTGACACGGTGGCCTCTGTGCAGCCCTGCTTGGAGTTCTGACAGAAGGGCTGTAGGGAGGGAGGGGACACTGCGGCCTCAGACCTCATGGGAGCCGTGTCACTCCATAACACGGCCCTGCTCTGCAATTGGAACTACTGTGAACCAGGGCACCTCTGAGACAGGGCCAATCGCAGACAGGGCCAAGTTCAGACCAGCCACTGTGAGAAAACTGACGGACACAGGGCTACTCTCAGACAGGGCCACCGTGAGAAAACTGATGAGACAGGGGCTACTCTCAGACAGGGCCACTGTGAGAAAACTGATGAGACAGGGGCTACTCTGAGATACGCCAGTGCTGCCTTAGTTCCACGAGGCCCCGGTCCAACATGTTTTCCAGCTCTGTTCCCAGCAAGCATTGATGTAATGTAGTTTCTTTACCTTCGTAAAGTTAGTGCTAGCACATTTTAGATGAGAAATTTCTAGGCCATACTCACAGCCACCCAAGCACCCAAGTTTACAAACCAATCCCTCTAAGACAACCGCAAAGGCCAACCCATTTCCCTTGTTAAAGTGAAAGGAACAGAGATCACAACAGCAGGAACTCCTTAATGACTGGCACTTACCAGCTGCAGTATATCTTCATCTTTTGGCATTACACACAGTTCGAGAACAGCATCACTGAAATGCAAAATGAGCAAATTAACACTGGAGGCAAGCGGTGCAGTGCACCGTAACACACAGCCTCAGCAGGCGCCCGAGATAAAGGTCACATCACTGTATCACTTCCTGCCACTGGACATCATTGCAGTAACAGTGTCATTTCAGCTGAAGGATGGAAAGTTCTAGAGACGTGGCCTTTCTGGGCTCCACCGCACAGGACCTTTTACCTACAAACCCTTATCTGAAATACTGAGCGTGTACACATTTACGCTACTTGCATATTTAAATAGCACTGCAATGGAGGACTGGCTTATTATGCATATCATATAACACACAACGCCACTACTGCAGTTGGTGTAGAGAGGATAATGAATGAAAAACAATAAGGTGGCATAAAAATAGATAAGCCAAGCTCTTCATTAAATATGGTATATCATGAATTTATGGAAGCCCAGAGAGGCTTGGTGATGACAACAATGCTTTGCATGAGGGACATGAAATACACACACACAGTTGGTGAGGAACACAGCTTCAGCCTGTGAGTGGAAGTGAGGTCAGAAACTGAAGCACAGACTCCAGTGAAGCACGGCTTACCTGTTCTGTATTAAGGCTATGACCTGGGAGTAGGTCTTCCCGATAATGCCTTCTCCGTTCACCTTCACGATCCGGTCTCCTGCGGGAGGAAGAGCGGCAGGTATGAGGCTGGGTGTGTGGTGACGCCCGCGTGTTCCCGACAGGTCTGGGAGCGCAGATTAAAGCGAGGGGAATCTCCCTCCCTCGCGGCGGGGCGTAGCGCAGGGCTTAATAAGCCGGTTCCGCTTCCCCCTGCTTTATCTGATGCCTGCCCGATCGCAGCGGATACGCCGCGCATCTGCGGCCCTTTCCGTTGGAACCGTGTTTACAGTAACCCCCGGCTTCTCCCTCTGATCCCGGATCAGTTTTCCAGTGCCGTGATGGGATCTCGACCTCAGGAAGCGGAGTGCGCGGGGAGCGACGGAGCGAAAAAGGGGGAAGAGGCTAATTGTGGGAAAATGTCTCTGGCAGAGCGGGTCTCTGAGCGTGGCGCTCTGGCCCCTGTCCCCTGCTGTTATTTACGGTGTTATTCCTGGAGGCCGAGCACTCCCGGGCAGATCAGCAAACACTCGCCTTTTCGTTGTACTGTTTACACTGGAAGACACACCAAATTCCAAACCTGCCCCTGTCCAAATCTGAATACGGTACAGTGATGACTGTCCCCAGCAGCTTCTGCTCATGACACGGGCATTACCATTCATGCCAGATTAGAGGCTGGTGCATAAATCCTCATGCAAATGCCTGTGGTTTTATATTACAACACACTACTGGCATTTAGCAGATGCTCTTATCTAGAATAACTTACACAAGACACAATTTTTTTAACATGCAACACTTTTATACAGCTGGACATTTACTGAGACAGTTCTGGGTTAAGTACCTTGCCCAAAGGTACAACAGCAGTGCCCCAGTGGGTAATCGAACAGGCAACCTTTCAGCTACGAGTCCTGCTCCTTACCACTATATTACATTGCTGCCCCAAAAAGGTGGACTCTCTCATTAAAACTGAAAGTTCCTTCCATGCATTGTTCAATGAAAGAATCCCTCACCTGAACACTAGGCCTTCAACCATTCAAACAGTGACCTGAACTCCTCAGTGACAGCTGTAAGCCACATAATGTGCAGTTATTCTAGTAATTTACCTCACATAGTTTTCAAGAGTAAATGACACTGGTGATGTGGCGGTAGCACATTACTGAGGGGCACGGTGTGACGATGTGGGCGTGTGATGTCACCTGTGCAGAGTCCAGCACTGTGGGCGGGGCCTCCTTCCTTCACCTGCTTCACAAAGATGGTATCCATCGGCTCCAGCCTGTTCCGTGGTCTCCCTGGTAACAAAAAGAGCAGCACAGCGTGAGTAATTCCAATCTCAAAACAACCTGCTATACACCACTCACACATATACACACAAACACATGCAACATATACACACACACACCACAAAAGCCAGAGACAGAGGCTGTATCTGTCTGTCTATCTGTGCCCATGGGTGCATGTGCCTCTGTGTGTGCGTATATGTATATGGTAGACTGCTGTAAGTGACTGGTCAGTGTTAACTGCTGCTATTAAGCCATGAAGCCCCCCCCGGTGTGACTACCCTGCTGTGGGACAGCGTGTACTCAAGTGCGGACATGGAATTCTACTTCACCCCCGCACCCGTGAGGTGTCCCACTTTCAGCACCCTCAAAATAAACAGCACCGTGCCAGACTGCAGCAGCAGCCAGCCCGCCCGCCCACAGCTACCCCCCAAAACACCCAGCCAATCAGCTCATGTAACCCCGGAATGGTAACAGAACACAGAAAGGACACTGCTCGACCCTTTCACACAATTTCCCTGCAGTAACGACACCAGTTCAAGAACAAAGCAGTAAAATAGTGACAAAGCATTACACTGTATTACTGGCATTTAGCAGACACCCTAACCCAAAGCGACTTACAGAGGTTACGATTTTTACATGCTATCTACTGAGGCAATTGCGGGTTAAGTACCTTGCCCAAGGGTACAGCAGCAGTGCCCCAGTGGGGAATCAAACCGACAACCTTTTCGGTTACAAGCCCTGCTCTTTACCACTGTGCTAAACTGATCATTTAAGGGACAGTCTCAGGTGCACACGCCTGGTCAGCCCAGTTATAGCTTCTACACCAAAGGCAGGCTCACATCTCATTTAAATAATCCACTACAGTCAGTGGTGTCTTCCACGCCGCCCACACACAACACTCACTGAGCGGTGACTGCCCGGCTTAGTGTAATTTCTGCTTTATCGCTTGCTGATGTCTGCCCAACCAGGACAGAAATAGTCACTACCGAGAGACCCACTCCATCTGCAGCTCTAGCATATCATGAAACAGCCATCATAAATTCAAATGCAAACTTGGGATGCGTGTTGTACCACCAGATTCTGCTTATTTTGTTGGGTGCTTTTCCAGGCACAAGGGGTCTAAACAGGCACAAGCTAGGATTAGATATGAGGGAATAAAACTGTCAATTCAGCACAATTCAGTAAAGTAACTAATGAATGACCTTATATGCTCTATTTATGCCACAGGTCAGCCATGTCATTAAGTGTAACACAAAGATAGTAGCAAATGGCGATTTAAGTTTTGTGTGGGCACTCAGCCTTAAATGCTGAAAAAAACGACACCATGGCTTCCGTGAAAACAAGCCTGCGGAATCAACAAATTGCTGTATTCTTACTAAAAAGGATTTTCCACAGAGATGAAAAAGACCAATGTTAGCTATTAAAATTCTGAACTGAAACTGACAGTTAACACTTCATTTGTGTTTTGAATTACAGTCCTCTTCATCTGAAATACTGAAAGTCATCATCAATACAAAACACAAATAAAGCACAAAATGGTACCCAGCATGATGTGTTTGTAGTCAGTTTGTAAAGGAGGTCAATGAACACCAAGCATAACTAGGAGGCCATACACCCAAGCCTGCGGGACGCTCACACATTTCAAGGGCTCACTGAAGCAGGTATGAGCTGGAGAGCTATGAGTCACCTCTCTGTGGGCAGGGACAGGGCTCTGTGTGTGTGTGTGTGTGTGTGTGTGTGTGTGTGTGTGTGTGTGTGTGTGTGAGAGAGAGAGAGGAGGATGGGAGAGAAAGAGAGGGAGAGAAAGGAGAAGGCGAAAGAGGGAAAGAGAGACGAGAAAAACACAGAAAGAGGGAAAGAGACAGCTACTATCCTGCTTCTAGTAAGACCCAGATACTGACCTGCTTCTAGCCAGACCTGTTCAAACAGCTAAATTCCCGTCTCTGCTGTATGTGTGCCCGACAGAGCGGCCCCCAGCAGTTACACGTGGCTGCCCTCGTCTTGCTCGACTGCCCTATGACCAACACATCTTCCGCCCCGAGCATTCGCCCCGTTACAGCGCATCACAGCGTAGCGACAGAATCAGACCGCTGCACGCCGCAGCCAGACGCAGCAGGACAGCACGGCAACAGGCAGCCCCAGGGCTCCAGGCCTCACCTGCTGAGGGTTAGGGATGGAGATCAACCAATGTGCTGCTAATATCCTGGATGCGGCGTGAAGGCTGTGCAGGCCGGCTGCACACAGCTGTGCTAATGCCCTGCTGCCCTGGCTCCAGCATCTCACACTCTAACGCAACGCAACTGACTAAAACAGTCGCTTTTTTTTTTTCCCCGGGAATCTTCAACCTCTGACAATTCCTCTGAAATCCTCTGCGAAGACTGAACGTATCACACGTTCCATTTAGAAACCTTTAACATCTCCTCAGCTACAAAGACGATGAAATCATGCTATTATGAGAATATTAAAGAGCTCTTCCGAGAAACGAGCAGCTCTCTCTCACTGCATGTGGCTATCAAACCACCTTTTGATGTGAAGTGATGGCTTCATCGAGATCATGGATCTATGATGAATATTAATATGAATATGTAATACTTCAACTGGGATATATCATTCGTTTCCCTTTTATAGCCCCATGTCACTGGCGGTGAATATTTAATTTTAAACGGTTCTCTGTTCTGGAATGTAGCATCAGAGACACTGGGTTGTGTTTTTTTGCCTGTGGTGGCAACATGCATTTTAAAACGCTTGAGTAAGCACAGCAGGTAGCTCAGCATACTGCTGCTCTCAATGACTCTTCACTTCCTCCACTAATGCACAAACCCATGGGTACATGCGCGCGCACACTCACGCACACACACACACACACAGACATACACGCACACGCACACACAGCTGCAGCTTCAGAATACAGAATAAACGGGTAATATTTATAAAGAAAGGTCTGTCCTGGATAAGAGCATCTGATCAGCAAAGAGGAGATATAAAAGCAAATCAACAAACATTCGACTGTGAATCAAAATGAAAAGAAAGCCAGAGATTAAAAACAGATTAGTATTAAAAACGGCCAGATCTAGAGATGCAACACAAACAACACTGTCATCCCTGTCTGGATCTTCAGCATCCTAGTGTTTATGAGTGTGTCTCCATGCCATCTTAACTCACAGTCATTCCAGCACACAGTCACCTTTACCGAATCACCCTGCCCTGCTATCTGCCAGAGCTCCAACGTGTCTGTGGTCATTAAAAGAGGTCATGCTGGCCTTGTGCTTCAGCAAAACCCAACAGCTTTACTGAGCACAATGGAGACTGTGACCTTTTCAAATCACGAAGAGGGAAATTTCCACGCATTACTGCCAGCCCCTGCAAAACAACCCCCGAAAAGTACTGAATCATTTCAGCCATCGATTAATCATGTTCTTTCTGTATTCAAAGATTAAAGCAAAAAAAGGACAACTTTCTAATTTGATTGGTTTAATAAAGCTGTTTTCATTGCTTTTAATATTCTCTTCTTTAAAAAAAAAAGGGGGGGGGGATTTCATTTTGATGAGAACTGCTTTATTATCGGGTCAATACAGTGAGTTGATGTTGATGTGATGGGTTTAGGAGACAATGTGAGAACATAGCGTGTGCCCCTGCCTAGCCCCGGGGCCAGATTATCTGGTCGTGGGGGGAACATCGTGCTTGGATTTACAGCAGGACTCGGTCCTTCTGTCCTGAGACACAGACCCCTGACACAGACCAAATCTGATTACCTCCACAGCTGAAGCCCAAGCCCTGGCCTCAAACCCTCTCACATTCTATCGCGCCGTGTGCCCTGAATTTAAACAGCTCCCGGACAAAGTACCTATTTACGACACCTGACATAACGTTAAATTACGCCGAGGCATTCCCTGCCCTGAAAAGGGGGCCACTGACACACACACACACACACACACACACACACACATACAGAGGAAGCCGTGTAAATAAGAAATGCTCCGCCAGGCCGGGCCGCTTTCTCAGCGTGTCACAGTCCCAACGGCTGCAGAGCAAAACAAAAGGAAAAGAAAGTAATAATTAACTGGGCAGGGGAGCGTCCTGAAAAGTGCGAGTTTGCTTCTCGGAGGAGGTGAAGGGATCCCGCCGGCGAGGGAGGCTGTTTGGGCATTCCTCCGGCGTCTCCCGGCACCCGCCCGGCGGAGTTCGGCCAGGATGCCAGCTTACGCCACATCTGCTGCCGTTACTACAGGCAGGAGTTCAGTCTCTACGGGAGTAGAGCTACTACAGTCTCTACCATCTAGCCGGAGCCTGTGATTCCGTATATGGCTTTCATTTGTGTTGTACTCTGCCTCACTTGTAAGTCGCTTTGGATAAAAGCGTCTGCCGCATGAATAGATGTAAATGTAGGCAGGAGCAAGTGATCACGTGACCTCCACGGAGAGGGAAGAGGGCTCAGGAATGCGCAGACACCATATGCCTGCGTAGTTGTGCTATCCGCTACCCATACAGAGGTAAAAAAAAATAAAAAAAGAATAACGCTGGCTCTTAGTATTGGGAAAGTAGCAGGAGAGCTCAGTGCTGGAGTGTGTCACAGGTTAGGGCCGGCTTTATCTGCTGAAGCCGCTGAACGCTGGCCCGAACGCTGCCGAGTGCCTGGCTCAGCCGGGCGTATCCATGACAGTGTGGGAGTGCGATCTGCACCCTGGAGCGGTCGCTACGCTCACCGTGTTAACCACTTCCCAGGTGGCTGTCCGCAGCTGCTGCTCTGCTGCCGAGCTTTTTACACAGCAGCTAACAGCGCTCACGCTGCCGTTATGTAATGATGCTACATCCACCTCACCCTGACAAACACAAGCTCTGCTCTGCCACTCGGCTCCCCCCTGTGGTGAGAAATGGAATCACGGGGTCTTGCGTGCCAGAGAGAAGAGGGATTTTTGTTAACGCTCTGAGAAACTCTTTCCAGAATTATATCAGCTGTTGCACAAAATACAAAAAAACAAAAAACAAAAAGCAATTCTGCTTACAGTGTGTTTTGGTTAATAAATAAAACAATACTCGCTATGTACGTTTGTGTGTGTGTGTCCTTAACTGAAACCGTGAGCAGCAGTATTACTAAGCACTGACTCAACCCTTCCTTCTCCGTCACCTCCAACTCTGTTCAAACATCCTGCGTGGGTCTTTTGCGACATCCGATGTCAGATGTCAGATGTGTTACATCCGATAACATCTGACATCAACACTACAATGTTCAAACACTGGCTCACAAATTCGACCATTTGGTACGCCTTACATTAACAACCTGCCAATAGAGGGCGACAAAGTCCTTTCCCAGAGTGTGCACAGCCCCTAAGCAACGGACCCACAGATAATTCACATGGTACAGGGCAGAGGTCACACCTCCAGAGGGACCTAGAGGGTCAACGGGTGTCAGGCTGTCATTACACCTGGGCTCTTAATTGGCCAATTAAATTGATTTGTTGTTTGAAAAAAAGCAGATGAAAAGAGGTTATTAAAATCTGCCGGATTATAGCCTGCGGGGCTGAAGCTGCACAGTAAACCCCTGGTATAGATGAATGGTGAATTAAAAATAATATGGCTAAACTAACATGGAAGTTTCTGATCCCCCTCCATAAACCCTGCTAGGATGTGAGAGGATAACGAATGCAATACTGAATGAAATCAACTGGTGGCAGAACACAGCTCTACGTTGTCAGCCTAGTCTGCACAGGAAACAAAACTTATGTGGATCTTAGAAGTGTGGGGAAAAAGGAACTGAATTATGAGGTATTGTTTTAGATTCAGTAAAATGCTGCTTCAAATTCCTAAGTCTGAGCGAAGCTTCAAGCTTGGAGATTAAAAAATGAGACTAATTACCAAAGACTTCTCATTAACTTGGTGTGAACGCTAGGCATCGTACAAATGTCAACACATGAACACAGTACTTTCTTTGTTATTGTTCAGAAAAAGCTTTCAAATAAAACTAAAAATAACTGGATTTGCCTCTGCAGATCCAAGTACCATAATGCATCCTAATGTTTGTTTCTCACTGAATCCGGTAAATAAGCGAGTTCAGAGTCACATGCTTTGCTTCCAGCGACTGCACAATACCACTGACAGCAATGAGGCAGCTGAGCATCAGGCTTCGATTTCCAACGCAAAACTATAGCGTGGGCCTCAGCAAACTGGATTCTGGCGGCTAAAGCTAAAAGGGCTGAATGCGGCCGGTGTCCTGTAATTTCTCCTGCGTGTGTGTGAGCCGTGAGCACACCCGTAAACCACGCGGCTTCCCAGCAACACCAGGCATCCACTCGCACTCTGGGGGGGAGGGGGTCATCTGAGGCCGCTCGCATCTCTACAGCGCCACCCACGGCCCGCCGTCGCAAAAGCACAGCGCGACAGCAGCCACAGTGACTGCAGCCAGCGACCGGCTTTTGCAGCTGCTGTTGTAAACGGCATGACTGACTCACTGCAGAGCGGCAGAGATAACTCAGCACCGCAGCCTGCCGCGAGCGTCAAGGCGCGGTTTACGCTTCGTTCGCAGACACGCAGATGACACAGCAGGTCGTTCCGGTGCTCTCGCTCATGGTTTCTCACAGGTGGAGGGGGGCACAGGTGATCCCTGCCGCTGCAGAAATGCACCTCTAGGCCATGTTAACATGCGGAAATCCAAAAAAAAAAAAAAACCCAAACCACCCTTTCAAACAGCAACATGTTACAGGGCATGTAATGTGGTCCACAAGACAAAGGCTTATCTGGCCACAAAAAACGACCAAAAAACAAACAGGCAGAGAACAGCTCTTGACAAAGGCACTTCTGAGAGAACTGGAAATAGAGCTTTGTTCCTTAACAGACAAACCTGTGTGCTGCCTTCCTCCATTTCAACCACGACTTTGGACCTTGCCGAAAACCGCCCCAATCCATTCAGTCTGTGATTCCCGAAACAAAAGATCAATGGCCTAACCTGTCAGACTCCCATCAACCGGGAAACCGTAAACTGCCATCAAGACACTGAAAACTTGGAGGCTTTCCCTCAAATTGCTCCCACACTCACACACCTTAATTCCACTAGCAGTGTGGTGTTTACAACCTTCACATGTCAAATATGTTTTCACAAATTGAGGGACACACCAAAATCATTTTGATGACAAATGTTTACACAAGACCAGATTTTTTTTAGCAGGTCAAGGGAGTGCCATTTCAAAGTTCCACCAAAGTATGCTCAGGGTGACACCACTCTCATTCCTTCTGGTGTAGTCCCCCTGAGCTCCACTAGAGGCCGCAGTGTGGACACTGTTGGTGCACATTTCCAGCCAGTAAAGACTGGGAATATCGGGAGCAATTTAGCCCATGGGTAACATGAGTGCAAACCCAGTGTTCTTTCCCACAGAGAAATGCACATGCCTACAGCACTCACCTGACTTGCTGGTGAGAAGTAAAAATACTTCCGATTTCACTCGTAAATAAAGGCCATCTGGGGAACTGCTGGAGACAAAAGATGTGCTGTTCCCATTCCGTGTAAATGAGGGCTGCTTCAGAGATCAGCATATGTCATAATGTCATCACCACCCCCTAGTGGATGGGCAGAGGAATGCAGGCACCCACTGAGCCTCTCAGATGGACACTGTTGCAATGACCCCAACATATTCAGCACAACCCCAATGTGACCGCACTGCATAGGATTTGAATCTGCTTCAGCTATCTTCCTCCTTCAAAGCTTTTAGGTCAGTTCCCATTTTTGCCTTTGTTTTCATCCTTTTAGTCATGGCTTCTCACAACTCCACCTAAGCGATGTATTATTCGGCCAAACGGGAATAATCTTGGTGATAGCGTTAAGTGAGTTCGCATCAATCACTCCTTTGTACTTGCCCCTCACCAAAGTAAACATGTTGGAGCTTTCTGAGCAGAGGCACTCCCTGTGTGACACATACAGATAATAAACTTAATTAATGTGCCACAGACTGAGGCCGTTATGAATCATACATTGAGCCAGTCGGGTTGTGAGAGAACAGAAAGATGAAAGGGAGACTACAGCAGTGACCGAGTGGGAAGATGGTGCCCTGCCGGCCCACATCTCGCAGCCAATCACACGGCTTCGTTCCCCGGTTTCACCAGATCGGCTGTAGGCCCCTCCCCTAAAGGTGCTTCAGCCGTCACCAAGGGGCAGCTTGGGGATGTGTATCATGCCAAATGATCAGTTTTTTTACTTGCTGGCTCTTAACAGTTATTTCTTTCTTATGCAGTTGAAATTTTCACCCCATACTTTGAAGAACAGGCACTTCAATACTTAAATAGTATTATTACTGCTTGGCTTTCCCATTGTTAATACTACATAAAATCAAAATGGCCATCTAATTTATATGCACCAATAAGAGTGAAGACTGGGTACATACTTCAAGTACTTGCATCCAACAGCATAATCCAAACAAGTTAATCAGGTAATTCTGTTGCATTAATTTAATAACAATGTGTGGCATGCAGTATAATGGATTATCTGAATATGAGCACGCACTGAAGATTTGTGGGAATCCCCTCTCTATTTGCCATGCACTTCCCGGTCTGAAGGAACCACAAAGACAAATTTAATGAGTTCCTGGATAGTGCCAGAGGCAGTCATACTGTCAATCAAGCTCACCTTGAGACATTCCAGGTGCAGTGTTGTGAAACATTAAGTAAGCAAATCAGAACAACTTTCTGAAGGTAACACGGTATTAAAAACAGAAGCGCTATCCAACATGTATGCTTTCTAGGCCCAGCCCCATTTAATAACACATTTTTGGCTGCTCTCGCTTCTAGCACAGCTGAGCGGCTAGTGTGGGTTGGGGCATTTTCAAGTCTTTTTTTTTTCCTTTTATTGAATGTTGTTATTCTGCGGTGCTGGACAGCAGCCCGTTGGTTCTTCTGGTCCAGGCGTTATGCAACAGGCAGGACCGCACCGTTCACTCCCAGCCAGCGGGGGGAGCTACCGAGTTCTGGGAGCTCTGTCACTGTCAGACCGGACCCCTTGTTTCTTAAAATGAGGTCATATGAAAAACATGTTTCATATTAACTGTACCTTCACAAGAGTCACTGCAAAAAGAGATCCATCAAATTCAGCTCTGTATAATACACGTATTATAGCGTAAAACACAAACCATGAAACCATTAAGTGTACTCAAGCCATATGTCTCTTACTGATATTATATCACTAAAGTAAATGATAACAGGGGAAATGCAGTAAGTGTCTACACTGTGTCATGTTGAATGCAGCTCCAGCATGCATTTATTTTTCAGTTACGCGTCATTCTTGGCAAGTTTGTGCACGAGCATAATGCAGCCAGAGTTGTCAGTTCATCCACTGTTGCCTAGAAACCCTTTTCTCCCTTCGGCTGAACAGAACTGGCTGTTTATCTTAGATAAAGCAGAAGCACCAAGAAATCCAATAAGGCGACATACATGCACTATGCCTTTTACAACTTCTGACACAGCCGCACTTAGCAGTTTTATCTCCTGTACAAGACAGTAAAAACAGCATTCCAAGTACAGTAACCCTGACAGGACCGTTTACAGTCGAGGGTTTTCGGTCCTCTTAATTGCGGAGGGGGAGGCTGCCCGCCTGCAGCAGGGAGTGAGTAATGGTCACCAGAGCGTGAGTCCAGCAGCGCTTAAGTGTGAATCCAGCACATGAGAAACGACGCGCTGAAAGCCTCGCTCCCCAGAGCCCCGCTGGAGCACTCGCCTCCTGCTTAGCTCATTAGCCCGAACAATCCTGCTACACCTTTAGCGCCTCGGGCAGCTGGCTACCAGCTCGTCCCCTGGGCCTCTGCAGCCGAAACGGGCGGTGTGCCGTTTGCCCACGGGGCCCTGAAAACACCTTGAACGGCTCGCCTCATTACATGTGGGAATCAGAGACTTGCTGTATTTCTCTGGAGAAATCCCTCCTTGCCACAGGGTACAGCTTTATTGATCCACTGCTGTGCCGCCGGTTCAGCCACCACTGAGGTCCTTGTGTGTCACTTTCGGTGTGGGGCTTAAATACGAGCCGCTTACCGCACACAGGAGCCCGTAGGTCACTCTTCAGCTCTTGCTGTGCTTCTTCCACATGTCTCCCACTGCCAGACACTGCCAAAATACCACATCCGCCCACTTTGCTCCGGATCTGCGAGAGGCAACCCGAGCCTGGCCCAGCACGGAGGCGCTGACAGGCGGAACAGGAGGGTCGAAAGGACGGTGCACTCGACGTGGGCCGCGGGTCAGCCGTGCCGCCTCCCGGAAACCCCCGGCGGAACACTAGGCCTCACCCTCTCCAGCCCGCTCCTGCTCCCGCTCCACAGACGTGACCCCCCCAGGCTCTTCAGTGAAAGAAGAGCCTTCCGCTAGTCCCAGGAACAAACTGTGCCGTTTCTTACAGGAGGTGGGCTTTCACAGCCCGCATGGGACCGGAGGGGAATTTGCATCGCTTTTGTGAGCCTTCCCGCCCTTCTCCAGCATAAAACTGGAATCTGAACATCTACAACACGGTATTCCGCTTAGAACAAAACGTACTTGAACAGACGGGTCCTTTTTTTTTTCAGCATCTGCATTGAGAGAATACAATATGCATAGTGTATTCCCTCTCTTTCCCTTCCATTTGTTGAATATGAAACCCGGCACAGCACAAATGTTTTTCTAAGTCCCGCTGTTTGCTGAGAACGAGCTTTCTAACCCTTAGCAGATGCGCAAACAAGACGGAGAGAGTTCCCGTGGCTCGGAGCGCACAGAAAACCGCACTGTGATGTCGCAGTTGGTTGAGATCACTCGCGGAGCCTCATCTGCTGCCCAGACTGAGGAAATTCCAACGGCGATGACCTCATGGTCGACACACACAGACCCCAACAACGTACGCCCACAGCACACGCTGGGCAAACAAACCGCAGGCGAGGGTCTTCCGCAGACACGGGGGGCTCGGCGCTCCGCCTGGCCACGCTGCAGTGACCCCTGGCTTCCACCGGTGTGACTAACACCCTGGTTCAGCTGACCCGTCCCAGCTGTGTGTGGGCCTTTCTGATGTCACCCAATATGGTGGTTTGTTTTTCAGCTGACTCACTACAGCATGCCCCTCAGGCAGGGAGTAAAGAACTGTTAGGTATTCTTTCTGGTTTCGGTCTTTCACAGGACTAACAATAAAAATTCCACCTGACTTGGCTGGACTCGGGGCTGAGCCGGTGTCATGTCTCCTGGCCTGGGTTAGTTTGCTGTAAAGATGCCTCCAGGGCACCTCTGCTACAGCTGACCTAAAGCTGAGGTAGCTCAGCAGAAATGCAGGCGGAGGAGATACCTTTCAACCACAAAAAGGAGAGGGAGACAGGAGGACGAGTCACAAGATCACCCAAAATGAGTCATTTTTACAAACGCTGTAAAAACATGTCTCGTGTCGGCTCGAGCCGCCAGCTCCGAGCGCGGAATGTTTTTGCATGCTTCAGAGAGATGGTCACATGACATCTGTTCAATACTGTTCCCCAGATCCGCCCCCAAATCAATCTCAGACTGGCTTTTCCCTCTCATGACATCATTTCACGCCTGTTTACCACTCGCACGGGGTCAACATGCCTATTACACAAGAGGCGTTCTAGAACTAACCGGCTAACTCACTTCTGCTTCCCATTGCTAACAAATTTCAAAGCAAAATATATACAACATGTCAAACACAGGCCCGTGTGCATGAGCGGACGAGGCTTGATAATGAAAGCCTGGCATAACCAAAGTCCATCATCAGCCACAATCGCCCACAGGGCCACTGCCTCAGCCTATGCCTCAATATCGGTAAAAGCAAAGGCACAATGCGGTGAGAGAGGTGCGACACATGTGTGCAGGTGAATGGGGCCAGTGTTAATACCCCACGCCCTGATCACAGGTTTAGCAGAGGGACGAGCCCTACTCAATGCAGCCTCCTCTCCCAAGAGCAGAAAGAGCTGCAGCCGGTGTAGCTATCCATTAGTCTCAATGTTTTAACTGCTTCTCAGAACCTGAACCAAACCCTCAGGCATTTCAGTGACCCGGCTTACTGAACATCCATCAGGATTCATGATGTGCCTTTTTCTTCCTGGTAGGAAGAAAACTGACTTATATCTCCTTCCCAGGTATGGCTGGAACCAGGCTAGTGTGCTAGCAAAGCTGGCTGACCCATTCCAGAACTACTGCTTTTCCACTGCACTACCAGTGCTGCATGCGGTGTATGAGGTTACATAGTACACTCTCCCATGTCCTGACGAAGACCACTGTCTGGCAAGTGCAGGTCCGAGCATTTTCCTGCACCAGTTCCCTGTCGGTCTGGGTGACTCAGGGATCAGAGACAACGGCACGCTCCCTTCCATGCTCATCTCCTTGGGTTTTACAGCAGGTGCCAAAGGAGGCAACATAAATATGCAGCGTTTCACCTCCGCCCACAGCACGCATGTTAGCACAACAGCACCACTAACACTGGCAGCTTGAGCTAGCATGAGACAGAGCCTTAACCAAGCCATTCTGACTCCATGAAGAAGGGGGTGTAATCAAGCCAGCCTGGTTCCAGCTCTACAGTGAAAAAAGTGCCATACACGAGCTAGCCTGGTTCCACTACTACAGTGGAAAAGGGGTACAGTGAGCTAGCCTGGTGTCAGCACTACAGTGGAAAAGGGGTACAGTGAGCTAGCCTGGTGCCAGCACTACAGTGGAAAAGGGGTACAGTGAGCTAGCCTGGTGCCAGTGCTACAGTGGAAAAGGGGTATAGCGAGTCAGCCTGGTTCCAGCTGGTGGCCTGTTATTCTCAGCACTGTTGGGGGCTGGGACTGGGTATTGGGCAAGGGCTTACAGAAACGTCTTCAAAGAGAACACAATGAATAGTGGTGTGGAAACTGAGCACAGCTTGGTAATCAGGCGGACACTGGAGGAGTCAGTGGCCTCAGCAACGGATCTGGCGAAGGACGTGACAAAGCCAGCTGCAGCCAAATTAATGCGGCGCTCTTGTGGCGCCCTGGCCAATCTCACGCGCGCTACCCTGCACTACCACAGGAAAAACAAACACAAGAAGGGAGACATCTGGTGTCGCGCAATTAACGTGACTGTCCCAATCGTGCAGTCATCACTTTAAATTAAAAAAAGCTGCCCTTTCTACACACCCCAGAGCTTCCCCGAGAGGAGCCAGGAGGGTCTCCTTTAGAGCTGGAAGGAAAGCGGCTGATTCTGATTGGATGGAGACAGACGAATTAAGAGCTAGAAGAGGCTAAGCCCCTGGGATCTGGTGCACCATAAGCATGCAGGATTGATGGAGGCTGGAGAAGAAGACTGTGGTTAGATTCCCTATCAAACGCTGATCCTGGGTCAGCATCCACCTTTAGCCCATACCATCTGGGGCTCGGATTTGCGGACAGACTGATCCTGGAACAGCTGCTGGAAACACATAAGCCCACAGCTGGAGAAACATCCCCAAGACAGAGAATCAGCAGGCTTTGGTATGGGTTGAACGGAAGCCAAAATAAGAGAGGCCAGCTCCCTGGATTAGGAGCAGAAGGACAGGGCAGCCAGCATCACGCTGTGCCAGTCCTGACAGTAGCCAGCTGTGGGGGGAGTTACTGAGCCACTCAGACCGCTCCCACAAAGCACAGCGCTTTCCTGCACCGAACCACAACAGAACCGTCCAACACCTCCCCGCAGATACCGCGGTACACCGCTAACCAGCAAACCACTCAACACAAGACAGTTCTGTCAGCACTCACGTTACTAAAGCTATGTCAGCTTCTGAGTATCTACACAGTGTTTATGAGAGTGGAGTCGAACAGCTTACCTCTGCCGCTGTTGTCTTCATCCTGAAAGAGAGGAAAAATGAGTGAGCGTGGGGACGGAAGTCAAGCAACAAACAAATGTGTTCCAGTTCGTTCTCTTAGTTTAACTTGCAGCATTATCTTTGGGTGGTCCCATATTCTATTGGTGTGCATAATGCAGATGTAGTTCTTTGCTATGAACTTCTCCCTGACTAACCATGTGTGCCCTGATCCGATCACATGATCTCTGAGGCTCTGCCAGCCCCTTGATTTCCCACTGATTTTAAACAGCACAGCATCCCCCCAGCCACCGCGGGGGCACCCACATGTCCAAAGGCACTCAGCTGTTTCTGTGCAGCAGGCAGACTGTGACGGCCAGACTTTTAACTCCTTTTTAACTAAGCGTCTCTGTGAATTTCGAAGATCTTGTCGACTGCTGTTACAATGACAACGCTGTGCTCATCACTTCTAGGGGAAAAGAAACCGATTTACTTCACTGCCATTCTGTAAAAACTGAATATGTGCAAGACACTTTCCTTAAGACACGTTTAAGGTGAATGTTGACATACACAACATCCTTGTATTGTTGCTGATTCTGTCATGAGAAAACCTTATCACTTTTAGAAACACACTGCTGCTTCTGAAGATGCGGACTGCAGCAATAAGCTGGGACAGTCATGCAGAAGAAAACAGCAGGAAGTTCAAACCAGCTCTCCAGAAGGTGTAAACAGGATGTTAATTTAAAGCTCAATCCCACAGCAAAACCAAGTATGATCTTCAACATCTCCGTTTTGAATTGAATCCCTGATTATTAAAGCTATGTAACTGCCACCAGTTACCTCGATGTTTACCAAGGGAATCCTTCCAAATCTCCCATTTGAAGACACGCGTTGAACTCTTTGTGCTGTACCTTGGTTACGTCATTTACTTTTAATATCTCTCAGAGCTGATATAAGCTGAAGTCCCACCAGCGCCTCAGAATACCATATGGAAGTGTTTTAGGAAATCCTGCAGCATTCAGGTTCAGCGTTTGAACACCGTTACAAAGGGAGGTGAAAAAAAAATGACACGGAAAACAACGCGTTTCTAAAACACAATTTGTCACGTCAGACTGCGTGAGGGCCCTTGGGGTAAAGCCCTCTCAAATTGCAGAGCTGGAACATTTCACAATGACAACGGCTGAGGGAAGAATTACGTTCTGAGGACCAGCATCCCAGGAGCAACATTCACAAAGGCCTTTCTTTCTTTTGGAGTGTAACAGCGCTGTTTTTCCTAAGGTGGATCATTCCTTCTGAGTGGAGACGGGTGTTTCAGAGGCATCAAAAAACAGGGAAAAATCCCCTCACGCAAACCTCCACCTTCGCTGAGGTCACCGTCTAGCACTAAGCTAGCCCCTCCATCTCCTCCATGTGCTGCTGTTGAATCTCCATCTCTGTCTTCTCTAGCTCCCTGGCGGCAGGAGGTTCTGACTACCTACATCACAACTGCAGCCTGCTCCAGCCTCCTGTCTTTTCCTGAAGACACTCCTCTTTAACCATGACCTCAGCGTTTCCCTTACTATTTTATTTCTCCATTCATGCTTCATTTCATCCCATACATTTCCATAAATACAGAGCCCCATTTGCAGGTGGCTGTTCTTGGGTGTATTTCTAACCTGAACCATGCCTAGTTCCCTCCAAAGTATTTCTTATATTACCATTATTTTCCCCAAACAAGTACGCTGTTACTGTGTTCATCATCTTAACCTTGAGAAAAAAAAGTTAGGCTAAGTCATCACTGACATTGAACTCCATATTTCACCAGGAATACTGATGTGAAAGAATACATAGTATTAGCACCCTGATACCAAGCTATCAATGAGTCATTTTCATTAGGTAACCAAACAAATTTATGTTTCTACAGTTCTGACTTGACTAACTGAAGCTGGAACCATGCCAAGCAAAGTCAAGCAAGTCAAAACCGTGTGAATCTGCATGCTCACTTGCCAAAATCTATTAGTGCGAGTTCCAATACATATCAGCATGCATCTACTGTGTGTCTCGTATTTTAAATTCTGCTTCACATCTTGAAAAGCAACTGACATTGGCCTGTTTAGTTTGATTTTGACTGGGGGCAGCAATGCATGCTGGGAGAAATCACATGAAACCCCCCCCCACGCGAAACACAGCCGGCGCAGCCTCACCTTGAGGGAGGAGTGGACGGCGGACTCCGGTGGGTAGACGATGAAGTGGCGCAGGGTGAAGCCGAACCCCTGCGGGGTGCGGGCCAGGTGGAGCACCTTGGGCCCGGGCCAGGAGAAGGGCTCCTCCTCGCCCCCGGGGGACATGCCCTCGCACCTCGGCCTCCCGTCCGTCTGTTTGGCCTGTGGGAGAGAGAGGGGGAGACGCGGAGCAGTCAGAATGGGGAGGGCGGCCCGGGGTCACTCAGCACACTGAACCGGAGCCAGTGTCTTCCTCAAAGCGCTCTCTTGTTCTGTGGGGAATAAACAATATTGCCCTGACGGGGAAAACACTATTTTCACACATAATAGGCCTAGATAAAATGTTTACGCAGAATAATGTCTCTTTTCAGTGGCACTGCAAAGGCCAAGTAAAGTCTACAGTGATTCCCAGAGGCAGGCTGCGAAGGAAGTTCACTCCTTGCATGGAAGTTTGAAGGTAAAGAAGTGAATAAACAGATAGACCATGACAGTTTATTACCGCGCTTTCAGGCAGCTGGGTTTGTGTGCTGCCATAGGGCTCCACACTAAGAGACCAGAGCCCAGGCAGCGTGATGCACAATTTCCCTCTCACCTGCTCACTTCTCTGAGGCAGCCCATTTTATAAATCAACTGAGACAGCTTACATCACCGCACGGTGACTAACAGAAACGGCTCATGCGATTACTGAGTATTTTTGAGGGGAATGCAGTAATTCAGTGCGAGGCTCGCTGGACTCTCCCGGTGACTGTAACTGTTAGAGCCGAGGCTGACACACTGTCTCTCAGTGGTCCCCCAGCTTCAACCTGCCCGGTGCACTCACAAAGACACGCGCAGTGCCTGCCGCATGTGCGCGCACTCACACACACACGCTCCCAGACCCCTTCTTCAGCTGGGCCAGTACAAGCAGACTAATGGACAGGTAAACACGCACGTTGGCTCAGACAGCACAGAAAGACAGAAAGACTCATCTCCCTTGACAATCTGGTCGGCATTTACATCTGTTTTCTCAACCTAGTGAGTGCATACATCACACACACACACACACACACACACACACACACACAAACACACACACACACACACAATACACACAACATACACACACAGTGTGTGTGTGTGTACTCTTGCCATTCCATTAAACAGCCACTGGCACGTGTAGCACCTCACCCACATCAGAGGTTGGCTGAAATTCCCACATCACCTCCACTCGATCTGATTCACTCCAATTCCAACTTCCTCATATCAGCAGGATGTGAGACGACACACACACATATATATTTATATTTTCCTTTTCCACATGCAGACAGACCCTGCCTCTCCCACTGGCCCACAGCTGTGCCGCTCTCTGGAGAGTGGGCTGGGTTTAACAGAACGCGCTGCGATGATGTCACTCTGACCCGGGACTGGAAACGCTCAGCGCCGTGGCCCCGAGCGAGCCTGACGACGCTGAGGGGGAAACTCTGAGTCAAACTACTGGAGGAGAGCAGGGCCATAAAAACATTACAAAATCACAATGCTGCAACGTGAGCCCCAAAGCCTGTCTGCTGGGTGGCAGTGTAGCACAATGGCTAAGGAGCAGGACTTGTAACCGAAAGGTTGCCGGTTCGATCCTCGCTGGGACACTGCTGCTGTACCCTTGGGCAAGGAACTCAACCCACAGTTGTCTCAGCTGTATAAATGGATAACATTGTACAGAACTGTAACCTATGTAAGTCGCTTTGGATAAAAGCGTCTGCCAAATGAATAAATGTAAATACTATCTCATGCATATGTGTCTGTACATAGGGGCGGCAGTGTAGCATAGTGGTTAGGGAGCAGGACTTGTAAGGTTGTCGGTTCGATTCCCCACTGGGGCACTGCTGTTGTACCCTTGGGCAAGGTACTTAACCCAGAACTGCCTCACAAAATATCCAGCTGTATAAATGGGTAGCGTAAAAAATCATAACCTATGGAAATCTGGATAAGAGCATTTGCTAAATGCCAATAATACGTGTAGTACTAATACGGATGTCTGAGCACTGAGCCCCACTTGTATATTGTATATACTCACTTGTACATGTGAAATCTGTGTTTGTGGCCACGCTGCATATGAAAGGCACTCCACAGCCATATGGCTGGTTACTGACACACCCCCCCCCTTCGTAAGGTCCTGCCACTCCCTTCACTCCCTTCCACCAGGGGCACACAGCCATTTCCATTTAGCACGAAGCTGAGTCATACAGCAGGCAAGATAAACATCCGTGCCACACAATATCCCCGCCAATGGACCCAACGTGTGCGAATGCATTGTGTCCAGCCCCATCGCCCTTTAAAATAGAACATGATGAATTCCATTATAGCAGATGTGCTTCCGTCCCTTCGTGCAAAAGGCGCTGAATGTCCGCATCGGTTCTGCTGTGGCAACAGGCGATAAAATAAGGAAACCTGTAAACATATTTATTTGGTGGACTACATTACCCAGGGCAACAAACAGCTAACAGGACATTAGTAAGAAAGCACAAAAGTAGGGAGAGGTCTTAGGAAAACATAATTTGTTGTAGTTTGTAGGTGTAAAAAAGAAAAAAAAAAAAAAACAAGTGTAAGGTCCTGGTGAAGCTGTTCCATTCACAAAGTTGGGAGCCTCACGGGGGTCCAAAAATAGCCCCGCATTCCGCGCCCGCCTTTCTGCGCAGGGCGCTAACACCCCGGGCCCGACGCTCTGTTTACACTGTATTTATAGCCCTCGCGCCTCCCCGCCGTTCCCGCGGGGATCCTCCGGCTGCGCCGCGCGGCTCACAGTCTCGCGCTAAAGCACGCCAGCCGCGTCGCTGCGCTGTGTACCTGCCAGCTCTCCCCGCGGGCCGCATTTAGCCCTCTCTGACTCACGCCTGGCCAGCGGCGGCCCACGCCTTCCTCCGAGGAACGCTGCAAAAGACCATGTGATCCCGCTCAGCGAATTACTCACTAGAAAAATAGGAAACTCTGTGGTGTCACCGTGGTTACATCTTTAAATCGACTCCTCATAGTTTCCTGCAAACGGCCCCGGCGGTTTCTACAACAGCAACGCCTCTGGAGTGTACCGCAACAGAAATAGACCCAATAGGTAATTCAGGTTTCACAAGAAAGTCATTTTGCAATTTTAACACGCAATGTCCTAAAAATAGCCATAATCATGTGCTATACAAAACAAAATGATGACCTCAGGAAAGTGACATAAAGCAGAAGAGCTGACCTTCAGTCGCTCTGGGATTTCGTTTAACTCAACTTTACTGTGTAGGTCCTACTTTGAGGAGAGCCGCTGCATCTTGACACACAATAAAGCCGCTGCCCCAACAGTTTCAGCTTATAGTGCAACACCATAAAACAGCACAGCACAGAAAACCATGCTGCACATATCCCTGGTGCAGCTTGTCCAGGAACTGCAACCCGCAGCAGACTGTCCTTCAAGGGACAGGGTGAGGCCCACCATGTTGGGGTGAGGGTCACGTCTGTCCCGAGCTGTCTGGTTGTTGCTGGCTGTCTCCAACCACCTCTGACCTCACCACCTTGTCCCTCAGTGAGCAGTCATGGGGACCTCCTCTCTGTCCAGCTTCCCACAGATCATCAGCAGCACTTACTGGACACCGTGAGTGCTTTAAAAAGCACCAGCTTGGGAACACACAGAGACACACACACACACACACACACACACACACACACACACACACACACACACACACACACACACACACACACACACACACACACACACTCCTGGGTGTGTTCCAGCCTCCCTCTCCCTCTTTTAACCCTAACAGGAGCAGCAGCAGTTGCTGCTCCTCCTTCACTTCCACGCCCTGATCCCTGCTCATATCAGCCACTGGCTCAGTAACGGGCTGCTCCTTCCTGGCCGCAGCCCTGAACTCTGAGATGTGGAAACAGTCTGGACTGTTGGGCCACTCCAGCTCCGTCTTCAGCAGCATGGAAAGGGCCCCACGAGCCCTGTCCGCCTCCCACAGCGTTACGTAAGACGAGGACTCGGCGCGGGGTGAGCTCCTCCTAACACCCTGCACACCGGACCCGCCGTTTCAGGCACAGCTGCCGGACGGAACAAGCTCTGGCCAGACGCGCTGTGTAGTACTATGCAAGCAGCTGAAGCCAAAGAGTTCAAAGGCTGAGAATCTGTGGTGTCGGGGACATGATTTTGCAACCCAACCTTAACCAGGGTTAAGGGATAACATTACAAGAGATCACAAAATTAGAACTGCAAATTACATTAGACTACATTACATTATTATCATTTAGCAGACACTATTATCCAGAGCAAGTTGCATAGCTTACAATTTTACATATCATCCATTTATACAGCTGGATGTTTTTACTGAGGCAATTCTGGGTTAAGTACCTTGCCCAAGGGTACAGCAGCAGTTACCCAGTGGGGAATCAAACCAGCAACCATTTCGTTATGAGCTCTGCTCTTTACCACTGTGCTACTTACCTACCCCAATAAAATAAATGCTTCATTTACTCAGTCAGCCATTGACTACTGACACCAGCACAGCTCAAATATGACCAATCTCCATCTGTTCAGATTGCAAAGTGTGCAAATCCTTTTGAAAAATTAAATTTTATTTTTCAATACCACTGAACGATTTTTTAAAGTTTTAATTGTTCAACCACGTTTGAAAGTGAAAGAAGTCTCACCGGTGCTGAAGCTGAGCACAGCTGTGTGAGCATTAGCATGGCTGGTGTGATCAGTGTAAGGCTGGATGCTGCTGATAAGGGAGACTGCGTCTGGGTTAATGAGGGCCACGGAGCCCTGATACCAGCCCCGCCGTCTCCGATCGTTTCCAGATAAGTGACGGAATTCCCAGCGGAAGGAAGCTGAACTTGAATGGAGCGGAGCTCCGTTACTATGCCGACAAACAGCCCCCATGAGCGGAGGCGGCACGCCTCGTCGTCTCGTTAGCTGTGCTGTAAGAGAGGGGAGCAGCGTGAGGGCACGGTACCACCGCGCCCGCTGCACTCCGCTGACCTGAGCGCACGCTCGCTCAGGCAGAGGAGAGGGGCTTTCAGGCTGCTGAGGTCACACTTCAGGCACCTGTGTGCTTCACTGGGTTTCTATCGTGGAGAGTGATTTCCATGGGATAAAACTGAAGCCCTGAATATTGTTAAATGTGTATGTGTGTATGTAAAATACAGCCTTTCTATACATATATACACACACACACACACACACACACACAGAGACACACACGAGAGAAACACAAACACACACACAACTTTGGTGTCTCCTTAATGAACATGTGTACAAAAACAGTTTTGCCCCACTAGGCCACAGGGATCCAGATAGAGCGACCTTTGTTTATAACGCTGTGGCTCTGTCCTCGTTTGCACCGCCTACACCTCAAACACGCACACAAACACAGGCGCTGGCACGCTTTCGGGAGAGAGAGGAGTCTGGCTGCAGGCCCACAGCCACCATGTCCTAAACTGCACTGACTGGTACGGGCCACTGAACCATTCACGAGCACGCTCATCCCCTGTGTTCTGGCTCAGCAGAGTTCACACTAACAAACTGATCACAGATCAGCCACTGTGTTTTGGCATGGGGAGGCTTGTTTTGTTCCGAGTTTAGCAAGGTCAGCAGGGGTTCGTCCCCTTTAACTGATCCTAGTTCAGGATCTGCGTGTTCTGGCAGGGCAAAGTCTGTTGTGTTCCGAAAGCAGCACGGACAACAAGCATTCTGGCACCCTAAACTGATCTGAGGTCAGCGCACCTGAAGTGAAGGCATCAGCAGACGATCGGCTTCAACTGAAGCAAACCTTCTTCACTAGCAGATATCGTCTTAACACATGAGGGAGTTGCCCGAGGCTAGTTAACACATTACAACATCGCTTGGGCTTAAATGTGAGGCGGTGAAACCCAAAACCGAGCTTGGAACACTTGCTACATGCATGACACACCGAAGAGTGACACACGACCACTCTGACACACGGGTTCAAAGCCGCCACGCCAGTCCTGCGGAGGCCGGCCAATGAGGACAAGGCCTCATACCCTGGAGGTGCAGACAGTCTCATTTTACTCATGTTACACTTTCATGTTCGCTGCTGCTATTCCAGTGCTGTTCAGGCTCGGGGTGCTGTTCACACACCATGCACGTATGATCTGAAGGCCATGGCAATCAATCAGTCTCATGTGTTTTCTATAAGTTACAGAATAATGACATTTCATTTACAGCTTTCTCCACACAAAGGGATTAGTACAATATCATTCAACACAAGTGAGCAACAATTTTGACACAATAATGAATAACAGTAAGAAAAGGTGAATAACCATAAGAGTAAATATAAAAACAATAACAAAAGTATGAACGAAATACAAAAACACAGATCTATCAAAATTAAACATCAAATAAGAAAGTGTACAGAAATTGACACAAAAACAAAATATTAAAGCAATCCAAAGAAAGCAAAGTCATAAAAGAATTGGAAGGATACAATCAAGTATAAAAGATGGCTTTGAACAGTGTGCTTTTGAAGGAAGAGTTACTGACATGTTGAGACAGGGTAATCCCATAATCGAGACACAGTAAAACTGTCAGCTCTTTAAAACAAGGTTTAGGGCGTAGGGATACAGCACAAGCTACTTCACTTCAAAAGCCTGAGTTCCTCTGTTCCCCCCCCTTATCTCCTTCAATCGCTATAGCGACACTACCCTGAAAGAAACAGGGAATGTGCAGTATCAACGGAAACGAACCTTTATTTCTTTTCAACACCACAGCGCCTATTCAGCCTGTCGCAGCCTTTCATCTTAATTGCTCTCAAAGAAAATAAAGCATTTCACAGCGTAAATAAACAACAGGACAGAGCCAAGATGACGAAGCCCTCCGGCTACAGGAAACCGGGCGGGATCCTAACGAAGGGCCTCTTCGGGCAGGCGCACTAGTACAGGAGTACAGCATGAGGCTGCATCTTTACCCAGGCATACAAGGGTGGAAAAGATGTTGTGTTCTCACTCATGAACAAAAACGGGTAAAAAACACGCACGAGGCAGCTTCAGAATCTGGAGACAGATGTAGATGCTGATTTTATATGTACACACAACCTTAGAGGGCCACATTAACCCTTTTGCGCGTAGGGTCAACCGGGTGTGATCATTCTAGAGTGGTCCCTACAGTGTATGGTCAAACCGGTGTGATTAGGACAAGATCAGAACGGCTATTTACAAGTGAGCAAGGGCAGTAGAGTGTACCGAGAAAAGCAATCTGACCACCAACGAGAGAGAGTATGAGTGTGGCTTTTGGGTGCAATAGCATTCTAACCTATGACCACTACCCAGTTTCCTGTTCAGTTTGAATCATTTGTATTATTGTTTATAAACATATAAGTAAAATCCAATTTTATTCTTTCTCATCAATATTCATGAAGGAGAGTCTATGAACATTGCAGAAAATTGGATAATTGTGTGAGAATATTAATTGTCCCGCCTGAGAAGTGTGAACGAATGCATATTTCTTTGTGCTGGGTCATTACACGCTCAGAGAAATGGGAGTTTCACATAACGCTTCGGGGAGAAAAAGCAGGCTTTGATTAATAAAATATTCGATCCGGGGAGCGACGGATCATTTGAATACGAAATTATTCAAAATGCATATCCCCACTGCGGGTGCAGCGTCCCCCGACACCGGGGGTACAAACGGCCCCCTCTCTGCC
The DNA here is from genome assembly GCF_013368585.1 of Megalops cyprinoides. Classification (NCBI taxonomy): domain Eukaryota; kingdom Metazoa; phylum Chordata; class Actinopteri; order Elopiformes; family Megalopidae; genus Megalops; species Megalops cyprinoides. Next base: position 8,381,028 of record NC_050606.1, on the reverse strand, counting down.
TCTGATAGCGGAGACCCCTGAGGGAGTCTGCGTCGGTCACATGACCGAGTGACACAGACAACAGCCACAGAGCGGATGGCAGCTGCAGGGGTGTCACTCCTCAGACAGGGCCTGATCGCTGTGGTGGAGGTAGCCTCCGGCACAACAACTAACAAAAAGCGCTAACATCCCTGCCTGACAACCGAACACCATAAACATGCAAACCAAGGCAGGCGTGACACACGACAGAACACCTTTTAAAATCCCTCTTTCTCAAGCAAGGGTACAAGGGCCTGCATTTTTATCTTGACAGTTAAGCAGGAAAGGTGAGCTGCAGTTAAGGGTAATTGTAGATATAATACATCCACAAAAATGCTTTTCCCCCCTCCAGGGTCGTCCCGTTTCCAATTTCATGAGGTAAGTGAACACAGGAAGTGGAGTGTGCATCTACAGTATGTAAAGTGTGGAGAGCTGGTGAAACCGGTTTGACTCTGGCACTGTCAGATAGATGGCATACTGCACTTCCTCTTACTGGGTTCAACATTCAGATTTTATACGAGGCACAGATGTTTTCACACAGGAAGAGAAGCAAAGCTAAAGACAAATATTGGACGTAAAGTCCCTAGCCAAGGACCCAAACTTTCTGCATTCGGTGATTCGTGCACTCTTCTTTAGAAAGGAACTGGGTGATTAGAAATCCAATTGGGCATTGCAAAACTGATGGAAGTCTCTGTAGCAATGTAATTTAGCGCACAGCAACTAGATTAATAGGGTCTAAAAATGGAACACTGTTCAATTACTTTAGCCGATAAGAGGGAGGTGTACTGACTGGCATTTAGCTACAGTACACAGACGGCACGTATTAAGTAGCTTCCGCAGCCTGCGTTTGGTCCATAAGCTTTTCGGCACTGATGCGGTTACCGTGTGGTTGATCGGGCAGATGTGGTTACTCTCCCTGTCAGAGCAGCTGACCGCTGGGCTGGGGTGAGGAGGGGAGGCTGGATAATTGTGACAAGACCACACCTCCACTTCCTAACAAAACATGCGAAGTTTACAAGCAGGAAAAGCCAGTTACAAGTTCGCTGACAACTATGTTATTGTAGTTAACTTCCTTATTTAAATTTTGTACTCGTTACTGACAGCGTAGCTGCTTGTGCTAAATTTGTGTTTCTTATTGGTGTTGTTTCTCTGTATGTTCAGTTTTACAGTAAATGCACTGTCAAGTTAGCAGACGGGGGAGGGAAGTTAAAAGAAAGAAAGAAATGAACACCCAGCTGCTTCTGTTCTCACAGTCCAGTGCATCTGGCACATATCAGCTGCATGTCCCATTTTCACAACTACATAATGGGGAAGAAAACTCAAAAGATTCGCATGGAATGTGCCAAACGTTTCAGCTGTGAGCAGAAAAGAAGCCCTGCTTTTGGTATGTCAAGTCTGAAATAACCCGAATTCTAGCCCTGACTGCATGTCACTTCTCATTACAGAGAAGCCCTACACAAAACCTAAACCAGATTATTGGTATGAGGGTAATTGCAGTCAGCAGTTACACGAAACACGCGCCTCTAAAGTGGCCAAAGCAACTTTCCCACCGCTACGCCCACCCCTACAGCGCCACTCCACCCCGGGACACACCAGCGATACAGGGGTACGGCCAACTCCAGCAGGAGGTCAAAGGTCAATGCCATGGAACAGAGTTATGCTGCAGTCTCGGGTGAACTGCGTGAAACTGGGTAAACTGCACTCCACAGCTCAAGAAGAGAAGAGAACAGCAAGGGCTTTGAACGGGACCATCTGAATAACATTAGGGCTGGACGTGTCATTTACTCTTTGTTCTAATAATTATCCGCATTGAAAATGGTTGTGCAAGTCCTCAGAGCACCGTTAATTAGATTTCTGCTGGGTGAGGTCCGGCTATAATTCCCATTAGTAAAGAAACTGACCTGAACTGCTGCAGAAACATACTGTATACAAAGAATTAACCATAAGTATACAATGATTATTACAGGATAAATCTTACAGCAAAAAATACCTGCTCAGCACTGGAGCACAGACTCAGCACCCAATGCATATCATGCACACACGCGCGCACACACACGAGCACACACACGCGTACACGCGCGTACACACACACACTAAAACAAAGGCAGTCTCCCTCCGCTGCCGTGGATTAAAAACTCAATCGTGGCTCTGAGAAGATATAATGCAATCAAGGAGGAGGGAAAAGTCTGCTGTCAGATTAAAGACACCCCCGGCCGGTTTTAAGACTCCTGGCGGCGCAGATTTAACCCTCGATACGGTGCATCTGGGCTTCGTCATGTTTGGCAAACTGTAACAAAGGGCATTAATGAGGCCCGGTGGCCACGCCCACGTGGTCCCCGGGAGAGCGCACACCCCCGAACAGGCCCGGGACAGCTGACACATATCTGCTGATAGCGCAGCACTAATCTCCAGCACTTATTACCGTCTCTCTGGTAACCAGACTCATTATGCTCGCAGACCCGGGTGACTTCAGTGTCAACACAGCAGGGGACCAAGGGTGGTGAAAACGCGTTCCGGCTCAGTCCGCAGGAGGAAACTACGCCACGTTCTCGGAAGCCAACCCCCAAAGGGTTAAAAGAAAACATCGGCACATCTCGCAGAAACCGGATACTAGCTGTTTATAAACAAATACTGAGCTCATCGTACACTGGTAGAGTAAACAGTGGCTACAGCCATAACAGACAGTGGCGTGCCAAAGTGCAGCCAGTTCTGCTGCTCTGCTGTGCCTCTCTGTGCTACTTAGGACGATAGCATTCGATCACAATGCTGCAAACCCCATAACAAGCAGTGATATAAGAACTTGGCTTCACCCGCAACCAGAAGGCCTAACTGTCAGTAAGTGCACCGCAGCCTGAGGGTAATGGTAATTACGGGCACCCTCATTCCCTCTTATGTCTCTAGGAGACGAATGAAAATGCACCGCTAATAAAGAAAATCCCCACACTGCTCTCCCACCAACCAATCAATGAAGAGGAGACCCAGACAGACACAACAGTCCATGCTGAGAGAGAAGCATGCATTAACAGCAACAGCAGCGGTGGATTGCTGACGCACTCTGCAGAGGGTACCTTACGAGCAGCAGAACAATGCTCAGCCGTGCGGCTTCGATAGGAGGCTCTGCGGGCCTGTATATGTAATCAGTCTCCAAACCCCTACTTGATTTCCTGATTGTCTCCTTCACTCCCCAGACACCATCAAACAACCACCGCTGTCACTCATACGCAACAGCAGCTGCGGACGCCGACAGAGAGGGAAAAAATAATGCACGGCAGAGACGACCACAGCCAAATGGTGAATCAAGCTCTCCCGTCTCAGCTCCAAATGAACAGATGCACCAGGACAGTAATAAAAACCGAAAGGTAGCATGGAACCCAAAGGTGTGACGGTGGCGTATGGCTCACAGAATAGAGTAATGGGAGACCCCCGCTGAGGGGGGGGGCCTTTCGGTCAAGCTACCGCTCTTCTGATCTAGAGTTCCTGACACGTCTCAGCTCGGGGGGGGAGAGGGGGTGGAGGGGCCACGGCATTCCTGACAAATGCCTGCCGGGTCTGCCGCGACCGCTGACGCTTTATGGAGTGGTGACAGGCGCGCCGAGCAAATTCCGACCGAAGAATCCCAGCCCCGTTCCCAAAGCCGACCCCCCCCCACCCCACTCCCTCCGGGAGCGCCAATGTGGACGCCACATGCAGAGGAGCCTCCGCTTCAGAGCAGGAACACGGCGTTTTAACTCAGCTGGAAAATGTACTGTTTGCCTTTTGTCTTTGATTTAGGTCTATTCTGAATTACTCTTAAAACATTTTCACCACAATTTGCTGTATTCTGATCAAGTTTCTCAGCCACTTTCCTACACTGAAAAGCAAAAATGTAATTTATTTCCCCAACTGTTCATTCTGTGCTATGTTCTGTACCCTAGTAAAATATTTACAGTGACATTTAGTTTCATCTATAAACAAACACAGGGCATTAATAATTTACATTGTTACAACAACGTCCCTTTAACATCTGTGTTGGTGGGGCTGACTCACGTGTGTGTGTGTGTGTGTGTGTGTGTGTGTGTGTGTGTGTGTGTGTGTGTGTGTGTGTGTGTGTGAGAGAGTGTGTGGAGGGGGAGGGCCCACATTATGTGATGAAACAATCATTTCAAAAGCACTGTGGACAAATCAAAAAGCTCACTGATAAAGCTCTGCAACCTTTGTCATCGGAGGCTCGACAGGGAGCTCCCATATACAAACTGGACTTTGACATCGGCCCAGCCAATGAGGACGGAGAGCCGTGGTTGCCGGGCGCACCTCTGAGGGGCGGAGGGAAGCAGAGAGGGACACTCGGGGCCCGTGAAGCTCGGGCGTTTGACGTGACCGGGGCTGGGGCTGGCTGAGGCTGCTGGAATAACGTGCTCACGCCCCGAGCCAGCCAACGTGGCCTCACGCGCTTCTCACAGCAGCGCAGATTCAAAGTGAAGTTTGAAATAACAATAATGACCGTAATGATCAAGCTCGTTTTCTAAAATACGTTTGCCTGGAAACTGTGCGTCTGCGTGTCTTTCTCACGTTAGGAGGGCCCGCAGCACGTGAAGGAGCGTGGCCTTGAGCCAATGGGTGTGCAGCACTGACACACACACTCTGCCAGCCAGACATTTTAACACACACACCCAACCCTCTCACACACACACACACACACACACACACACACACTCTCTCTGCCAGCCTAACATTTTGACACTATATCACTCACACCCAGCCCTCTCACACACACACACATTCTACCAGTCTAACATTTTAAAACACACACACACAGTCATGGCAAAGACAGCCATGGCTTCATGGTGCTGTTTCACAGCCAGTGAATGACTACAGAGCTCCAGCAGAAAGCCCTGGTCCCCCATAAGGATCAACACACAGCTGATCGAGTTATTGAAGAAACCGGATAGGATGCATCAACAGGAGAGAGCGTATCCCATCATGCTCCGGTGCCCCGGGGAGCCGGAGTTCTGAGGCATTCCTCAGGCATTAGCGGATGAATCCGGGGCGGATGCTGGCTGATTCACGGAGCTGCTCCGCGGTAATCCGTTCTGTGCGGTCCCTGCGCTAATATCAGCTGGCACTGCGAGGGCCGCCTGCAGGCCACACCCCTGGCTGTTGCTCACTTGGCCGGCCAATCGCACGGCTTCTTCACCCCCATCTCCACTTCAGCTATGAGGTCATACCAGAGCAATTCAACTCACAACACACTTGTTTCTTTTCCTGCTGTTTCTTACAGAAACAAAAGCTTACCATTCATCACTACCTTGGGAAAAGAGTTAAAGAGGATGATGTCTTGGAACTGCACGTAGAAGAAATCCATCAACACGTCACAACCGCTGTAATTGTAGTGCAGGCGTGGTGGAATCGGTGCACGACCAAGACTGTCCCCACAGCCCAGCATGAGCTGGTTAACAGCTTAATGACATAACGGGGCAAAGGCAAAAAGTGCATTGTTGTAGGGGGACTGAAAAAGGTGTTGGACTAATAACTGAAACAGCTCCATTCCGAGACCCAACTAGCAACACCAGGTACTTCTTGTACATCATCAGGTACTGATGTTCACATTGGGGCAGATGCTGCACAGATCCACTCATGTGTGCATTAGATGGACAAGGTAATGTAATAATCTCTGTCCACTATCAGCCCATCCAAATGAGATGCATACCAGTTTATCTTCCAGGCACCTGCTGAGGCAATGCTTGAGAGTCAGCCGTCTTGGTTACTATTGTTGTCACAGTATCTTTGCTACTAGCTTGTCTGAGTAACCAGGTAACCTGAAACTACAGAGCGACCTGACATCTTTGCCTGAGGGAGCATGCCTCAGTTTCAAGGTTGCCTGGGGCAACGTCATATGAGCACATGAGATTATTAGAAAGACAAAAAATTACCCCTGAACTTACATAATTAAATATATACATAAGATCCTCTGGAATTTCATGAAATGCACTTAATGCATTTCCTGGCTTTCCTGGCTTAGGGCACAATGCTGTAGTTGTACTGTGTGTATTAGGTAAGAGGCTTACTGAGTGTATGTTTACAGGACGGTCATTACTGAGAGGGTGTGTGTGTGTGTGTGTGTGTGTTGGGAGCTCCGCTCCAACGCTGGCAGTGTTAATCACCCGAGAGCCTGCCATTCCCACAGGCCAAGGCGATCACAAACAAGCCAGAAAGAAGTGGATTCTGACCTCACTGGGTCTCAGACTTAATCAACCTGTACAAATGTGAGGTCAACACGAATGGAAAAAATACCACTGCATTAAAGAGTGAAAATAAAAAGATGGGAGAATTTATGAAAACTGCCCTAATTCGAACAACAGTCTACACCTTTCATACATTCTGAGAGAGACTGATACAGAACATGACTAGCCACCAACACATTTACCCTCCCTCCCTCTCCCTCACATACACACACGCACACACACACAGTCCCCCTCCCTCTCTCACAGACACACACAGGTGTGCTCTCTGTGGGGCTGGCACTGGGCACTGGCACCGATCACCTGGCCTGATGGAGCGTGGAGGGGGAGGGGCATCTCCACAACCAGAGCAGTGGGTCAGCAGCGTGCTCTGCACTACATCACAGACTGGAGGAGCCTCAGAGATCCGCTCCCACATGCATTCCCACACACACACACACACACACACACACACACACACACACACACACACACACACACAAATATGAATGTGCTCCCACACACCGAGCTTGACATCCTCTAAGCTTAGAAAAGGGAAGGACAGGCAAGCAACCCACAGTGCGGGTTTTACAAACGACAGTGACGTAAAACAGGATTAAGGCAATCAAACGGCCCTTTCTCAGTCTCAAGAAACGCCGTCCCTGAATCAGAGTGGATGACGGCCTGATATATCACTGACGTGTGAGAGCCACCCTGGCCCCTGATCCCAGGTCAGCCTTCCAGGGAACGGCATTAATACTGCCACTCCACATTCCAAAACGTTCAGTACTGAATCGGAGCCCAGACCTGCACAGATGAATCAACAGGCGAAGCCATAACACATCCTCCTCCCTACCCGGCTAATCCCTTCTGGCCTCAATGAACCGAGAAACAATGCAGTCTTCTATTTCTACCTATTTTTTTTCACATGCTCACTTTAGGTAAAAAAAAGAGGATGACTCCAATCAGTAATGTGTTATTTTTTCTATTATTTTCAATGAATTTAGTCGTTTATTTAAAAAGAACATGGAAGATGTTCTTTTTGACTGCACAGGGACTTAGATTTAGAAGAGCAGATTTCAGGTATGCCGAAGACAACGTCCATCCAGAGGTTTCCCAAACCCCAGCAAACTCTGCAGGGTGCAGTGATGTCCTTTTCTGACAGCCACTGCAGACTCTGTGAGACTAGAGAGACAGACTGAAGGACAGATGGCTCGGCCGACCCCGACCTCTCTGGCTGCCTCTCGGGGGCGAGACCATCAGTCACGGGCAGATCTGATCACAGCGTAATGTGGCAGCAGAAAAGCACCAAGGCAGCCTAATACAGCCTTAGCACTGAGGGCTCAGAACGACCCCTCTCTCAGCTCTGGCCCTTTCAGCCGCAGAGGAGAAGATGAACTTGTCAAGGACTGGTGCACAAAGACATTTGAAGATTGAAGACAGCTGGGATTTGGCAACCCGTGCCTCTTTAAGCAGAGTTCCAGAGGGTGTTTACTGAAAGAAATGATGCACAGTCCCCATATACGTTAACCTTCATGCCTCACTGCAAACAAGGCCTTGGGAGAAGCTGCATTTGATGTAATGAAATAAGGAGAATATGTGGCCATACTGTACTGGCTGATTGCTGCTTAATGGAGAGTAATGAGGCTCTTCCAGAGAACAAGGAAAACAGAATAATGGTAATAAAATAAGCTTGCTCTGAACAGGGAATAGACAAACACTCATACGTGCACAGGAACTAATAGGCTTCATCTGGACAGCAGAGAGATGGTCTCTGAGCTACTCCACAGACTTGGCTAATGACGAAGGAGGAACAGCCCATGAAACGTTAGGCAGACTCCACTCGATTTTTAGATGGACCACGGTCTGCAGGAGCAACAAAGGGCTGAATAAACAAGCAGATACAAGGCAAATGAGTTTCGTTAGTGGCCAGTTTAATCCGTTTTATGCATCCACTTCCAATGTACAGCATCAAGATCAGATGCATTAGGTCAAGAAAAAAAGTGGAAGAACCGAAATTCAAGTCAAGGACAGAGGATCATTTGCATCCTTTTAGTACCATTTCGGTCAAGATAACATTCTCTCTACACAATTATGCATAACCGAGAACTACCAAAACATTTTTGGTATTCCATTCACAAAATACAGAAAGCAACTAAACCCACACAAGATTAAAAGGGTCTAGTCTTCCTATTTGACTCCAGGAATGTAAATGTTACTGGGGGTGGGAATTAAATATGCTCCCCAGGGGTATTTTTGTTCAGTTGGGTTATAATGAGGAATGAAATGATATTCAGAGCTGCAACAGTTTTCAGTAATTCTGAAACAGTGCAGCAATTGGAGCACAGAACTAAATGCTGGGATCAGTTAGTAAAACGGCTCCAAGGCAATTTCTTGTGTTTGTCAAGGGCACTTCTGTCCTCACAGCTAAGAGATGGAAATAGCACTCCAAATGAATAACGTCTGAGCCATTCCAAGTCTGACTAGAAGCAGATCAGAGTATGGAGTTAAAGCAGAGTTGCTGGCAGCTAAGTAGGTGGCCTGCTAACATGCTTCTGGTAAAACCTGGACTGGCTCAAACAGCTACGCGGTGAGAGTTCCATCTCCATCTCTGCAGCTTGTTAATCTCCCCTTTGCTCAAAAAGCTGAGCCCGCTCCATGAAGCAGATGACCCAGTTCTACAGCAGAGACACAGCAGCTTACAGGACCACACAGCCGGATGCGGTACATCACACAGCATATCAAAGACCGAGGCTGAAGATCAACAGAAGGCAAAGTGCTTCTTTAGACTGGGAAATGAAACAGAACACAGCTGCAAGTAAGTGCAGCATTCTGCCTATTAAACAACAGATATATTTCAAGCTTTGCACCAGTAATGGACCATAATGACCAATCAGAGCCCTATCTACTATCTGGCTCCTAAACGTCCAAGAAACAGAGACTGGTGTTCTGTTGGCTCCTGATGAAGACACCCCCACTTGACAGTGCCCATGAGGAGGTCTGAGGGGAAGGCAGCATGCTGTGCAGACTGGAGAACGGGGTTTAGAACCAGAGGGTTGCGGGTTCAAATCCCTGCTGAGACAAAGATGATGTGCCCTTTGGATTCAGTAGCTATGTAGCTCTACATGAAGGCCTGCACTGTGGCGTGAAAAGGTAAGGGGACCATGCGTTACCTCTCCTCAGCTCTACAGGACCAAGAAACGCCCGTCTTTCTGATGTTAAACCCAGGTCCAAACACAGTATACCCATTACAGATCCCTTGGCAGTTATCAGAAACAGCAGGGGGTTCCCTGATTTCCTGGCCAAATTCCCAAATCGTGTTCTCATTTGGCCAGCTAATAATCCAGCACTTTAACTGGCCAAACAACTCGCTCCCTCCCCACTATATGTGATGTGCAGATGTGCGGTGAGCGTTCTGACACAAAATGGCTACTCCCAAGACTCTCCAGCGCGGTGGAAAAAGGTGTCCATTTGCAGGCTCAGAGCCCAGCCTTCGGTGACCGCTGGGGCGGTGCGCACCCTGCCAGGCCTGTATCAGAGCGAGGGGCCGCGTGCCAGGAGGCAGAGCACTCGGGCAGCTGCCAGACCACAGGGAGGGGGGATCTGAGCCCATCACCGAGCTCAGGAATGCAGCTATCAGCAGGCCAGCACAGTGCACACTGCCCAGGGTAACACTGCTGCATTCAGAGAGAGAGCGTGTGTGAGTGTGTGCGTGTGTGTGTGTGTGTGTGTGTGTGTGTCTTTTCTTCTTTCCTGCCCCTGCAGGTCTTGCTGTGTTTGCTAAACAGACCAAAGCACTCATGCAAAACTCAAAAGAAGAATGAGTCCTTCCAGCAGTGGTGCGCACATGTGCCTTTATACCATATGGACAAAACAAGGCTTGGTGTTACCTAAGACACCCCAAACCGCGCACTCAGCTTGGGCCAAGTATTGAGCAGGGGATGACAGGGCAAACTGAATGGTCCCGGCCCCTGCCCTGCACTGTCCGGCTCTGCACCCTCACGTTACTGTAGGCTATATGCTAAAGGTTTTTACAAAGCAGACCTCACCACTAACCTCAACTCTTAACTTTGCCACTCTTAACCCACACCTGCTCTACTCTCTAAAAAAACTAGCAATATTTCACCTCACAGTTATTAATTGAAAGGTACATCTAATGGGAGTTTTACATTCAGATATTATATGGAAAAGGTATCTCAGAATTAAGCCCAGGAACGATGTGTAGCAGGTTATAAGCTCATATTAACAGAACTTACAGAGCCAATTTATACATGCAAGCTTTTCCATGGGTTTTCACTTCTCTAGGAAAGGAAGAAAACACAAAGCTTTAATGGCTTAATGTCTTTTCCCTTTCATGGGTAGATCCCTCCATTTACTGGGGTTTCAAATTACACTCGTCCTCAGATAATCTTATGCTGATCAGTTTTTGCAAAAATCAGACAAACATGGGTGGCGCTGTACCTTTAAAGAATATCTGAACCTATTTTTATCTGTTCAGCCATGATTGACTGTCCAAACTCTGAGGCTCTGTTTACTTAAAAGCCCTACAAATACCTGTATGGAAAAAGCACTTACCTTTCACTTGAATACAGAACACCGGGGCATGACGACACGTGCAGGTATGGATACTCTTTCTGTGATAAGCTGACCTCTCCTACCCCGCGCCTCTGCTCATGTCTGCTTTCAGTGTGAGTGACTAACCATTTTCCCTATTAAAATCAATCAGGCTGAACAGGCTCTCTCTCTTTGCATCCCAGGAAAAGCCCCAGGATTCCCGGCGTGAGGTCACACGGGAGGGGGGGGGGGGTTGCGAGTCCTCATCTGGCCCGGCCTCGTGACGCCGCTGATGGGAAGCAGTCGGGACTTTCGGTGAGGTACCGCCTGTGGAATGCTGTGCCCTTCCTCCACCGCTGGCTCCAGCCAATTTCCCACGTTTACATCACCACGGCGCGTCCTGGCCCAGGCAGAGGCGACCGTGCTGCGTGGGGACCGCGAACACGTGCGACCGCACGCAACCACAGGGGCGGGGAGCAGGGGGAGGGCTGGTCGGCGGGGAGTTGCAGGGGTCAAGCAGGTCGCAGGTTCCATTCCAGGTGGAGCAGTGCCATAGCATCCATGAGCAAGACACCTAACCTTATCTGCTTTAAAAAACATCCAGCTCTATACAGAGGAACACAAACAATGCCCGCTATGCAAGTCAATCGGTAAGAGTACCCTGTAAGGAAAACAGGCAATGTAGAAAAACAGACAGCCCATGTTGAAGTGCACCTCTGATCAAAGGCAGAGCTCTGATTTGTTTAATGATATACTCTGCATTGAGTCATACCTGCATGCAGGTAAAACGGGTGTGTAATGCAGATGCAGAACTGTTGAACACAGTGCTCCATGATGTCACTGGATCTCACAGTGCCTGTCGTCGAACGCGCCTAGAATGCAGCACTACACTGGATGTTGCAGATTCTCTCTCATTCCCAAACACATCCTCAAATTACAGCCTTTATTTGGAGTCCCCCTTGAGCGTAAAGCCACTCTGAGGTTAGAGTGGGGCCGGTTTTCCACGCAAGAATCCAGCTCTAAGTTCTCATTGTGAGTTCATTCAGCAGTTTAAGCTTTCTCCCTGGCTCTCCCTCTCTCACACTCTGATACCCTCTGGAGTCTCAGTAATCCTCGAGCCTGTTCACAAAGCTCCCTCACCAACCAGCAGACTCTACCGCTGCTGATCTAAACTGGGACTGCATCCCAACTTGAGTGCAGAAGAAAAAAAACACAAGTGAAACACTTCCTCAGTCTTCTAACCACAAGGCCCCATAGACACTGCCCATTCCACTGAGTCAGGCACTGAGTTTGCCAGTAAGGCTTCTCAGACACATCTTCAACCAAGAGACAATGATTTGTGAGGGAGGATTTCCTGTCATTAGCAGCAGTCTCTCACACAAACACGCAGAGACACACACACACACAGAGACACACACACACAAACTCAAGCTCTGGCCACAGTAAATCTGCAGTGCATCAGACATCTCGGATTATGGAGCGCACACGTTAAACGGGATCATACATTAATCTGCTTTATGAATACATTCAAGGTGCTAACTGAACAACGAGGGAATTAACAGTCACAAAATAACTCAATTAAGGTGCAGATTAGAAGGAAAAACAAAGCATTTAGTCTAAAGTAGTTCTTCTACCTCAGAAATCACGATGGTTATTTTCAGATGGATACATGATCTAGCTGTGGTTAGGACACTGGACCATGACAGCCACAGAGAAATGTCTTCAATTGTTCCCTATTGAAATCACAAAAAAAAATAGAAGCAATGCCCCTACATCAGCAACGCATGTTAGCCTGGTGTGAATATTAGCACCTGCTAAAACAGACAAGATGCAGTCACATGTCAAAATTAATTGGCAACGTTAACACAGTACAAGTCTTCAGTGTGACTTTTGCATTGAACATGTTTATATAACTTTAGCTCTCATAAGCAGATTCAACTTATTAAAGCAACAAAGGCGTTTAATTTTCAATAAAATATGGGCTTACTTTCTGTCATGACTTAACATTGTGTGCGTGCCTTTTCAAACTGAAAAGAACAAAAAGAAACTTATTCACGGGACAAAGGAAAGTAGCTCCTGAAATGTTACTGCAGAGCAAAGTGTTTCACAGTGTAACTGAAAGCCAGGAAGTCCACACTGTTGCATGAGAATGGGGGGGGGGGGGGGGGGTGGCCGTGTGACACGTGCTGGGGCCAGGAGACAGAGGGCGGGCCTGCTGGCGTGGGCTCCCGTTCGGGGGACCCACAAGAGGCGTGAGGTATGCACTGGCTGACAGGCCTCAGACAGCAGAGGGCGGGGAAGCCGATGAGCCGTCACCCCTGACACGGTACCTCAAATGACCCGCGTGGCGCAGCGCACCCCCCCAGGAGTGGGGCTCTGTACCGGACTCAAGCTTGGCTGTGTTCGGACTCAAGCGGATCCGGTTCCATGGCCGCAGAAGTAAACCTCCGCTCTCGTCCCTTCAGTCTCACACGCACTTGTTGCTGGGAGACGGGTGAGGACTTCTCTTTGGCAAGCACTGGAGTATAAAGCCCAGGGAGGGCACAGGTGGACATGCAAAGGAACAGGTTCCTCATCATAGGACGTGGCTACAACTACGCTAAATGTCAGTGTGTTTTGCATGCAGCGCTCTCTGCAAGCCCACATCTGCCTGCGCTTTGGTGCATTTGCATGAAACAACTTCATGCGGTCTGATTTTGGAGAGGAGCAACACTGACGAGTTATTTGGCAAAATCTGATTTCAAAAAAAAAAATCTGTTTTCAAACTGCTGGGGTAGCAGCAAATCATTCTCAATACAAACATTAACAATTAATGAACACACGCTACTCCCAAACAGAACAGCAGCCCAGAGCTGAAGGCGCCAACTGGTGAGAACTGAAGGCAAAGGACCCAGAGCTGCTCCTCTCTCTGTTCAGCACAGTGGCTTCAAAAGGAGCCCAGCCGGCCATGCTGCGGCCTGCAGTGGCTTTGGAGAAATGCTTTATAGTACACACAGCGGATCCTGCCAATGGAGGGGGGGGGGGGGGTGCAAGGCTGGAATGCAGAGGCGGGACAGATCACAAGTTTCACAATGACACCCCCTTTGACCGCCTTTCACATGCAAACGCTGGCCGGGCGCTCCGAGCCACTGCCTGGAATTCCTCTCCACAAAGGAGGGGGAGGGGCCGCACATCAAAGCCCGCTTCTGAGCGGGAGTCGCCCGCCCCAGCGAGAGCTGATCTGGGGACAGCGAGACGCACGCAGCTGCATCTCTATCGAGGGGCCACGCCTCAGGCCGGGCAAACGTAAAAAGCTCTTAAAGTTGGACTCTTTGAGCTTCAAAGCGTGATGCCTTGGTCGGACCTTTGTTGCAGGGATCTGGCTTTAAGGTGAGTCAGAATGAGGAAAAGTACGGAGCACAGGCCGTTTTGTCTTTGACACTGGCAAACACTGGACCAATCCACAGTAGACGTGCCAATGGAAAACTCACGCTACCCACTACAGTGATTCACCTCCATTCCAGTTAGCATACCACTGTGGAGCTGTGAAAGACAAAAATCACACACTAGACAAGAATACTGGCACTTTCAAATCTCACCTGGAAAAAACACTGTCCCACTGCACCAGAAAGCAGACCAGCAAATACTGGCAGTTATACTTCAATGCAGTACCCAATCCCATTATAAATGAAACTCGTGTGTACCCGTTTGTAGTCTCCAAAACAACACCCCTCAGCGAGTCCAATTAAAGGCCCCCTCTGCCCCACAGATGCAAATGTCCACCACCATAATGCTGGCCCTTGCTTCTAGGCCGCTGTGAATCACGAACGATGGCCTTGCGGTAAGACGCTCGTGTCTAAAGCGTGGCGTCACGCGTCCCCCTGTTAACACGCAGGCCAACGCCGGGAATGGCCAGTGACAGCTCGTTTCACCAGGTGCTGGGGGGATGAATATTTTACGCGGCAGCTCCGCGGCTGACACAAAGGCGGGCTTCAGAGCCTTCTGGCCCGCTGCGGCGGCGCCGAACAGAGAGCTATCAGTTCGGCACAGGGCACAAACAATCTCAGCGCTGCTAAAATTAAATTACGCGGCCGGGCCAAGGGAGCTAAATTAAAGCTGACACTGCATAACTTCATCCTCAGATCATGCTTTAAAAAAAAAAAAAGGAGAAAAGGGACAATAAGTACAGTGTTGAAGTTTCCTGTGAGCGAACTGGAGGAGAAATCTAGTCAAGGATTGCCGACGTGCCAAACACATCTCAGCACAGACGGCCCCACAATCAGCTCTGCTGAAGGGCCTCCACACTGAAGCGTCAATTTAACACACGCACACAAAAAGCCAAAGATGATCCTTCAACACATCTGCCCTGTTAGAGGTAACAGTGCAGCACAGCGTGGCTTCGGAGTATCAAAGCGGTCAGTGTGCTGGTTAATAAAACGGGACAGACAGCAGTGCCAGTTAAAGAGTTCAGGGCACCAGAACACAGCCCTGATAGCAGCTATAAATACAGCCGTATCAGAACAGCTGGTGCTTTTCCTAGAAGCCCCGGTCTGGGTGAGGTGATGGCATGAAATGCAGGGCACCGGGGTCACAGCTCTTTAGGCATTTAAATAGAAACTTGATTGAAAGGAGGAGGGAAATAACTGTACTGTAAGAGAAGCCATTTAATAGATATGAGCACTGAAAAGCAAGGAACTGATTTTACAGCGAAGAAATTCCCATTTCCCTCCACAAGAATGTTCGGATGTTAGCGTGAAATGTCCCTGTCTCATGCGTGATGGATGGACACTTCATTTGTTACTCCCAGCAGCCTGCTTTTTTCCTCCCCGTTTTTGCCTTCAAAGTGTGTACAGTTGGCTGGCCAGGAAGTTTTAATAAACTTATCCCCAAGCTGAAAATATAAATTCATTATACTGGATCTACTCTCATTTCAATTCCTTTCAGCCTACATTCCCCAGAATGCACTGCTGGTCACACCCCTTCTGCCTGTTAGTATGTAGTCAGTGCACCGATATGCTACATAGTGCCACTGTATTTGTATGTTTAAATGGTCAATAGTAAACAATAGTAACAATGCAATTTGCTACAATCAGAGAGGAGAGGGGTGGAGCAACGCATTTAAGGCTTTCTGTGAGGATGAGACAGCCTGCGGCAGGTTACATTCAGGTGAAGTTACATTTTAAAACAGCAGCAGCATTAGGATCCAGGAGAGAGATGCATTCTGCTAACTCAAAGCCGCGGCTGGGGGACCCACCTGACTGTTCCAGACGCAGTACAGGTTGCACATCAAACTCCAGGTGTGGCTGGGGGTGCAGTCCAGCACTCTGAGATGGGCCATGCCTGCCCTGGCAGCGGAGTGCCCGTGGAACCCTGTGGCACCCAACACCCACCTTACTCCAAATGCCAGGTGATCTCAGAGGAAGGGGAACCCTCCTGTCCCCTTTTCCCCCACAGCCGGAGCCCTGACAGACAGCATCTTCACACAGCAGGTTAACAGAGAATCAATACAGAGGGAGGAAGGAACGCCGGGGTTCGGACGAGACTAATCCACACAGGCTGCTTCTGTTTTCTTGCCTGGGATGGTGCTGCCGATTCCCAGCTCCCACAGCAGGCATTTCCTGGTGCCAAGGGTGCGGAGAGAGGGACCAAAGTCTGCCTGTAGAGCTCAGAGGCTTTGCAGCAGAGGCTGGGTGTTGGATCTGAGTCTGTGGCAAGTAGCAGCAACAGCAGCAGCACAGCTGCTCTGTCCACAGCGGGGGTGGGGGGTGGGGGGGTTCTGTCTGTACCAGTGAGAGGCAGGACGGGATGGGACAGGCAGCCCTGTCCTCTCAGGGAGCCAGTCCCCCATGCCCCCACCTACGCACATCTACGTACACCCCTAAAATCTAACAGCTGCCACTATGAGCTTGAAGACAAGAAAAAATTGAAGGCAAGCCTCAGTATGGCCCCAACCCTGGAAATTATACAGTACCAAGGTTTAAACCATGCAGGCGGTCAGGTCTCCACTACAAGTTTCACACTTCACTTTCGTTTGGGTTCACAGGTCACAAAACCCTCCGTCTGTGCCATTTGCCCCCGCAGCTGTTCACACGGTCGAATATTTTAACAAAGAAATCTGCAGGCCAATACCACAGAGGCAAAAGAGAAAATGAACAGGCATTGTTCATGTCGGCTGTGACTTATTTGTGCCCTTCTATGGCTGGAGATTCCTGCTGCTAGGTTTTGTCTTCCATAACTGACAGCACTTGTCACATTAAAAACCAAGAACAAGCCTGACAAAGTAATGAGAGGACGGCAGAGCGTAGAGCTGTGATGAACTGAGAAACCTCACTCACAGTCAAGCCCCTTAGCCCCACCCTCCTTGCATCTTACATCGTCTCATTGGCCGCCCGGCTCTTGTCGGCTGGATCTTCGTCTCAGAGCCAAAACGGCAAACCCACACACAATTAGTGGGCTGGCAGGGGGACGCTGCCAACACTGGGGGCTGGAGGAGAGAGCTCCGCCGAAACCCTGATGGACCTCCGCCGTCAGCCTGGAAAGGGCAGCTAGCCGCTCAATCAGACACTTGCAGGGTCCTGTCAGCATCTCGACCATAATTACACACATACGATATTAGACAATTTACTGCGGGGAGACGGGAATCTGACACCTTCCACTCATGTATTCAGCTTTGGGGAAAATCCCTGCAAGCCAAGACATGGGAGTGCACAGCTGTACTTTTTAAAAAAGCAACACTGACATTACATTATAATATTGGCATTTAGCGCACTTATCCAGGGTGACTTACATCAGTGACAATTTTCACAATGTTAACCATTTGTACAGCTGGATATTTACTGAGGCAGCCGTGGGTTAAGTACTTTGCCCAAGGGTACAGCAGCAGTGCCCCAGTGAGGAATTGAACCAGCAACCTTTCGGCTAGGAGTCCTGCATCTTTCCACTATGCTACACTGCCGCCCCTGACAAATGTCTGAGTCAGTGTCCTGAAGTTCTGTGCATTTCAAACAGAAGGCACTGCATAAATTAAACCTGGGGCGGGAAGTAGGACCTATCGAAGCACAGGGGATACATGCGAACTGTCGGCTAAGGGTTATACAATACACTGGCCTGCGGTACACTTCCTGCCTGCTCACTTTCTGCCCGAACAGCAATCTCGGGCCGGCATGCATAACGCTGCATAAAATGAGGGGAAGTGTTTGTCTTCCGGTCCGTTCAATGGCCAGATCTGTCAAGCCTGCCTCTTTTTTCCTCCCTATGCATGTCAATGAGAGGAAGGCATTAAAGAAGGAGAAGATAACATTGTTTTTTCCACCCTAGTCGGGTTCTATTAACCTATGCCCATCTGTTAACCATGGAGAGCTTGAAATTAATCCAGCTGAATCCAGTGGTGAAATACTGTGGTCAACAGCTGGAGAAAAACCAAGCAAGCTGGGGAAATAGCTGTGCCTGGATCCTTGCTTATCGGAAACACGACTGACTGGTTGGAGAAAATATGAGGCAGGGGGGCTAATGTCCCATTAAAGCCCCCCCCCCCCGCCTTTCAAAACAGCCTGTGCTGGAGCTTGGCGATTCACTGACTCCCCATTACAATGCGATCAATCCCAGTTATGGATTGTGTGGGGTGGAACACAGGCATGTGGTCTCCTATAGGAGAGAGGACCAGCGAACGGGCTTTCTGTAATAATGCCTGACAGCAGATGCGGAGCGAGCTCAAAGGGGTGGGGCGTGGCCCTTGTGTGGAATTACACAGCGCGACCCCTTTGTGACCTTTTGTCATCCGAACAAGCCACAGACAAGAGTTATTTACGGCTGGGCCGAGGAGCAGCCACATCCCTGCCCAGCGTAAATAATATTGGGGGTGTTTCTGGTGCTGCTCAACAGCACCGCAGAAATCCAAAACCGCTTTTTTTCTAGGTCATTAATCACTTACTGGGAGGGGGCTGCACCGTGGTGACAACAGCAGTTCAATAATTAACCAATCAGAGAACGGCGAATAGGGAAAGGGAGCTGGAGACTTCCACCGCTGCCTGTGGTCCTTGCAATTCGACCTAAATGGTTGGCAATCAAAGGGATTTTCCGAACACAACGGCCAGCAAACATCTTTAAGTGCTGTGTGAGACGGGAGTACGCAGGGTTACAGGGCTGTGTTCACTTGCATTCGCAAAGAACAAAAAAAAAAAAAACACTGCCCACAACTACACCACCTGCACAAAGAGGACTGTCACATGAAGTGCAACGTAAGAGCAATTTACCATCATCACATGCGTCCAACCATGCACCGTCCCAGCGACAGTGTAGCACAGCGTAGCATAGCATAGTAAGGAGCAGGACTCATAACCAAAAGGTTGCTGGTTGGATTCCCCGCTGGGACACTGCTGCTGTACCCTTGGGCAAGGTACTTAACCTAGAATTGCCTCAGTAAATATCCAGCTGTGTAAGTGAGTAACATGTAAAAAAAAAAACATGTAAGTCACTCTGGGTAAGAGAGTCTGCTAATAATGTAATGCAATGTCCCAGAGTTTCATTTCCTCATAGCACTACACTCTGTGCCTGTTAGAAGGACCAATCAGAGAAAGAGACACGGCAATGCTGTTCGGATATTCAGTCCGTTTTGGGATAAAAAGCCTTTTTAAAGGGCTGTGCTTTCAGCACTCTCGACCGTACACGCCCGCTCCAAACGCGCCCTGTCAGCCTCGTTCCAGCCCCACCGAGGCTGGAGGCGCTGTTTATGCCAAAGGCGGCACGCCGGTCACGTCCCGTATGCCGAGCGGAAAAACATCACTTCCGCAGAGGAATAAAGGCATTCATTCATTCACCCTAAAAACCCAGGATCATTTCCAGTAGTTACACAGACAGGAAACATCATGGGATTTCCAGCCCAAGGCCACAAAGCCCAAATTATCACTGCACCGAGAGCAGAGTTTGATTACTAGGCTGTAGAGCATTACACCTCAATATGGAGAAAAGCTGTTCCTACCAGCTATGTCAATCAGGTATTCTAAAGATTACATAACGGGTATGGCAGCAAGCAAATCCTTTCATTTCATAGCTGTCTGGTCTACTGAATTTCTAAATTATTTTACCTTCAACAATTAGGGCAACCAGAACGAAATGTGCCTCTGTAAGATGGGCACCAAACGCTGTTGTAAAGGATGTGACGGGCCAGAGAAGAGTGGTGGCAGTCTCCATAAGAGAAAGCCAGCGCGGGAGTAGGGTAACTACCCAGCATGACCTCCTGCACTGCCATGTAACCGCAGCCCCACAGATCCCACGCCGGCAGGGACTCACTGGCCACAGCTGGTTCTTGTCTGTGCGAATGACATTTTCTGCCTAAAAAACCAAGGGGGGGGGCTGGCAAAACGATGGGGTCGGGACCGTGCCTGCGAGGTTCCATCAGCAAGGACGGCCCTGTAATGTACACCCCAGCCAAGCTCCGCATCACCGACCCCAAGCCCAAACCCCCCCCCCCCCCCAATCCTCCATTCATCTGAGGGGGAGGGAAGAGGGGGAGCGGCCGGGACGTCCGAGCGGAGGGGGCCGTGACACTGAGCCTTTATGAAAGCACCGGCGTGTTCCTTTTTCCACCCGTTAATCCTTCTTCCTGCATATTTTCCCCTCTCCCGACGGCCCCGGCGCTGCGCTTATCAGAACACACTCGTTCCTAGTAAAGAGATAACATCCTCCCCGCGGCTATTATTCAACAAAGGAAGGAAAGCCGAAACGGCGCTGCGTATTAGATTAGCGTTGTGATGCGCGGCCGAAATCAACGGCTCCATAAATAGGTGACCTTCCGTCTGACGAGAGGAGGGGTTGGGGGAGTGCTGGGGGGGGAGAGAGACAGAAACTCTGGAGAGGTCTGCGTCTCGCATGACAGACGCCACAACACGACTGTGGAGGGGCAGATGCCGCAGAGGCGTAATTGGGTAATCTGAAGAGCGGTCTTGTTTACATTGTTACGGATACGAAGGACGATCCCTCAAAGACAATTCCGCCCATCCCCAGGGGCCGTGCTCACCAATAAGCATCTCGTCTGGGAGAGGTGGAGGTCAAAGCCGAGCCCTCCGAAATGCTAGTATACTGTAAAGGAAGCACCGGGAAATGCAGACACTTTCAGCTCAAGGCCAGGACCCTGTCCCCATTCGTCTTTACATGAATGGTACTTTTACATTACGCACAGGAAAGATGATATAATCCTTCACGTAAAATCCCCATTTAGTACATTTGTTTACTAAAGAGAATTTTAAATTAAGAGATTTTTGGCTGATGCCAGTGTTCTTTCAAAACACTGGAAAGCAATTAAACATCCAAAGATGAAAGATGGTGAAAATTATTTAGGATGGAAAAAAAATAATTGGACAGGGATTCTGGTGTGGACAGACAATGCAAAAAAAGAAAAAAAAAAAATCACAGCCATCATAAACAAATGGTTCCTGAAAAACAGTCTTGGATGTCATGTTTAACGGTTCACCTTCAGTTCAACGCATATTTCAGCAAACTTCCTAAAAAATTCCCCATCCCACATTACCAAGAAAACACATTAAAAATGTTGACTTCACTTCATTCTATCCCTCTGGCACAACGAGGCAAGTGCAAGCAGGTCCTTAACAGAAATAGGAGGGCTGTGCTGGGTCTGTGTGAGGGAAAATAAAAATCACTGGCTTGGGCCTGAACACTCCTAATTTGGAGTGCTGTTAACCCCCCACCCCCTCAATAAAGCCACACTGTGCTTTCCATCTCCGCCATGACTCCCAGGGGCAGGGTGACGTGAGCAGGGTCTCAGCTGCTACCACACCCAGGCCCAGCTCCACCCCAGGGGGGGTCTCCTAATGACCTGGAGCAGCTGGGCCCAAATCAGTCTCCGCAGGGGAAACCAGCCGTGAGGTCTCTATCATTGGGGAGGTGGGGGGAGGCTGAACATTAATGAACCGGCAGAGTGCAGGATACACTGGGGAGTGGCCAGGTACGTCACAGCACCGACGAGGCTCTCTCTGTCTCTGTCTCTCACACACACACTCACACACACACACAAAACCTCTCTCACCGGTGCAGATTCTCTTATCACATATACGAACACACCCAGTCTGAGTTTCCCTCCAACACACATCCTTCTCATTCCTCAGTTTCCCAATCCGTCTTAATTGCCCACATAAACCCCTCCCTCTCCCTTTCAGCTGATGTATGATGAGTGTTCGGGTGCAAAACAATAGAGAAACGTCTACCATGCATCACCCAGATGCGTCAACCCCCCTTTCTTTTCTTTTCTTTTTTTTAGGTCCACAAAAGGTGCTATACTACAAATGCCATCTTTTAATTCATTCATGACGGGAGGAATCCCAGGCTTGTATGATGCATGGCCTTTATTCGCGATAGGCCTGTAATCCCCACTCAAACCCCACCCCCTGCACCAGGGCTGGGAGTGTTTGTTAACACAGAGCCAGAGGATCACGGGGCCATGTGTCTGGGCCTCTGGGCTGTGAGAGCTGCCAGCGCATTAGGCAAACCCTGCCCAGGGCCACGGGGGCCAGCCCAGACTCAAACGCAAGGCCAGACACCGGGCCTTAAAGTGACATTCAGTGCACAATACGGTAGCAATTACAGGACTGAGGCCAACCAATATGTCTCAGAGGGATGTCTCCCGCTCCACTGACGGTTTAATTGTTAACACAGACACCCAATTACCATTTTTTTGCCCATCTACGACCAATGGACCAGAATTGCTCGACTCAGTCAAGAGGTATTTTTTAAGAGGAAGAAATTGCATCATAGTACCAAGGGGCTCAAATCAATTGAATCCTGTTCTTCACACATCATTACATTTCCATTTTAAGCTTATCTCTGGGACTGCAATGAGAAACTATGGCAGCATTCCATGGCTTACACAATGAAGTGACAGAGACACAAACCGAAAACAAACTCAGGAGAGAATACAGCCCTGTGATTTTTAAGGCTACAGCAAGGTAAGGCACAAATTTCTAGGTTCTTTTACAGAAAAGTTGCATTTTTCTTCACACACACAAACACCCGCCTATGATTGGCCCAGACATGTCACACGGGACATTTCAACCAATGAGTTGAGCGTGCCCATTGCATGGGAAGAGCTAAACTTCCAGACTCTTTTATGAGTCTGCTAGGGGCTTCAAACAACCTGCTGGAAGTCCTGGTTGAAGTTTTACTTTGGGACAGGGAGTCTGTCAGGAAGCCAAAGGTACCAGACAGGAACACCACTGAGGACACTCGTTTCACACTATTTTCAGAGACTCAGAGACTGTCTGGCCAACAATGAAAAAACCTGCCAAGGGATCTCTTCAGGCATATCCAAACTGTTGTTCTATGGTCTTTTCATGACAATGAACTACACTGCTTTCTGTTCCAGTGAAGAGTCAGAGAGTTCAATCATTTCCATTCCTGTGAATTGTGAAAAAAGGCAGATCCCTACAGATGTGGTACAGAAAATTGTTTGGATGATTTATAGTTTAGCTACCACTGATTAAGACAGACCTGGAAAGTAAGACAATTAAATCAGCAGTTCTCCTCTTTTCAGTCATCAATTTCAGCGGCAGTCATCTAAGAAAAAAAGCGTATAGCTTTTATGTTAGGACTCTGGCACAGATCTTTTCACCAACCTCACCCAGCTTTCATGGCACAGTGCCACCAGCTTTGAACTCATTCAACTTTTCAGCCGAAAGAGCCAGGTTCTGTAAGAGCCCTCCTATTTCAATATGGCTAATAAACCACCGCATTATAACCTAGCACCCTATACGTGGATTTCATAGAACATATACAGTATAATATCATGACTTATGCTAAAGGGTTAATCCGAGCAATGCAGCCAATCGCTTTACGATAATGAAATTCACAAATTATTCTATTCTTATGTAATACAGCGAGGCAGGGGACAAAGAAAAACTCGAATATTGGGTTAGCTTCTGAGAAACCGAGACGATAACGGAAGAGAATTCCAATGTCCAAGTCGACCTGAGAGACTTGGGGAAAAGTTCGATTTGTAAGCAAGCGCACACACAACTGTCAGGACTCTTACACATTCCTACTGCACTTTTTTTGCTACAAGCAGGAAGCCCTCACAGTTTAAACAAGGCAAATGAGTGCGCCAGCCCATGAAAACCGGCCTTTATTGGATCCCGTGACACGAAAAGCGGCGGTCTGCAGCGGTGACCGCGGTGAACCCTGCCGACCGATGAACCAGCGTTTTCCGCTCGCCTTAGCTCCGCATGTAACTCTCATGCTACTTTGCGTTGTGGATTCAAAAACGCTTTCGGAATGCTTAGCATTTCAGAGATTGTCCAATGCCGTTGCATGCCAGATCACAAACACCGATACAATAATCACGCATATACGGAAACGGCACACAAGTTGAGTTTGCACTACAAAGGAAATTTACGTTGTTGCATTAGTCTGTATGACAGATTTTAACACGCATTCTAGCAACGTTTGTTAAAACCTAGTTTTCCAAAGATGTCAAAGTAAATGGGGGATCTCTACCTTCTCACATCTGTAACCCTCTTTAGTGATCCACGTCACATACATATACACCAACATACATTAAAAAACCTAGAGAAACCTTTGCTTTTTGTTTCACACCAAACACGGCAACTGAATCCTGCAGAACCACAACATCAACATAGTTAAATCCATTCCATATCATGCCTTTTCAAGTGAAGTCACCGACTACACGCTTTCGGTTTTGACCTTTCATCGCTAAAATCTCGGGATTTCGTGCCAAAGGTGCTGCAGCCTGCATTTACACTGAAGGTAACACTAAATGAAGCAAAACGAGGTAACCATCACCAAAACAGTGGGAAAGAGAATTCCAGTTACTTGGCCAAAGCATACAAGTCATGCATTCCTCTTACCTCCCAAGTAGGAGACCCAGCTGAGTATGTTCTCTCGTCATCTTCATCGGTTGGATCTGTCCAACGTGTCGCCATTATCTCATTTCAAATTACAAAGGCAGACACCCTCGGGAGACCACATCGGGCAGGGAATGGGGGAAATCCGAAAGTAAGTGAGAGTTGGTCCAGACGTTGAAAAAAAAAAGACAGGTATATTTCTAATCCACACCGTCTTCTTTCTTCATGTCTTCGGTCATATAACCCTAAAACATAATAAATAACACTCAAAGACATGTTAAGAGAGAGCACTGACCCTCGCAAACTTCCCTGGCAAGTCATCACATTTTGCGGGGGTTACAGAGCCGCAAAACCACCCAATCATCAATACTACGGTTCAGTGACAACCTTCATTAATCACTGATAAAATGGTTTTGATTTGAAAAATGTCTGAGTGTGGTTTAAAAAGAAGGGAATGTTGCCTAACTTGACACGCTGGATAAAACCTCACTGTGAAAGTTTACGTAGTTACCCTAGTTGTCTAACTGGTCACCATTAATCTATCTTCCTGTTCAACTCAACTTACTTTTTTATGGAATAGAACGCACGTGTTTGTAAAAAATAAATAAAGAGGCATGACTTCAGCTACTAATGCTTTGCCAATATAGAAGAATACCACAAACCGTGACGAAACGATCGATTACAATAGTTACACACCCTGTTCCAGCCAGCAGTTTAATCCACTCTAATAATGGCTACTAAAGAATGTAGCTGCGATAATATTTTGTTACAGAAAAGTAAACTTGCTGAGCTAGTTTACTATACAGGCAGTAAGTCTATATACCACAAGTGGTAAATTATTTACCTAATAAGAACAGTTAATTTAAACAGAGTACTTGTATGGATTTACTTAGTTTACCGTTGTCACATTCGAAACATCAACAAAGGGCAACAATTCTAGCTAGCAACTAGCTAGCTGGCTACTTGAGATCTCTCTACGCCCATTTGCCCCCGACACGTTTCGGAAACCATGACCAAGAAAACTTTTGAAAGCGTCCACTATGAAGATACAATGTTATGTTACCACACGGGGAAACTGTTTATATAGTGTCTTAAATTACACAATCCTCGCAAGTGAGCAGCTGGTCAGGGCTACGACAACGACGTGTGAAATTCGAGAAAGTAGTGACTGGATTATTACACCCAAGATAACTTCGTTCTCAGTTGCACAGAAAATGCATCAGCGCTTTCTCTTTATTCTTTCTTCGGGCCTCGCTTGGCTGACAAATCAGATACCTATCTGTCTAACAAGGTGTATAACCAACTTCAGAGTCGACTCGCATTTTATCTCAAAAGGCATCCGTTCATCTAGCTGATCACAGCTGACCACATGCATAGGGTAATGCCGGGAATTGGGTATCCCATTATTCCCAACGCTTTTCTTAACTCTAAATTATTTTAACTTCCTAGGTGGTGAGTCGTCTATTATTTTAAAATCCACTCGTCCCCGCGTATGCAGCCAGAGAAGCTAACCACGTCTTGCAATGCCGGATCGCTATTGTTATTCTGCTTGTAGGCTATTCGAAATGACTTGCGTTAGCTAGCCCGATAGCACACACACACGCCGTCCAGTTAGTTTGCTAGCTATCCAACTTACCTTGATAAGCGACTCAATAATCCAGGGCGAAAAACCGGTGCAACAAAATAATGCATCGTCCCAAACGTAGAACAATTCCTTTGGACAGCAGAAGTTTTAGGGAAAAGCCACCATGTAACACCAATAGGTGAAAAAGTAGCTCGCTAACCTACTTTGCCCAACTACCAACCTGTTTGCCGAGGCAACGTGGTAAACGCCCATTAAAAAACGCAACAATATTTTCTATCATCATCTGAACGGAGAGATCACTAATCGAAGGAAACCGTGCATAGTCCATAGCTACGCGTCCAACTTGACGGTGTTTAAATGGGTAACAAAACAAATTTGTTTGCCATGCCCTCGCTTGTTGCCGCGCACGGTGGACTGTAGAATTGAGGGAATACGGAGTCCGGAGCCCTGTGGAAACGCCGCCCTCATCTCGGCCGCGGCGCACCCACCCAATCACATTCAGCTTTTCAATTCGTCTTTCAAACTCGGCCAACTGAACGCACTTTTCGCGCAGATAGCGAAGGCATCGAAAAATGTGAGCCGAACATGCAGTCTCACAAGTAATTCACGAGGGGAATTACAAAGGTTTCACGTCCGATTTTACCCATTTCAAGAAGGAACTGCACAGTTTTCCTTTCATAATTGGGAGCCTGAAATTAGCAGTTAGGCCTACTTTGTGGTTTATTTGGGTAGAGAAAACTTTCACGTCCAGTGAAACGGAACATGTAGGTGTTGCGGTTCCCTATATTATGAAACAAACGATTACCAGAGAAAACTAATGTCCTGCTCAGAAGTTGTAGCAGCGGATGTCTTTGCTACACGATGGAGCTATGTTAAGCATATAAATCTCTTGCCGTAATTGGTAATCCACTCTATAAAAATATCAACCTTTTCTGTTAATATTGGGCATGTTTAAACATGGCAGTCATTAGGCTTTTCATGGATTATTTCACATTTTTGTAACCCCTCATATTACTCTGTACTTAATTTTCCCTTTGATTTACCATGTAACAATTGATTATTCTGGTAGGATCTGTGTTCAATACCACTGAATTTAATTTGTATGTTATTACCTCTACCAGAAGAATATTTCATAGTTTGACTGGCATACCTAAAGGCACACTCCACACTCCTCATCCCAGTCATGGTGTTATACATAATGATGTATCAGATAATTATATGAGGACTTAATATTTGCTCTTAATTTTATTTACTATGATTGTCCACTTTTATCCAGATTTATTGTTTCAGTTCCATTGGTTTCGTTGGTTTGCTGGTTTCCATGTACACCAAAGGTATACTTTCCATCTGGTCAAGTTCCTTGCTGTCCTGTTTTCACAAGTAGGTCACTAAGTTCAGATGGGACTTTTCAGTGCATGAACATGTTTTGTAACAGTCATAGACAAAGATAAAAGGTGACAGTTACCTGTTCGGGAAGTCATCTGTAACACAATACATCTGAATGATAAAAGGACTCCTTTGACCCATTCAGAGAGAATCCTTTTGCTCAAGAGACCAAACATATCTCACACAGTACAGAATAATAGTCTGGTTCCTTCTCAGAACAATGTGCAATTTACCCAATGGAGACTAATTCAAATCCACATATCCTCCCTACAGACTGTAATTATAGATGTGCTCTATCACCTCTTTGTTTTCTTGTGTATTTGCAATATGAGATACAGCTTTGCAAGCTATACACACATTTCACAACATTGCTCATTTCACGCAATGGCAACAGTATACTTATGCCAAAGATCTGGCAAAACAAAGTCCAGACATTTTGTGCACCTTTGACTTACGCAGCTATTGCAGCAGTTGCAAGTAATGTTCATTGTCCAATGCAAATAAATAAATAAATAACTATAGTGTTACTTTAGAATTCATGGACCATTTAACAACATTTCATAAAGTGAAATCGCCAGCTTTCGTAGTATCTAACTGAATATTAAATCAGTTTGATGCGGTACAATTTATGTAAGGGTTTTGTTTTTTTGCTGTTTCAAGAGGATTAGGGAGCCCACCTTGAAATTGCTATGACATAACTCACATATCCGGTCTTTTTAACATTGTTGGAGGCTGGATATCCCACGCACAGACCTGATTTGAGCCTGATTACATGAACATATTTCAGGAAGCACTGTTCAGTTTCGATATTAGAAATGCATTTGAAGTCATGATGCTCAAATATTATATTTGGGCTCCCAAGAGGAACTGTAAAATAATCAAGCTGCCATTTTACCTCAAGCAAAGTGTGAAGTTGCATGTAAATATTGATTTATTGCACAGAGATCAACACTCTCTCACATCTTGAGGCAGAAAAAAATGTATCATTTCAATTAATTATCTCTTGTTTTATGCAGGATTCGTAGGCACTCTGCAATAAATATTGATGAGAAAGGAAACAACTCTCTTCAATGAAATTGGTTGTTAATTAACATCCATCCGACTACGAACCTTGTTATCAATAAGCGATCATGGTCAAAAACTCAAATGACCAAACATGCAGTTTCTCATGGCGATAAGATACAGCCTTTCCCTTTAATATTTATTAATACAGCTCTCCGAATCTCCTACTGCAAACCTCATTTTTTTCTTTTCCCCTCTTTAGGGTGTGAGAGTGTGCTGCTGATATGACGGGTGCAAAGCATTGACTACAAGCTGTGAGAGGCAGTGGGCCCTGGCATTTGGGTGGATTACAGCAGGGTCACATGACCTCCAGGTTCAAAGCAGGGTCATGGCAGACCCGGGCAGTAGATGGCATTGGTTGTGGATTCCCTCCAGACACATCCTACCCAGTCTCTCAGCATGCCAAGATGGGCCCGTGGCGGGTGGGGTGAAGGGGTGGCAAACAGCCAATCAACACTCTCGGCTGACACTGAGCTCTTGTCATATTTTCTGCCCATTTTCGAAACTAATGGCGCACCACAGAAAAAAAAGCTCCGTTTTAAAGAAGTCAGTGTTGACCATACTGTAGAAGCACGTGATTAGAACAGTTGTGTGACGATAATGATATTATCATGTAGGTTTCTGTGGGGTGATGACTGGCTATTACCATATGATATTAACCTGATACAGCCATTTCTGTGGTGTTCCAGATGACACTGCACCATTTTAGAGTGCATATATGTTACAGCCTCTCCATGAACTTCCCAGTTATCTCCCAGTTATTACGAGTTGTGCTGAAAGTTGTGCTGTTGGCAGACACACAGTATACGGTAATTCTTGATAACAAACAGCATTAAACAGACATTTTAAAACTACTGAGGGTGTGAGTTTGAGCTGCCTAGCCAGCTTTAAAATCCGCAAGATCAATTTTTATAGAGACGGGGATGCAAAATCTCTGGAAAAAAGTACTTCTAACATAACAGAAATGTAAAACCAAAAAAGTTTCTTCCAATATTATTTCGTGTATGCTAATCGTTTTTGAAAGTCACATTTTAGTAGGAGTAGTAGTAGTAACCGATGTACAGGTGTTAGGTTGCAAAATATGAAACAACACAACCATTGACACCTGACTGGTTTCTGTATGCAAATTTACTACAAACTCTAGAACTGAAAAGGGCACACATGAATGTGTTCTCAGGCCTTTTTCTCTCTCTCTTTCACACACACATACATAATCATTCTCTCCCTCTCTCTTTCTGTCTCCCTGCAGAGGGGCCACCTGTCTCATATTCTGTGGCCTTTGTTCTTGTTCTTTGTGACTGTCGGGCTAAAGCTGAACATGAACAGTAGGACTTTGTATGTGCAAAATACACAAATGATCATACAAATCATGGAAATGGCTTACGTGGCTATGTTACACGGAAACTCCTAACAGCCAAGGTGATAGTACAAATTTATTCTCAGCTGGAAACATGCTGAAAACATTGTGTGACTTCAGCTGCTCCCCAGTTTTGCCTCAGTTTGCTGTACTGTTGGCAACCACCTCAAAGGTCTTTTTGGTCTTCAAATTGTATTTTGAATTAATTTTTTGAAAAATATTCAGATTACTGCTATAATAGTATCTAGTTCATTCAGCAAAAAACTGGTGCGTTCCAATCACACAGTTCAGAACAACTTGTACAGCTGCACATTATAGATTTCCTTAAACCACATATAACATATGACATTGTGCCATGTGTTTCAAATCCAGTGTCAATATGACATACTGTATATAATTAAAATCCACACAACAATAACAGATTGAGAGTTAGATAAGCACCATATCTGTTTATTTCTAAATGAGAAAACATACTCAGTTTCAAATACAGCCTCACTAAAAACTCCCTCACCTCAGAGAACACAGTGGATCTGGAATGCTAGTTTAGCAAGTTTGGCTTTTGTGCTGACTTAGACCTCTCAAAGGGCTTTGCTTTTCCTAACTGTCAACGCGAGGACAGAATCTGGCAACGTTGACATAACTGAACAGGACACCTCTGTTTGCTGGGACAGCACACTGCAGTCCATGCTTCTCTCCCATTTAAACTCTCGCATGTCAGGTGTTTGGATTCGGCAGTCCAAACACCTGCCGTTTTTTTTGCCGCTCCCCTGTAAATTTCCACTTCCTCTGCCAGGCACCCTTCTTTTCAGGGCTTTTACCTGCTCGCTAAACTTCACTGTACAATGTGTTCCATGCAAGATCTCAGTTTTCAATCATTCATTCATTCATTCACTGTGGATCCACTCAGAGCAAGGTGAGAGGCCACGGCAAACGGGTTCCCACGGACCCTTAATGTGTCGAGGACAGGGGTACAAAACCGCATCCACGGCCTGACGAGACGGCGATAAGGACGGGGAAAACGAGTCAGAACAATGAGTCATATTGTTTCTTCCGCAGCATAGATTTTAGACACACAATCCCCATTGAAGCGCCAAGCGAGAGGCAGGGAGTGAATGCAAAACACCTGTTCTTTGGAAAACAAGGTAAAACTGAGCAGTCACGGTTTCAAACAATAATAACCTGGTATATATTATGACAGGAAGCCAACTTGACTCAAACACAGGAAGAAAACAGAACAAAGAACAAACTCTCAAAACACTGACCTTCATTATTTAAGCTTCTTTATTGTCTTGCTACACTCAGAACAGAGCGACAGGTTTCAAGTTATGTGTACATTTACGCAAGTGCACCTCATACATTTTGGAGTGAGATTTATGGTGAGATTTCAATGACTGTATGCTGTTCTGGTAGAAAGTACAGAACGACGTGTTCTTAAACCTGGAGTAAGACTGGGGAGAGAGGAGCTGGTGTAGTGTCCTCGCTGTTCTTTCGGGGGTTTTTCCGCAGTGTTTAGTGAGAGGTCTCTCCCGTCCTCTGCATAGCGCAACTCGGAGGGAGAGCCCCCATTTGTCACCTCTGCATTCTGCATGAGTGACTCTCTGGTGAGGCCTCTGTCATCACCCCTCTGCTCTGTTTGAACGATGCAGAGGTGTGGACAGGGATCTGTGTTGACTCTTTGCAGGTGACAATCCCACTGTGTCTGGATCCATTGTGTTTTCTGAAGATGAATGGAGCAGAACGTCGCTTAAGCACACAAGGGAGAATGAGGCACTCTCACAGTGTCAAGTGTTACATTGCGGAGCTCAGCAGAACAAACCATTAGAACCACCACACAATCACATCTGACTGAAAACAGTTATGTCTCTGACAAGTACCTCAAATACTATTCACAGCACTAATCTAAGTAATGCCAAAGTGCAAGTTTATTACTGATTCAAATGGTCGATTCCAGTTCAATCTACTACTAAAAGTCTACCAGAAAAAAAAATGACGACTAACTTAAACAGTGCTTTGCATCCTAACTCGAATAATATGTTCTATTTTTCAAACTGAAATGAAATCAACATCATTGTTGGATCTACTCAATTGTTATGACATCTGAAGTATTAACATATTTATTATAAAATATAAAATGCATTTCATTGTTCAAGTAGGTGCTACATTACACACGAATCTGCTTTTTACATTTCGTGGGTCAGACTGAACAATGTTTAATTGTTCCTTGGGTTTTTGTAGCCTGTTATCTGGCACTTCCATCATAGTTTTAACTACCATTTTCTCTGTAAGAAACTTGTTGAACTAGAAAAAACTTTATTTACTTGCATTATGAGCATTTTGACAGTTTAAAGGGAATATTCTGCTGAGTTTCATCAAAAGCCTCAGCCCACACATCTCGTATAAACATCATTATGTTACAAGAAGAATTCATCTCAGCAGCTTGGTATGTGGAGCCATCTGTTTTTTCTCCAGAACTGGTGGTACAGGTTGGGAAAGGATGTTTCAGGGACTGACATGGAATGGGGAAAATTCAAGGCAAAAAAAACCTTTTCGAGTCTTACCAAAAGTATGATGAGACATGCACTTTCTTTCAATGTGTAAAGGAAATCTTGTAGGAAGGAATTATCAGGAAAGCGGAAGGTGGTTACTGAGGAAATGAGATTTCTGTACAACTTGATCTAGCTGAGTGCATCGTGTTTAGAGTGCAGGTGCCAGCTTCTAATGGCACAAGTGCTGTGAATGCATTTGTTTCCAGGTCTTAATGTGAAATTCAATCCACCAATATTCCGAGTGCTTGAAGGTCTGAGTATAACAGAGGTCTTGAGTTCAGGCAAAGAGACACAGTGTCCCTTTCTGAAAAATATTTAGCAGTATTTTGCTGAGTGTGAGCCCCCCCCCCCCCCCCCCCCCCCCCCAGGTATCATAATTAAACTCTATTTATTCAACTTCAGATTAACTTTGGAATAAATATGAGATATGTTTTCTCTCGAACAGACATGTGATGCATGGTTGTGACTCATGAATATTACTTTGTTATGCACCATGAAGTCTGCGAAACATTGTCTTGAACACACAGCAGTTATCAGGAAAGAGGAAAACAGCACTTCAACAGCATAAAATCACTTTTCCAGAATTCCCTGTCGTCCTTAGAATACAGTGCTTGCCTGGCATCACTATATTACTGTAAGGGCTACATTTCCATAACTATTTGCATAACCACTAGAAGGGACAAGTTAATTTATGTTTAAAAGTAGAACAGGAATGACAGGAAAGCACATTAAGGAGTCAACATCACCAGGCTGCAGCTGATCTAGATCTAGCAACATTGCATCTTCCAACAGCTAATGAGTCCAGGTTTTTGGGGTTCTTCTTCTTTTCAAGCTATCCGTACAAGCATTAAACCAAAAAAAAATGCATGATTAATCCACCTTGGATACTTAACATATACAGAAATTGCTATTACTCCATAGGCACTATCATAGAGGTGCGTCTGTGCACAATAATTTCTGTGCATGGTGCAGCTTGTTATAGCTGGGTTCCCTCAGGTCAGAGGGCTAGTTTGGGCACAGCTTCCAGAGGGCTTCTGGAGGCTCAAGGGAAGACAGAAGGCGTGCGATAGATGGCAGTTTAGCCTACAATAAACTGGTTGGATCTGAACTCTATTACCTCTGAAACTATTCATCGAGCTGAGAGGAGAAACGCCAATGGCACTATATGGTAATACCACAGTAGCTATCATACGCAGAATAAAATACACCTGGAAAGTACACCCAAGTTTGATCTTGCTTCTTCACGTTTTACTGGTCACCAGCTATGAAACATTTCTCAATCTACACGCCTTTCCTCAGAAACAGAGAGTTCCAGGTTAGCAATGCATTGCTTTCCCCCAAAAGGCAACTCATTGACACAGAAGTCAATCATTTTCTCTCTGAACACAGAGCTTTCCTGTGCATAAGCGTAGCAACTTTTTTATTTCATATCTGCAATGTATATAGACATAGACAACAAATACATTAAATTTCTCTGTCAGATTTTAAATCATCAGTGCATGTTACTTTTTTCATTTTCATCCGGTATGGGATTGTGGTTAAGTCCACCACTGCACAGATCTGTTATTCTGTTCGTGGAATGTGTTAAGCCCCTACAACGAAGTAAAAGAATGCACATAAGCAGAAACTGAGTGCATATAGAACCAAAGATTTCAAATGATCAACATTCTGAAACGATAAAGAATATTGATTTTTAATTAGACAATAAGCCTTTCTGCAAGGCAAAATCTCGGCCGAAGTTGACCTTTATGGTGCTTGGGACCAGAACTACACCACATACAGTCTGTCCTTCTGTCTGACCATACCTAAGCGCTGGGTACGATGTGATTGGTATCTATTGTTCATTCATGACCTTGTTTTCGTAGGCTTTCCCATCTGGAACATTCTGTTCCCCTTAAGGAACCACAAAGCCCCTGTCTACCCAGCTCTTTCAGCACGGTGCATATTACTGCTCAATCCTCGTGTCCGCTGGAACACCTGACTCCCTCCTGAAGGGCATTACGTACCATAATTTAACCCTCGCAGAACATAGCCGTCTCCAGGACTTCACTTCAGAATCAATTTAAAATCCACGTGTACATACATAATTCATGACTAACCCAAGCAGTGTGCTTGTAATGTTATTGTGCTTTCAGCAATCTTTATCGATCCAGAATGCACACATATTTTCAGACAAGAACTATTAGGTTTAAGCAAATCTTTCAAATTTGTGACAATTTATTCTCTGAAAATGGGTTTTAAACAGGATAAAATGGAATGTAGCAGTCACCATGTGTGTAGTTCCATAGAAAGTATTGCAACACACCACAAAAAACCCCAGACCAATAATGGACATATAAAAGTCTAAGGAAATAAGGACTGACAGATGTGTACATAAACACAGCAAGATAGAACACCTGACATCAAAAGGCACTGGGAAGGCACTGATATCCACCTCTGAAGCTGCAAATCATTTGAGGGTCTCAAGGTGAGATTCTTACCTTTACAGTGACAAAATCCACATCAGCTTATGCCCATAAGGGTGAAAGTTACTGGAGAAAAAAGATGGTGTGTTTTTGTTAAGTCTAAAGACCGCAGATGCAGACACATTTTATTCTGTATAGCCTGTCCCTGTGTTCATGCGGTATTTCTGGTGGGGACACTGGTTCTGCAATGTGCTGACTGTACTTTGAGGATCCTAAAAGGTTTGCAATTACAGGTTAAGTCTGTGAGTAAAAGAGAGATAACTATAGAGTCGGTGTTCACTGTGTAAAATATTTTAGGTTGCCGTTTACTTTTCAGCCAGAGATGAATGGATAATAGCATGCTGAAATGTGGTAATTTTGCAATTTTATGCTACAGTTACCTCTATTGCCCTCAGTGAATATTGATCTTTACAGAGACATAATAAGCAAAGTTACAGCCACACTGAAATTGATGGGTAGGCATGTTTCAAATGAAGCAAGTTTATCAGTGTTTGAAATGTTAACATCATAACATAACAGTAACATTAATATGTTGATAATTATTTTTTCCAAGATCCTCAAACTGATACATGCTCCATAAAACAGTGCAATTCCTATAATTTAAAGAACATTCACAGACATGAGAAGTAGAATTCTGATCACCTGGGGGATACGGTTGGTCGTCACACACATATTCACAGGATTCAGTTAAGCATTTATAAACCACTGATTTTCTATTAAATAATCAGTTGTCTCTACATCCAGCTAATGATTTTCAGAAAACAGATATTCTATCATCAATTAATATACAAAGAAACATTTTAGCAAAATTATTATTAATACAAAATAATTAGTATTTTGACCACACTAGTACACATTAATTTTGCCCAGCAGACTGAGAGCTGACAAACCCATAGCAACAGAACACAAGGAAATAAACCATAAATATTACTTTTAAAAACTCAACAAAAAAAACAAAGAACAAATAACAGAACATTCTTTTTTAAGTTTTGTTTTTATATATAAGTGTTCAGACAGTCCACAGGTTTCATTAATAAGTTTAGTTCCTATAACATAGACAAAACATTCTCGGAAAGAACACTGGGGAAAAACTCCTCTAAAAGTCAAAAGCTCCTCTAAACAAACTGCATACAGAAACCGTCACTGGCCTTGCGTTTATTATAGTGTTTATTATAGTGTCAGGACTAAGGCAAACTTGTGGTGTGGGGTTTTGGATAAGGAGCGCAATTAGCAAACCTCAGCCTGTCAGAGGGAAAGTGAAGGCGTTTGATGAACGAGTTGACTCCGGCCCAGACCTCCTGTTGGAGCACGCAGGCCCCGCAGCCTGCGTCCGTGGCCCGCGTCCTGCGTCAGATCTTGTATTTGATCTTTCCTTTCTCGCTGATTACACATATGTGCTGAAAGAGGAGGAACAGCCAGCTGCACGGTTAATCAAACAAGCTACACCTCACCTTTATATCGAGCGAGACCGACAAATCTCCCAGCATGCAAATTTGCTCGTATCAATCTATTGGAATGCATGTTTGGGGGTTAAAGACATTATATGGCTTGGCTCGTGATCTGATGTGTTGAAACACAGTACTTAAAGACTCAATTTAGGTAATGACAGTGTAAGCAAAGAGCATCAAGGATTGGCCACTGAGGACAGTATGCTATTCTAACAGGAGTTTGTCCAGCTTTGGCTCTGCTCTCCCTGTTTTCTTCAAATACAGTGAGTCATTTATCCACATGCATTCACAAGAGTATTGCAGTCTTTGGATTGGCCTCATCTGCATCAAAGATGTTTCTGGAATTTGGAGACCATGCCACAGATCACTCCAGCTTCTAATGATTATATAAGTGCATAAGCACTTTTAAGGGTAAGCTGAAGTAGAGTAGAGCCGACAAAGATCATATTTAAGAAAACAATTATTATTAATATATTTTGGATCAAATGGCTCTGCATGAGTTTTCATAATTTTTTATTTAAGTGCTATACAGTATTGTGTCAATATGACTGCATACTGGCACTCTGAGTGAATCAAGAGGCATATTTCTGCACTTTCTCACTCAGCTCCCTAAGACCTCATACACATCCCCTGTAACCCACAATCCACTGCTTTATCTGGGAAGGAAGCAAGCTGCCACATTCGCAACTCGATTTTTATCCACTCTGATGCAAGAGGATCCCTGGAAGCAGGTAACTTGTTCAACTGCTATCATTTAACTGATGATGACAGACAACATATTATAAAGCATTATGCAACAAAAATAAGTCATTAAGTATCTGAAATAACTGTAAATGCAGTTCCACTAAGAGATGTAAACTGTACAATGGCAAGGCTTGCAATGACAAAAAAAAAAAAACGATATTGTGCATTCTTATTTTAAGGTAAACATTTTCTTTGGTAATGTAGTGCATAGTGTACACACACAAAAACCTGCTTATTACGTGTTGACAGTCCATATGCAAAATGCCTGCAAAGCACATGGAAATTCTTATGAGAAGGGAATGTGTTAGTTCAGCTTGTTGGTTAAATCGCCTGTGAGCTCAGCTTCTATAAATACAGATTGTGTAAAATACTGTACACTGTTCAACTGTGCGTCATATTTCTTGTACTTCCTCTCAACTTGACAGTCTGTGCACAAGTTCAGATATGTCTGAGGATTTGAAGGTAACACAAACTTACATTGAGGTCACGAAAATACTCATTGTAGTCCAAGGCGTAGCCGACGACAAAACGATTAGGGATTTCAAACCCAACATCTAGTAAAATGAAAGACAGAGATAGAAAAAATAATATTCATATATTATGTCAAGGGTAACTTAAAGTGCTTTCTACAACTGAAAAAGCATCCCAGACACCAAGAAAAAAAGAAGAAATATGGAAATTCATAAATATTCTATCATCAGTTACAAGTTTTACATTTTTATACGCAGTGCACAGCTGAGAAGCTTGCAAACCTCCTTTTTGGCAACTGTTCATTTTCAGTACTCAAAATATGTTGTGTCAAATGGGGTCATATGCAGTACATATTCCAGACAAGCAATGCAAATGTTTTATATGTACATTATAATCATGCTCCTACCCCACCTCCTACCCACCCCCCCCCACCCCCCCCACCAAGAATGGAAATAAGTTGAATGCACATACAGTCTGGTAGGCTGCTTACACCATTGGGGACCCTCTTGACAAGCAACCTGAAACACAAATCATGGAGGCACTGAATGTTGCCTTCAGTTCAATTCATTCCAAGACTGACAGCCCCAATAAGCACTCACAGGGCCTGGACAGAAAGACCAGAAGCTTTAATGAAGTGTCCATTGATTTGCCTCACCCTGCAACTTTGACCATCTTCGGTCTGAACTTCTCCACGTGCTTCAGAAGGGCCTTCATGGTCTTTCCAGTGTCAACTATCGCCTGAGGAGGTAAGAGGTCTCCTCAAAAATTCAATTGTCACTAAGCGGTCACAGCCAACGTGTCATCTGTTTCCTTACAAATGCCAGAATAAAGGACATCTGATTGGAAGATCTACGCTTTCTCTTTATGTCCCCTCTATGCATTCCACACACTTGGAGCACGGTAACATTTTAATGAAATGATGCCATTTTCCCCCCCAAACAGAATATACAATATCAAATTGTGTGCATATATTTACACAATGACTGTTAATACAATTGGGATGGGATGAGTCATCAGACAGATAGATAAATACATTCTACAGAGTGTGTATATTTGTACGTATATTAGGCATGCTTCCCATAGGTCTGATCTTGCATTTCATGACAAATTGCCATGTCTCCCTCTCTGATGGAGCAGCCCTTCACTGTAAAAGAGGCAGGTCTGAAGCATGTCCTGCACTGGTCGTCTCTGTAGACTCACTGTCAGCATGCATGTGGCTTCACAGCACGCCCCAGATGCAGCAATGGGAATCCTAGGACCCCCGTCTGCCCCAGGGAGGGACCTGCTAGAGGAGCGGGAGGCCCTCAGACAGACCTTGCCACTCTTTGCTCTCCCTCAAAGTTCTCCTGGCTCACCTGCCT
Source organism: Megalops cyprinoides (assembly GCF_013368585.1). NCBI lineage: Eukaryota > Metazoa > Chordata > Actinopteri > Elopiformes > Megalopidae > Megalops > Megalops cyprinoides. The sequence continues at coordinate 8,341,987 of NC_050606.1, read as the reverse complement.
ATTGTGCACCTTCACCTTTCACACGCGACACATGATTATCTTTCCTCATTGTCCCAGCGTGTGTGTTAGGGGTTCAGCTTACTGGGCGTCGGCCACCGTAAACTACTAACCTGTTTTTTTTTTTTTTGTCTCCCAGCCTACCTTTGAAACAAAAGTGTCTTTCAAAGCGATTGACACTGAAAGGTAACAAAAATACAAAAATGCTTCCTGAAAGCTTGCACTGTGTGCTTATTGTTAAACTTCTCATCAACAAGTATTCTGTGTTAATTCCGGAAAAATTAAAATGACTGCGGCAGGATTTACGCATCTTATATGCTTTCCATACGGGACTGAGGGTGCTGTTATTGGCTGAAATTCTCTTTTATTGACCATGTTATGAACTTTCATTGTCACAAAAGGGCCATAGTAAATGCTTCAGTACTCTTTAAATACCATATTTATTATAATGAGAACTCCCTAATACATCTGCTTGTGCTCCTTATAAATGTATCCACTCGAATGTGAAATCTGTTTTATGATGGACACCAACGGGTGGTGACGGAAAGGCTACACATGGGTAACCTGAACACACCTTGTTTAAGAGCCCTCTCGTGCCTGTCTAGACGGCAGCAGCATTTCACGTATTTCACAGGACCCAGCAATAACAGGTTAATCATAGCTTTAGTCCCATCTGAAATGGGTGTTTTCTTTTTCCCTCACGTTCTCTTCTGGGGCCACACACGAAGTTTGGAAGGGGGGGGGGGCATGTGGGGGCCCAAAGCCACGGGAAGGTGTACCCCAGTTCTAAACACATCCAATGATAACATCCAGAGTAGCACAAAACAAAGAAGTAGGTCACACTCTTTAAAAAAAGGAAAACTTTAAAAATAATTGGTCAGGACTACATAAGGCTGATTCTTTGGTAAATCATATGATGCCCCAATTACAGCTAAGGGCTGCGGCCTCTCTAGTAGTTTGAGTGCAGTTACGTTGATTGGTACATTTTGAAATAACTGTTTTGACTATACTGTGAGCCACTAACTCTGAGTTTCTGTACAAATGAATAGGTAAATCCCTTGTTCAATTGTTATTTGAAAGACATTATTACTGGATACCGTTTCCTCACAGAAATGTTAATGATGCATTTGTATTTAACCTGGGTTGTTTTTTCTGTATATCTTTTGTTGCAAACAATGCCAATTACATGATTCATAGTGGCAGGCTGCAAATGTATGAATCTGTTCAGTATTCAAAATAACAATGTTTGCTGAAATTTCCAAAAGTTGTAGGAATGAGTTTTGAGAATATCGGTTACAAAACGTCTACTGAGCAAACGTCTCTGAATGTACAGCATTTTCTGGTTCACAGTAAAGAGAAATAGCTACATGGTATTTTCCTGTTTTCCTGACACATCTACAGTATACACACACATCTAAATTCAGTACAGCCTATCAGCCTATTTTCAGAATGGTGATTTCTTTTTCAGTGAAGAAAATATAAAATGTAATATTGTTGACTTACCTCCACAATTAAGACATTCTTCATTGCATGTTAAAACAAAACAAAAGAAACAAATGTTATGTTTGGTTAGGCATGAATTGCATAATCACACCTCTGAACCTGACAAATTCTAAAATTACCGCTGTCAAACCAGTAGGATTTAGAGCCTTAAAGTGATAAATGAAACTGTTCCTGACAACCTATGGTTACAGTAGGAAGTTATAGGCAAGCCCTCAGATAGCTCGTTCTAACTGAAGGCCTCTCATTTTCTTCCACAAAATACACATTTGCCTCTGTACATGGCTCTCCTATGATTTCCCCTACCAACAACGTCTAAAAAGATTCAGAGGGCTTCCTCTTTTTTCTTCTTTGCAATCTATTTTGAAACCATGTGTTCAAATAATGTGTTTGTGTATACACCAGACTGTGCAAAGCCCTCTAAAACTGTGTTCAAACAGTAAATAAGGTTTGTGTCCACATTACGAGGCTGGGCACGGCCATGTTTGACGACCAACATTTAGACACATTGTGTTAACCAAACAGTCTTAATGGCTGTTGTCCTGGCAACATAATGATACATTTTTGAGCATGAGCGTCCAGTCTATTGTGTCTATTGTCTATTGTGGACAGGCTTTGCAGCCCGAAAGCAGAAAAGAGGAAGGCACATTGGCTAGTCTTCTAAGCCACTGCCTTCTAAGCCAGCAAACCCCAGGAGGCACTGTGTAACACTGGGAAGTGCTGGATTACCAAAGACGGTCACACCTGTGGGCCATCGACCTGCTGTGTCATACCTGTGCACGGAATGGTCTGACTCATTGTCATGACAACCCTCTTCCTGCGGGGGGGGGGGGGGGGGGGGGGGTTCTTGCAAAACTACTGAACTAAGGTCAATCCACAACGTGGCATTCTTGCTCCGTTCGGCCAGCTCACAGAAGAATGTAGTCATGAGCTACAGTTCAGGGGCACTCCAACCTCCTGCCCCCCCCAAGCACAGACGCAATGCGTTGCTGTAATCACGTTAGCAGGCCTGAACGACCCAACATGGCGCTCCCAAGCTCCGATATCCTTCAAAACACCCACACTCAGAGTTATATAAGCACCGCACAGCTGCCAATCAAACAGCTTGCCTACTGGCAGCGGTACACAGAATCACTACCCACGCCCAAAACCCTGGCACCACTCTTTACTGCGTACTATGATGTAATGGTGTGTGATGGAGGCGTTGAAATGAGCTGCTGATGATGTCAACAGCCGAGGATCAGCCTGTTCAGTCGACATGGCTTACAGTTTCACGGATACGTAGCAAAATGCTAAGAGCGTGTTACAAGTAATAACTTATGCATAGTCTTATCTAAATAGCTTTTAAAAATTGTTTATGCTCCAGTATGTTTTACAACACATTTCATATGTATTTAAATATATAAACTCATTTTTATATTTTAACATATCTTTTGGGCCACTATCGTAAATATATGACATACTGTATATCAATATCACGAATGAATGTTGAAATGTATTCTGAAGGTATACTGCAATAAACTTTATCAAACCATTATCTTCCCCTTCGTCTTTGGGGCGGTAACAGCATAATATGTTGGGAGATGTGAAAGAATCTTTCGGCCCCACAGGGGTTTCAGTGTGCAAACATTCCTGACTGTCAGTAAAGTAAATTATTGTACTCCCTCTTGTGGCGGATATCTCTGACCTCTGAAAGCAGCGGAAGACAGAGACATGAGGGCTGACCGTGTTGAAGCAGACAGATGGTCGAGTATTAACACACAGCCTTATTAAAACTGCATTAATCATGTGCAATTCTGAGCAAACAGCTGTAAGTACATTTTACTGCAAAACATGCAGGAACTGTATTTCTTTCACAGAACTGTGCTTCACCAAAAGTCTTAATTTTTTGTATCCAATGAGGGGATCATATTGTGAGAGAGCAGAAGATGCCCCACAATGTCCTACTGTCCCCTCTCGTGACAATTTTGGAATAGCTGTGGGAAAAAGTTGGATGTTGATCATATTTTTGACCAGAACCAGAGCCATATGCCAAGTCATATCTTCAATAGAAACAGTGTGAAAACCAAGCAGGTCATAAACACATGCTTGATGTTATCCAGTATGACATGAGTGTGACATAATAAGGACTTCACAGCATCCATACAGATATGACTATCTGTCCAAATTCACTGCCTTCACTTGATTATTTTTGTCCTCTTATCAGAAAATTAATAAGCTGAATAGCTTTGACATGTGTATGTATGGAAGCCACAACGTGAATAAAGAGTTTATTGTAAAAAAAAAAAAAAAGTATGTGGCATTTTATGCTACACACAGTTAACAACCAAAAAGCAACTCAGTCTTTCACCTAAGCACTAGAGTGTATGTGACGTTTGGTACAGGAGTGACATGATACAGGAATGACTCACTATCACAGATACACATTGCAAACAACTGCTATGAAGTAACTCAGATGAGGCCATTTGGTCATAAGTGATAAGGCACCCAACCCTTTACTCTGAAACAGACCAGTAGCTCACCTTACAATGGGGCATGAAATTAAAAGTGGGTCTTCTAGAAAAAGTCAAGAAACATGTCATTGGACCATTGGGAAAAAAAACTGGACAGTGTAGAGAGATGTCTATAGACCTAATAAACAGCCCTTAAAAGACAAACTTAATAAATACAGTGTCCACAGTGCCATGAAACCAAACCCTTTCCCTCGCTACACCACTGAATGGATGTCCAGGCCTGAGTCACCCTTGGCAATGGGGCTGAATATCTGTTCAGCCACTCTGACAACCATAATAACTCTGCAGATAGAGGCAGTGAGGTGTGAGTCAGAGATCCTGTCCCCTCTTTCACAGAATGCCACTCTCCCTGACCCTTGGCTTCAGCGATGGATAGGCAGCTGGAAGTCCCCCTCTGTCAGCAGAACATGAAGTGAGAGCCCCTCCAGAGCTCAGCTGCTACGTGGTTCTCCCCTCTCCTCCTGTGTCGGGTTACAGCCTGACCCTGTGACCTCAGTGACCACACTCCCTGACAAGGTCAACGGGGTCACGCAGCGAGATCCCCGGGCCTGGTCGGCCTCTGCTTTCCCTACAGAGAGGAAATTCCACTCTCTCCTCCACCGGAGGAAGGACCGCCTGTGGAGGAGAGTGCCCCCTTGTGGCCTGAGTGCAAACCCTTTTGCGGGGTGAGAGTCATGTCACGGGAATCTCCCGTTTCAGAATGGCAACGGTTCCATGGAAGCACAATAATTTCCACTGGTTGCCATCTTAATCTAAGTCATATCTTTTAACAGGGCAAACTGCTTCAGTGGGGTGACTTTAGGCCTTTTTTACCGAAGAGAGCAGTAAGTGTTTGAAAGTGAATAACTGACAAAACCTTGAATGAACCGTACAACTGTGCAACAGACATCTCATCCTATTACTGGCTGGTTTAGTGTTGAATCATACAGAACTAAATCTTTTTTTAACCAGAAATCTGACAACGAGTTGAAAATTTACAACCAGTTAGAAAATCTTTGGTGTCAACAAAGAATAAAAGCCTTTTGTTTTTCAGCCAGAGATGGCAACGTACAATTCTTTGATTCGGCAATGACTCTTAAACCGAGCCAAGAAAATGAATCATTTTAATTTAATTTTTTGAAATGAAAAATGGGGATCGCTTAGCTATACAGACGAGCCGTAATCCCCACATGTTTCTCGTTTGTCTGGTTTGACGTATACTCGTGATCAGACAGTCAAGGCTCGTGCCAGCACGCTGATTTCGTGCTCTGCAAATTCAGATCATAGCCTCATTTGTCATAACTGCAGTTGTATTGTGAATAAATGCTTTAAAGAATCCCTTTAAACATCTCTTGAGGCAGGCAAACATTTGATTATCATTATAAGGCCTAGTCTATGACAAACTCCCTTGCACATTACCTTTCCATTGAGAACAGAAAGGTCCTCAGCTCCTATGATATGCAGATCTTCTGTGGACTGGTCATTCTACAAGAGAGAGAAAAGCACCTATGAAGACAAGGGTTGACGAGGCAACAGTTTACTAATGAACTGTCCAGTTGTGAAATGGAATTTTACCATCCACAATATTGCCATTAATGTCAGAGAGAGAGAGAGAGTCCTCCATCATGCTTAGCAACACAAACGTGTTTCATTTGGAACAGGTTCTGCTTGCTGGAAGCCAGATTCAAAGAGTCAAGTGGCCCTCTGATCTTGAGACGCAGCTAATATGCTTTGCTTGGATAGGACCATCCCTCTCTCACACTGACCAGAACATTGCACAGAAGGGTGGGGCATGTGAACCGTGTTGTCGAAGTAGGACCACCGGGACAGGATGTTGCAGCTTGAGCCAGAGTGGGTTATTCTATTGGGCTCTAAATGTGTGCTTTCCCTGTGGTCAATAAAATGGTCATCTGCACCTCAGACATAAAAGTGGAATTATGTTTCACCAACAGACTGTGAATGTATGTGACGTTTGTTTGTGAGATCAACAAAAACACCAGAATACCCCTGATGCCACCAGGCAATCTGTTCTTATCTGTAGTCATACAGTACCAGTACATTAAGCTGGGCTTGTATTTGTTACTAGGGAAACTTTCTTATCACACACTTATCTCTCTATGGTCTTTTTTCCGGTCGTGCATAGCAACTTCAAACCAAACAGTCCGATACAGAGGATGTTGCTCAATGCTATGACCTCAGTTGAGTCTCACAGCAGAAAGTGATACTCTTTATGAGCTTCATCGATCTTCATAACAAATCTGACAGATCCAAACAGGTGCTATCTTTAGATACACATGACAAGCCCTTGCTTCCACTGTGTAATTCTTTTCAATGATGCACGAACACAAGGTGTGTGGGTTTTCTGTTTTGATTTGCTTAGTGGATAACTGTATTGAGTTCAGCTTACAGGGGTTATATCTCAACATATTATACAGTTATACAGCTGGACATTTACTGAGGCAGTTCAGGGTAGGTACCTTACTCAAGGGAATCGAACCTGCGGCCTTCCCCTCATAAGCCCAGCTCCTTGACCACTCCAGGCAAAAAAAACTGAGGGCTTCAATCAATCAATAAAACAATCCAGGTTCTCTATGCTCTATATCAGTCAATCAATCAATCAATACGTTGTCAGTCATACTTTACATTATATATAACTGAAAGGTTGTCAGGTGGCTTCATTGATAGATTAGGCATGTAGTGAGCAGCAGTGTACTGCAGCAGAGCTGTAACATGACTTCAGTGCTCTCTTACGACTTCATCCCAACACCCTCAGTCTGAGGGTGCAGAGAGGAATCCAGCATCCAAGCTGGCAACCTCAAACATTCCATACATCCCAAGGAGGATGTAAAACAAGGGGGAGGCCAGCATCCACCCTGGCAACCTCACATATTCTTTACATCACAGGGAAGCAATGGGATGGAAAGGAGCCCGGATTCGCCTTGGCAACCTCAAATACCCTCCACATCGGGAGGAGACAGAATCATCTTATCCTTGTCTATCAGTCTTGCCAGCTCTAACAATGGAGTAACAACATCTTGCAGCTTCAGATCTAGCATCTGATCAGAATTACCCAGTGCAACAACATCATTTGAATATCTTGCATACAACCAATGAGGAGTTTATCGTTGCCATTTCTGACCAGCCATAATTAAATCGTCCATGTTTTTGAGAGTGGTCAGTCAGCTCTAATTTATCAAGCGTGATACTAATTGTGTATAATTGGCATAATCAGATTTAGGTAATTAAACTGCTTGACAGATGCAGCATTCCTCCAGCAGTTCCTATGATAGCCTCAAAAACAACAGTCATGCGGTAATATAACATGGAATGTGCAATGATTCAGTGACATCAGCGACTACAGTGGAATGCCTACAGTTTTCAGGCCGTGCCGACCCACAACAAGAGATAGAGCTGTTTTTTTCCACAAAATCTTTAAGGTCTGCTGATCCTGACAACAGTCACTATACTTTTACAACAGCACCCCCTGCTGACTGTAATGTAGTACTACAGTAGACACTGGTAACTGTGATTCATGAAAGAACAAATTCAGTTCAATTCATATTCGGTGCAGATCAGGCTGACGTACAGGTGCCGTCAGCAAAATTCACCTCAAAATTCACAGGGAACAGAAATTGATTCTGCAGCGGAAGGCATCAACCAATAACAACACACCGCAAAGGCCTTACCATGTAAATGATCAATGCGCTCTCAGGGGTTATCTCCTTCGCCGCGCCTGAGGAGAGCTAATCTGGAATGCTAGCCAGCATAACGGAGGCAATTTTGCAGACCGAACGAAATCCACTCTGCGTCAACAAAACAGCTCTCACTCACTGAGGGGTTTTCATTGAACACAGCTCAGCTGTCTTGTGACCGAAACTGAAGAAAAAAAACTGCTCGCTGTCTTTTTATATTTATAGTACATCATCTCCTTCCAACCACTGTCTGGCTCTGACTCAGTCTGCACTAAGAAAAGGGAGGTACAGAACTGAAAGATTTTAAAACAGGACGGACAGCTCTTCAGTAAAGCAATTACATATGACTACCAGTGTCTGACAGCATGATATCAGCTCCCTAACCGACAATGAATGGTGCACTATGGTAGAATCTTAAAAAAGCTTGACAGGGGTATGATAGATTCACAATGATGCCATGGGGTTGAGTGATTCACAATGATGCCCCGGGTATGAGTGATTCACAGTAATGTCATGTACACAGTCTGCTCAATCTCTCCTCTCCCAGATGAGTTCCTTTCATTACAGTACACCCCAGTCAGAGACAGTAATTCACCACCATGAAAACACATTGTCCATCTAAAGCACCCAGCTACAAATGAACATCTACTGGGAATACAGGGTTAACCTGATGGCATCTTCAATGAGAGGAGACTTGTTTTCCAAAGCAAATGCCCTGGCAGAGCAGTGGTATCCCATGATTTGGTCTAACTGACTAACTCCTATTCAGGTTTTCAAATAGATTATTTTGAACTATGATCCTCAGATAGCTGAAGTGGGCAGTACTGAAAAGATGCCTAGCGTGGAAGCAAAATTATAGTGACTAACTCCTCTGAGTGTTCAAAGCTGCGTTACTGACCTCAGTACACCCACATGGCTTGCTTTAATGTACTTGTGAATGGGAGGAATCTCGTTATTGGCCTAAGAACAAAGACATGCAGAGTCTAGTGGAGGCCACAGCCCTGTTAATCTCAGCTGCCCCTCAGACACAGGGAATCAATAGGCATTCTGTGCCCTTAAATCTATGACCACAAACAGCCCTGACCCGCACTCTCCAGTCATGAGTGAGGAGCTAAGCCCAGAGACACTGTGGCCGTTGTCCCAACCGCCTTCCGCAACAAATCAGTGATATGCACCATTCGGCACGGAAGAGAGAGTGAGGCTCTGTGAACCCTGAAATGGGAGGAGATATCGCATACGATCAATGACTCACTGATTTGAACCAATCAATGTGCGTTGCCGTCAAGAGCAAAGTCTTCTACTGGTTCATGTGATTCAGTGATTGACAGCACATTGAAGCTCCACCTCCATTACGGGGTTCTTCATTGCGGATGCATTTTTCTTGGCGTGGAGTGTTATTCCAGATCGGGTTGCTGCCACTGCCCCTTCCCCTCTCACCAGCACCACTTCCTAGAACCCCCTTTCCACCCTAGCAAGGGGTTTTTATATTTTTGTATTTTCATAAAACAGCAACCCTTGATTTATATTCGCACATGACAAACAATATGTTTGAAGATACAAACACATACAACATTCAAATATTCAAACAGTCCTTTCAGAAGTGAAAATATTCACCATCTGATAGATTCCAGATCTATTTGACTACTGTTGCATTTTAATGATGGCACAAAATGGCCCTAATTCTGTGGATGGCAAAAATATTTCTGGTAAATATGAGGAGTCGATGAACAGTACCAGTCAAAAGTTTGGACACACCTTTCTTCCTTTATTTTGACTATTTTCCACATTTTAGAATAATAGTAAACACATCAAAACTATGAAATAACACAAATGGAATTATGCGGTGACCAAAAAAGCATAAAATAAAAACCATGATACATTTTAGATTCTTCAAAGTAGCCCAAACATTTTTAAAAATTAAATTTTTTTGGAAAAAAGTCTTTAGATCAAAAAGTCTTTGAATGCGTGCTTCCCATTATCTTAATCAGGTGTCTCCAAACCTTTGAATGGTACTGTACGTTAACAATCTGACCCGAGTCCGTCTCATTTCACGTTGAGTCAAGTGACGTGCATTTGATGCTAAATGCCCCTTTCCCCAGTGTCCTTCCTCTAGGATATAAATACATTGAGGCCCATAACTGTCAGAGAGGGGTTTGAGAATGGAGCAAGATCCCATCTCAGTATCTGCAAGCTCAGCGACTTAGTGCTTGTAAAAATCAGCGGTAAAAGGACTGCTGAAGGCTTGGGGGGGAACCCTCTTAGTAAAGCGCGGCTGGGAGCAGTGGATAGGCCTCGGCATGAGCTTAGAGAGACGAATGCTGAATAATTCAAACGCCTGCACTCCTTACGTAAGAAATCTTGCATTCAACACGGAATCTAATCCGATGCAAAAGTGGCAGCCTGCTCACACAGATGATGTAATCCACGAATCATTAGTTTCCCTGCTCTTCAGACAAGCGCAGCTATCAAACCTTAAGGTAGGTTCATATTATGGTTCATATACAGTATGTGTTCATCTTAAGTTGTTTTCCGGTATAGAGCACCAACAAAAAGCTCGACTCAGCAACTCTGACACTATATCCAAAAAAACTCTTACCTTCTCATTTTAATGAGGATTTGTCTAGAGTAAGAACAGAACAGGACCCTTCTTTGAACACACTTTCTGATTATCAGATAATCTCGTACCCCATTCTTTTTGTAAAAACAGATTTTTTTTAAATAAGGACAAAACAAGAAAAACAAAGAAAAAGAGAGGCCCAAGAAGAAAGTTAATCTTGTGAATTCTTTTTTCAATACAAATAAGCTTGCAACGAAAGATTTCTTTGTAGCCCATAAATTAAACATAAGACATAAGGCAGCACAGCTCCTGTTCAAAGTGCAAAGCCTTAAAAACTGAGCGAAAATATGTGGAAAGCTTTTGGGCCTCGCTGCTTTTGTCTCAGACATAAAGTCGGGGAACAAAGCTTTCTTAAAACAGTCTGCCTGAAAAGACAGCCAATAAAGGCCTGGGTTGATTAGCAGCCCTAGGTATAAAAGAAACAGTGGCCTGTCCCCCTCCCCAGAGCTGGGGCTTGCTGTTCTTTGTGCTGAACATGGAGCTCAGCCAAGATCAGAGTTTAATAGGGTTGTCTAGTGACAGGTGAGCCGAGTCACAAAGAGTGAATATTCACAGCAGGGCTCTCCTGGAGAGAGAGAGAGAAAGAGGAGAGAGAGAGAGAGAGAGAGAGAGAGAGAGAGAGAGAGAGAGAGAGAGAGAGAGAGAGAGAGAAAGAAAGAGAGAGTGAGTATGAGAGAAAAGGAGACAGAGACAGACAGACATAGAGAGCAAGAGATAGAGATGAAATGACAGAGAGAGAGAGAGAGAGAGAGAGAGAGAGAGAGAGAGAGAGAGAGCATCATGGTTTTTAAGGACAATTAAATATTGTCTGTGAGTATTGCTTAATGCCACTCAGGATTGTCGAGGTGCCGTATACAAAAAGCTGGAAACACTTAGGATATTTATAATTATGTTGCTTAATACAAACATGCTAATGTTTAAAGTCCATCTATAGACATGAAGCACGCAAAAAAAATTCTATGAAAACCACTAAATAATAATTAATGATACAAAAAATGAGCCAGGTTTGACTGGACAAAATTAAGAACGTTGCCAAAATTGAAGCAGGCCTCCATGCTAATGATCTCTTTCACATGTATTTGTCAATGAAAAAGACAAATCTTTCTAGCTATCTATACATACATTTTAAAGTTATCAAACTGAACAAAAATAAACCGGGCCATGGGGAAACACAGTAAAAAAGAGCAAGAGGGGAAGTATGGCCAGATGAGATTCGATCCTAGGACTGCACTGAGTGAAGTCAAGGAGCGTTATCTCTCTGAACCATAGCGTACTGCTGAGAGAGAAACAAGTCAGACAGGGTAATAAAGACAGCAGCAGGAGTGACATCATCCACCTTCTCTGGGCCATACAGGTAATGTGTACACCTGCTGACCTATCACAGCAGGAGCTGGGGCTTGTGGGCGGGAACACTGAGTTACTTTGGCTCACCAGCAAATCAGTCAATGTTAATGTCACTGTGTTAGGTCGTGAAGGTTTTCCTTTGATTTTTTACATTAGCCTTCAAGCTGAGTTATTCTAATGCAATTGCGTTGTTTTAAACCCATGTTAAAGCCAAGCACACCAACAAGTGTCAAGGTGTATTTGTGAGAACAATTAATGCAGCTCAGTAAAAGACTGGACAAGTTTTAGAAAAAGAAATCCTCTAATAATTGTACTGTAGGATGTAGAATTCCCTCAGCATAATTTATGCCAATGAATATGCCATTAATATAAATAATAACACAACAGAAAAGGGCTGCTCTGCTTGGGAAAACAGACCCTTCTCAAGTATAGAAAGGCAACTAAGTTCAATTATATGGAAAAATATGACATTGCCAAAAAAAGACACTAAATGTTTGAAGCTACGTCACTCATACATGTTAAATTGCAAACCATAACAGATATTGACACATTAATATATCTCACTTCACATATAAATTTGAACATATTTTATATCACATTCTGTATTACAAGCTGTGGAAATCATAAACATTTTCAAATACATCTAGAATATTTTGACATATTTCAAAGTCTCATTGGATTATGTGTTTTCAATTTCAAGAAAGTATTCGATTTTGGAGGGACACATTGATCATATTTACTTGAATTATCAATAAAACTGGTCAAATGGGGTTATTGTATGACACTAAATAAAATAATAAAAATATATATAAAAGGCAAACTTCCCATGTGAAAACGGTAAAAAAAGAGCAAAATGGGGAAGTATGGCCAGATGAGATTCGATCCCAGGACTGCACTGAGTGAGGTCAGGGATCTCTATCTCGCTGAACCATTGCTACTGCTGAGAGAGGAATGAGTCAGACAGGGTAATAAAGACAGCAGCAGGAGTGACATCATCCAACTGCTCTGAATAGGGAGGGGCCACACTGCTAGCACACACACCCACTGACCTATCACAGCAGACTCCTACTTGTTAGGGGGTGTGGTTTTATTAGTTCATTTCTTCTGCATATCCGTGTGTGTGAATAACACTAGGCCAGGTAACTAGAGCATTCCTCCAGTTTGAATTTCTAACTCTTTTTTTTTTTACTGCCGTCTTTCAATGCAATCAGCCTGTTTAGGCCACAAAGTCATGGCATGACTACTTTGTTATTTCTCTCTCTCTCTCTCTCTCTCTCAACAGCCTACACTTATATGAACTCAACTCAACTCACTTATATGAACTCAACAATTTAAAATTGAGGGATTTTTTAAAAATAAAAATAAATGAATCACATACTATTTGCAGAGGGTTCTGAGTGGGTAGAGATGAATTATCAAAGCACGCGGGCATGGGGCACAGCGGCTGACATGCTCACCAGGTAGCTCTTGAGCCTGATGAAGTCCACCCTCATGAGCAGGGACTTGTTGGAGTTGCGGCTCAGGGCCTTGATGAACTCCACCAGGTCTGCGCAGAACTGGTACCCGCCCTTCAGAACACACAGGACCACGATGTCGTGATCCCCGATGTCATCCATGATGTTCCTGGCCAGACGTTCCGTCCTGCAAGTCAAACCAGAATGGGGCCCCTGTCGTTATCAAGAGCTCCCAGCCTGCAACATACCAGATGCCCAATCGGGGCCCAGAACTCACATGACATATCTGTATGGGATGCAGTGCAGTTACATAGGAATATGTATGTGAAAATTGTAGATCTTACCAGAAATTAACAAAAATGCACATGTGCAGGATCAGATAAATGCACAGGCTGTTCAGTAATAGCTACATGTTTGGCTTTATTTGAGCATTATTCTAACATAATCAAATATTAATATCACCGCTCCATATCGTGACAGCTGGCATATGCGAACAGCAAAGATGAGAATATGAGAAGACCTCATTACAATATAGATACGATAGGTATGAAACCTAATTTTTGGTTTCTTATTCATTGTCATTGAGAATGTCACAGGTGGGCTGCATTAGGACTTCTTAAGTGGAGCTGAAATTGGCTGCTGTAAAAAATGTAGAACTTGAGATGAGTTGAGGACTTGCCAAAGTATGACAGTTATAGGAATGACAGTGACAGGGGTGGGAGGGGCTTAGCATAGTTCCATTACTGAAGTCATCGTTCCCCTCAGGAAGGCATGCCAATGTCATTTTGCCAAGCCTGTGCAGCTAGAGAGAGGCAAGAACTCAACTATCAAAGCTGAGCTCAGATATTCCAAGCACAAGGTGAGTGACAGTAGCCACAGTCTGTTTCATTTACTTATTTTGTGGTTTGCACACACTTTTAAAATGTGTTGGTGCTCCTTATAAACCTAGCATAGAGCTTTGTAATTGCATGATTTCGCATGCTTGATTTTCGTATCATATAACACATGATATGTTATATGTGCAGCAACAGTAATTTTTCCAAGAATATGGCTAAATCACATGATGTTGTGTGTATCTGTCTGTGTGTGTGTGTGTGTGTGTGTGTGTGTGTGTGTGTCTGATAAATAAACATATTGATTTTCCTTAACTGCTCTGCCTCCAGTATATATACAAAGATAGGGCTTCCACAAATGTCAAATTCAGAACAGGCTCTGACTCCTCTCTGAGTGAAAGAAACAGAACTCCTTACCTTGGCACTGGCAGCGATCCCAATTAAGTGTTGATAAATAAATAAATGGCTTCCACCGAGAGCGAAACCTGACACTGGTTTTAAGAAGTGCGTGCTACGGGCCACAGAGCAGGCGTGCTGAGGGCTTCGCTGCTGTTTATTAGCTGCAACAGCCATCAATGGTCACATGATCTACCACAAGCTCAGACTCTTCTCATTAGCCCAGGCGCACCACTGCACAGAAATCACCCATTCATTTTTCTGCACATTTTGTGTGCTCAGTGTACCATCCAAATACGATCAATTTCCGCTTCTTCCTTGTCTTCTTCTTATTATTACATATTTGGGAGATGCTGTGATTCAGGTGTGCTTCACAAGGCCATCATGGACAGATGCACTGAAGCAGCAAGAGTAATAAGAGCAAAGGCCAGCCAGCAAACACAGTGATTGACTATTAGGCTAATTACAGTGCTAACATATAAGCACGGTCCATAACAATTCTCATTAAGAGCTAAACTGCGCTAACGTCCATGCGATCCATGCAAGCAACACTGCGGTACTTAGCAACGTATCTTTGATGTATATCTCTGGACAACACACACAGAACACACACACACACACGTACATACACACGCAATCAAGAAACCAGGGTCGAGAAACCTTTATCTGCAGGCAGATGTGCATATGCAGTTAATGGACTCGTGCAAATAGTCATTAGACTCCATTACCAGCTGTTTACAATCACTCTGGATCAGGGCTGAGTAATGGCCGATTACCTGTCCATGATGATGCCATGAGGGATGTAGACACACTCTAAGTCCCCAGAGTAGTGCTCGGGGTAAGTAAAGAGGTCCAAACGATAGCCTGGCCAATCATCTCTGATCTAGAAATCAAATCAATAAATAAATACACAAATCAATCGCTCACTTTAATTGAAGGGCAGTCTATACTGAGAGTGGCCCATGAGTGGTTGTAGACAAATGATGACATATTGTTCTGTTTGTGTGTGTGTGTGCGTATATATATATTATATATATGTGTGTGTGTGTGTGTATTAAAGGAACCCCAAAACACAACCGATATTCTCAACAGGCTACAGATATTTAGGTACTGAGTCATTCAAACAGACAATGCAACAACAAGTGAACAAAGAGAAAAACACAATGTTTTGCATTGTCTATGATTTTCTTCTGATTTACATAACATTATTGATCTGGCAGGTTGCTTCAACAGTCCTTAGATCACTTTTCTGTGCCAATCAGGGATTTTAGACTGAATGATGGTCTAAAAGAAACAACTTTTGTCAACTTTTTATCAACTTTCAACAGCTTGTTGTCATCTCACTTCTCTCTATTTCCACACAGCAAGGTAAAAATAAACATATCTTACTTCCTGCTTCAAACTGGATTACCTGACAGTGACAACCTAAAGGGACTAACTGAAAGTTCCTTGGCATGGCAATGGACTGGTTGCCATTGGTTTCATTAACTGAATGATTGTATCAATTCAATCTTCCCACTGAAACGGACTTTTCCAACAAATTCAACTACAATGCTTTTTTTGGGGGGTGGGGGGGGGGGGGGGGGGGGGGGTAACTGTTCAATTAATTTTTAAAATATAATTAATATTAACATAATATAAATTTTCAATGCTATGCAAGAGCGCTATACAATGCACAAATGTATTACGAACAAGTGAACTACACATACTCCAAAGTGCTCACGACTCATTGATTTATGATGTTCGTACAGAGCACGTGGAATGTACACGAATGCACACGGAATTCGTTTTCGTATTTTGACTCAAATTAAGTTGGTTGCTCTGAAGGCACATATTAGATTCATCAGAGTTGTAACGCAATCGCTTACATCACATTGGTACAAAATACCCAAAAACAGCATCAATGTATTTACAGTGTCAGCCACAGAGTTTAAAGTTGTGCCCGAGCTGCAGTGTGGTGTTTATGTTGACACGTATACACGATCAGTCCAATCAATCACTTCACGAACTAATTTCATTGCAATCAATTATACATCTACATCCACTACAAATGTGTAAATGCAAGAACCCTTCGGAGCATATTTACAACATGAGGCTACATTTATCTTCACAACTAAATTCATCTCACAGCAATGTTGTAAACCACGTGCAGCCTAAGAACACAGCAAGGGGTTGGACTGTCTTCTAAAAGTTAAAAGTCCCTGGAAATGCACAGCATTTGAGGCGATGTGAATACTCCCAACATAGTACGGTCTGTTCATTCGTTTTCTTACAGAACTGGACAGATGCTATGCAACGCTATTGTTTATTTTGTGCAGAAACATGAGACAGGCCAAAAAATTATTTACCACAATGCCCCCGACTTTTCCTTCGGTTTTGATTATACGGCCGTCTGCCATGTTGGTTCTTCACGACCTGTCAGGCTGCCTCACTAGTCCGAAAACTTAAACCAGATAAGCGCTTAGCTTCGGAGAGGGAAAGTGGAGGAGGAGGGACACGACTGTGTAGGACTGCATCTCTCCGCCCAGATTCACAACAAAAGATGTCTTTAAAAGACTGGAAGTTTGTTCTCAAAGCCACGGTTTACGCTAACAACGTAGCTGTTTACAGAATTCTGCACCCCTGCAGCCCTCAGTCGGTAGACTGTTGAAAGTTCTCACTGAGCTAGGCTGGAATTAATCAATTGCAACTTATCTTTATTGCATGCAAGTCACTTCTAGATTGTTTTGTGAATCTGTACTTTTGCTAATGATTGGGAAAGGGCACTGTTGCCACTATCTGCAAGAAGTTGTGTAGAGAGAAGCATAATGCACTCTCGCTGAAATTGTTTCCTTCGCCGGCAGTGGACTCATTCGGTGGCATTTAAAGCAATAGCAACTGCGCGAAAAAAAGTAATTGCAATTACGCTGCTTGAGTCGTTTACCGATGTGTCGTTACAGATTGTTATATGCATCGCTTTACCAATGCACAAATCTACCATTAAAACATGCTCTGCTGTGATGAACGATTAATTCAGAGAAAGAGTGAAAAAAAATCTAGGACAATGATGCTCATTGTTCATGTCCAGGAGAAGAGGCCCCACATAGCCAGCTGACCCTCCATTGCTTGTCAATATTTCACCTCTCATCCATTTCAATATGTCTTTGTTTACTATATGGGTCACCACCAAAAATGTTGACTGTGTTCCAGGACTGCAGTTCATGCAAATGAAATATATATATGTGCATGCGCTGTGTTATAAATACAACGTTAATGCAAACAATTTTTAGGAGTTGACAGATTAATGTAAGTGGTTATTCAGTTTGCATTAGTGTATGAAACGAATAAGACTTTGAACTCTCCTTGAACTGAATTACTTCATCTGTGGGGAATACATTAAAAAAATAAGCTCGTCGTCGTGAACACATTTTGTACGACTTCTAAAAAGAAGTCATGGGTGCAGCTGAGAGTGATAACACCAAACACGAAGTCCCTGTTTGCCTGTCAGTCGTGATGTAGCGGGATGACCTGTTCACCGTAGCCCTTCTTTCTTTTTAACATTTTGTAGTGTATCCACTTTCGGTTCTCACATCAGATAGCCACCACTCTCCAGTAGGTTCGTAGTCAGCGCCATCCTCTCCATGGAAATACCTCTTGTGGGTGGTTTCCGTGACGACAGACCGACCCCCGCAGTGATGCCATAACTATACCCCCCCCCCCCCCCCCCCCCCCCCGTTCTCCCTCTGCCACTGGAAAGCCATCAATAAACCATGTAGGGATGACAGCTCTTATTACAGCTGGGGCCATGAACGCGCAACCTGCGCAGGCCAACGCAACAGGGGTTCCGTTTCATGTTACATAAATAGATTTTTCGTGTAGTGAAGGAAATTTGATCTGAGAAATTTTATTGACAGGTTAAAACCCCGGGGTTCGGTGGAACATAACTCCGCTGCGTATTACGATCCAATTTCAGCAAAGTATGAGAATCTTATTCATCTATTCATTGATGATTTATATTTAATTGATCACATATATTTATTTGTGACGTCTGGTCTTCTCCACTGGCACTGAGGCAGGATGCAAGAAGAAGAACAACAATATTAATAATAACAATAATCGTAATCATATATGGGGGAAACATCCACATGGTCTCTGACTCTAATAACCATATGACTTTAATACAAGGATTTCCTTGTATGAAAATCATGAGAATTCTGTGAAAACATCTGAACAAATTCACAGCACCACCTGCTGGACAAAAACAACGGTGGCGTTCCTTTTTTTGAAAATAACACGCACAGATATTAAATGTCTATATTTGTGTTTTTCAGTACATACGAAACATTTTGCGGCAGTCGACCGCAGATCTTCGTAGAGGTGAGGTAGAACAGAAGTAGAAGAGTAGATCTTGAGAGGTTGCCCGCACTAAAATATAGGCAACTATAAAAAAGTAAATCATAATACCAAAGTAAGGCTGTACAACTCACTACTGAAGTGATCTGTTAACGGTGCGCAGCAATGACAGTGAGAAAGGGATATTGCACAAAAGCAAGGCAAACACACTAAACAACGCATGCATATGGAAAAAAAACACCCTCTCAGAATGAAACCCTGTCGTGTCAGCATGTGTATTCTATACATGTAAGGACATCAGGCTCACAGTATTTCCCTGCCTGCTGAGGAGAAATAACTATGGTAAATCTTTCATCATAAAATCTTTAGTCGTTACAAATGGGGTCACGCAATTAAACTGATTACCATTTTTAATTTTGGTCTGCTTTCAGATTGCTTCTTCTGAATACTGCTACTAGTAGTAAAAGTCTGTACTGTGCACAGTCTGTACAGGAGTGGGTGGTTACTAATGGGCTTATATGAAACATGGAAGATAAGAGCAGGGACCCTCAGACTGGTACTTCCTGTAATTCGTACTGATTATGATGTTAGAGAGAGGAAATGGAACATGTAAGGTACAGACAAGCCATCACGAGTCGATGGTGAACATTTTTAAAATGAGATCAACTGAGGCTCTATGAGCTTCTTTGCCCCTGGCTGTGTCATCTCACCGACCTCAGCCAAACTACTGCGCTCAGGCGACAGCCATTTTACAACCAAAGAGGAGGGACAGGTAGCTGAAGAGCTGTGGGGTTGTCATCACTCAAAGAATGAGTCCTTTTGTTTCAGACAGAAGCAATCTGTCTAGAGAGGGTGAGCCAGCTGATAATGAGAGGAAATAGTTACACCAGAAGTATTTGTAGTTCTTGAGCGAAGAATAAAGGTGTATAGCTGTCAAAGGGGTTGGCTCCAGACAGTAGCCAACATGTGACTCAATTTTTTTATTTTTTTTTTTGTCTGAGAGCATTGGATAAATCATATAGAAATTGCAGTAACCTTGCTTGAAATGTGAAAATGGCTTGTGCATTTTCCACATTGCTGTACAGAGTGGCTCTCAGGGTCCACAGGGATAACTTTACTTGGCTGCTGATTGCGCCAGCGAGACTCCGGTTATGACAATAATCTGAGCTTCCAGCCACAAAGAAATTGCGAGAGGCTTTATCATTGTCGGGGAGTACAATTTGTTAGGCAGGCGGATTGCAGCCCAAACTGGCCTGGCAATTGATGTTCTGAAGCGGTCCGACCTTGAAAGGTTTGCCTTTCATGCCTCAAACTGGCAGCTCGTTAGGGAACTCCTCTCCGCTGGGAGGAAAAAAAACAATGTTTTAAGGTGAAGATGGCTTTCCTTGAGAGAATATATCAAGACCAGTGGCAGCCAGGAAGCTACAAACAAGAAGAAGAAGAGAATGTGCCTTTGAACCTACTACCTTTTCAGTCTGAAACTTTTTTTTAGTGATGGAAATGCCTGCCAATTATAGTCATTATTACCCATCAGGTGTAGCAGTGATACCCTGAGTGCACTGAAATTCTTTTTTTTTTTTTTTTTTACACATAGCTATGCTCAGCGGAATGATTTTATGTGAAGCGACCAAAGGGCTGAGCTAAAGCACATTAGATTCAATCAGCGGCAGCTGGGTAGTTCTTATTTAAATCGTCATGTTTTTTTTTAATTTTGTACAACAGTCATAAACAGGCTCAGGAAGATAAAGAAAGGACATTTCTTCTCTTTTTTTCACCAACTGCCACTGGTCATGATCCCTCTGGAAGGCAAGTGCTCTGAAGAGGAGCTTTTTGGGGGGCTAATTGTCACTGTCTGTGATTGCTTTTAGCATGTGAAGGTGCTAAAATCCATCCCTGCAAAATCATAATATCTTAGCTAATTTACCAAATTAAACATTATCAATGTGATCAGCAAAGCAGAAAGAATGATAAAATGTTTTGTGTTTTAACTGTAACCTGAGAAGGCTAAAAAAAAAAAAAAAAACGAGATGCTTATTTGCATCTGCCGACAGCCAAGGAAATGCTTTCTCCACATCCTTTATTTCTGACAAACTGAGTTCTGGGGTAGAAAGCTATGTAGAATATGCCTGTGTGAATAAATGCTCTTAACCACTTAAACAGGGTGTGACATGTTTTGGCTCAACACCGGTTGTCAGTCCCTCCATTGCACACAGGGCCAGGTTTGAGCTGCCGGTTTTCTGAGTGCTACAGCTCCAGTTCTACTCCAAGGTGGCCATGTCCCACCTCACCTGTTCCTCAGGGTCCAGGTCCCTAAAGCAGGAGGGTGTGATGAAAGACCCTTGAGGAGGAGGCTAAAGTCAAGCAGTACAACACCAAGCCGCTGTGTAGCACATGGAGGGTTGGAAAGCCCCCTAAAACAGGCGGACGGTAAAGCGGCAAGCCACTGAAAAAATGCTTAATGTTTGTTCATCAGAGGTCAACTGGCATCGGATGCAACTAATGAAATGATTACAGAACCCTTATTCATTATTTCCTGTGGTGTAATGGCGGGAGGAGTTACTCATTTGTGTTTTGCTCTTATTTCAGACCAGGCAGAAGATCTGGCACATTTAAAAATCAAGTTGACATGTTCAATGACAAAAAGGCAAACATTATGCCATACTCTCTGGACACCAGGCAACTACAAAAATCAGAAGCAGGCTCTTTTCCAGGTTCACAGTTGGCCTGTGCCAGTTGTCCAAATCATGCTAGCTGTTCAGCGTCAGTGGACTAATTTTCACTGCGCTGTTGACGTTTGAAATTCTTTGATTGATTGAAATCCCTCCTCACCAGCTCTATCAGTTACTTTAGATGACCACTAGATGACAGAGTGGATTCCATAGTAATATGTGGCTCTGCATATAAGCAACTTGGAATACACAATGATAAATGGCTGTCTCCGAGGTAGTGAAGGTCAGAAAGTAGGTTCCCTTTTTTAAGCCAAATAAATAATATGTACTACATTCTGCCATATGTTTTCATAAAGTTTGAGAATTATAACCCACCAAGGGCAACATTCTATTCTAAATAGGTAAAATGCAAACCTTAGAGAACACTTTGAATGAGAGTAGCATGCCACACATTTCAGAATACCCAGGAGAAAAGGGAGACGAACGAGAGACGTTTAGCATAACTCAGACTCATGCTATTACATCATTACCTCTTCAGTGAGAATGACTTAACATGCATTTTAAAGTGAAATCTTTCCCTCGGCAGTAGTTAAGAAGAAAAGCACAGTAGCTGTGAGCGATCCGTCCGTGCGACATTAAAGCCCGGCTAATGAAGAGGTCTCAGCGAGGTTCCCAAACAGGTCATTACCACGCAGCGCTGCGGAGAATGAGGAGACCTGCAGGGCGCGAGTCTCTTAACCATTCAATGAGACGTATTCACCGCAAACAGGGCAAGCATTTAGACGACATTGTCGGCTTAGTCTCTGTACCGCAGTTGACTGTTTTTATTTCTATCTTAAGCTTTTCAGAACGTGATGTACTTAAAATCCTAAATAATCAAATGCTATGTGCCTCAGTCTGTGCCAAGCATGTCAGCTGTTATTACTATTGGTCATACAAAATAATTCAGTCAGACAAGCTTGTATACTTTAAGACGAGGTCACAAAATTCTGCATATACAGTAAACGCAGCGTATGTGTACCGTGCAGAAGTGCACAGACAGTACTTGATCAACATGAAATCACTGGCCAAGTGCTGTGGGAATAGATTTACGCTAACTGCCTGAGGTTTCATAATATTTTATTTCTGGTAGGCCTACATCACACAGGGCAATAAGCTATGCCCTTTTCACAATCCCATGCAATAACTGCTCCATTATCACTAACGTCTAGGTGAAAGAGCCAGCAGGAGATTTCCCGAAAACATTCCCTGATCTATTTGTGCGACACATCTGACATGAATATTGACATTAATACAGGTCTTTTGTATCACGTTAAGAAAACCACTGTACTGGTTAAACGCATTAGACAATGAACTCCGAAGGAGCGTCGAGCGCGCGTATTCTATTAGCGCGGCGCCATCACGATTCTTAGCTGATGTTCGAGGGTGACGTTCACAGTCTCAGCTTCCCTGGCTGTTACACGCTTTCTCTGTCCAATCTGGGATTCACACTTGCCTTTTCACACCCACAAAGCACGGCTGCGGTCGACATGAGTTTGTGGTGGTGTGCCATGTCTTTCAACATTTTGCGGGAAGTAGCCAACACAAGAAGGTGTTTCGTGAGTTAGTTGGGTTGCGCTACAGCACGCAAACAACATAGCCTACTATAGCGCTAGGTTACATCGAATTTTAAACTGAAATTGATGATCAGCGAATCACAAAATGCACGATAACATCACAGTGGCCATACACAAATGAACTAAACGGCTACTGGGGTGCAATACTATTAGGTGCATTAATCAATGTAAAAAAAAAAAAAAAGAATATTTTCTTATTAAAATAATTTCATATGTGTTTATTCAATAGAACAATTGTGAATAGCTAGGCCTAACTGACTGACAGCTCGACAGCATAATTTAGTAAACACAGATAGGACAATATTCACCTATTCTTATGTATGGCTATGGTGAATGAATTCCTATGGGGAATTACATCTCACATATAAGCGTAGCACTATCTAAAGCTTTAGGTTTGTTATTGACGTAAACGGATCCTACAGTGTAATTGTAGGGAGATTGCAATTCCGGCGGAGCCGCCGCAGCTGAGAAAGACAGATGAACTCATTGTACGGCTGTCTGGTGGAATCAATGAGACCTGCTGGGCACCGGGATCGCACTCTTTCAAAATGGCTTTCCCTTGGCGGCGTTCCCTTCTTATCTGTCTGAATATCAGTGCGTGCATTCTGTGACGCCGCAGATGCAAATTGTTCGTGCTGCAACACTGCGATGGTCTGAAATGAAACAATCCCCTTGGTTACCCAAAAAGATAATTTAGGTCCGGAGGCGGTTTAAGCCGCAGGAGAAGGGGGGAGAGTGAGGGAGAGAGCAGGAAAAAGAATGGCAACGAAATGGAAGTTTCATTGATCATAAGGACTGTAGGCTGAGGTGTACATGTAGGTATAGAACAAACAACGTCAAAATATCTGAAGAGAGTGGCCCCGTTGCCTCATTTAAATTCTCGCCTCACCTGAAGGAAACAGAAGTCGTTGTTTTATTTCCTATTGACATTTTACACTGTAAACACCATCAACACTGCTTTCAATTCCTTTAATTAAATCGTTACCGCTGAACTACTAGTGAGGGGTGACATTTTACAATTTAGGTATTCGGCGGTGAAATTGATCGCAGCTGGGGGCTGTCGTCGCTTTCAGCGTTTCGATAGCAACTAATTAAACTGTCAGAATCGGCCTTATATGGACTACGCGTCGCGTCCGCTACTGGCGAGCTATTTAAAGAGATTTCATTCTCGGTTTTAACGCTGCGGCGATGGAGAGGCGAGTAGAATCTCTCCGCTTCAGCGTGCTATTTATCCTGACAGGGATAACGGTTCCTGCACCAATTTTAATGTGCAACTGGCAGTTTCTCTGACTCCGAGTTCAAACAAAGTAACTTGGCAGGTGGTGGGGAATCCAGACTGGCCTATTTTTAATATTCCTGTGGGAGATTCACCTGCCTGTAAATAATAAAATTCGAGATTTATATTTTCCCCCAGAACTGGCAAGAGACGCTGTGCATCACAGAGCAGGCGATGTATGCTATGACCTAGGTTTTATTAACGTTAAGGTCACCTAATAAAAGAAAGGGATATCCATGGATGGATGTCACCATGCATAATATATTTAGAGATGTCACACGCATGTGCGGGGTCTGTGTCTTTTTCCCAGGTATGAGATCGCTTCAGTTTGTTTAAGATGCGACCTCTAAACGGTTGGATCAGGTCGAGAATGTGAATTTTACACGAACGGTCGCAGTGGAGACTGCATGCCCAGAGTTTTGAAGACGATTTTGAGGTAATGCAGGAACACCCCGAGCTCAGTGAAAGCAGGACAAGGAACGATGGTTCAATTCATGTTTTTAGGGTCATTATTGCTGAAGTAGCAAATAAGTCCACCTCTATAATAGCCTATATGGCAACAACAAATTTTGTCTTGCCTCCATACACTGAAGAAATATCTATGCTAGCAACAGCATAATGATGCCAAGTATGTAAGACAGTCCTCTATATAGAGCTGACAACTAAACAAAAATGCTAATTAAACTGCACTGATAACACATTGATTTAGTTGCCTCTCTGAACTTCAGACTATCTGCTTAAATTGATTCAAATGTTTTTGCTTAACAATTTGTTTTTCCACCTACTCTTCTATAAATATGTGCTATTCTGTGTCAACAAGGAGGGCTGTCATACTCATGGGATTTTGGTCTCCACCTCCAACTGACATTCACAGCATTACTGGATAATAGAAATATGGAATCTTAACTAATAACCTGCCAAGGACAGATAAGTTAACTGACACTTAACTGACAGTTAAGAAAGTATGGGAAGGACTCAGGAGGTCAGAGAAAGTCTCTTAAAAGGAAGAGAGGCCACACTTAGCTAGTCTTAACGGGGATACCTGAAACCAACATACAATCTAATTGACAGGGCACAGGCAAGGACTCAGGCGCGGACCACAAGAACTCCAGAGTCCAGGCGTTTAACAACAAAATCGCAGAACACGCAGGCAGTTCAAAACAGGCAAGGTCAAAATACCAGGAAGGCAGTCCAAACACAGACAGGAATCAAAGCCGGGGACAGGCAGGGTCAAACCAGGTAGTCAGGAAGATCAGGTGAGCAAGGCCGGACAGCAGGCAGGAGCAAGGTCGAAGAGCAGGCAGGGTCGATTCGGGGAATAGCGATCAGGCAGAAAACACAGCGGGAACGAGACAGGTAAAGGCACACTGCAACGAACTGGCAACAAGACAGAGACAAGCAGGGTAGATATAGGGCTGGGCTGATGAGGAGATGGGAAGCAGGTGTGTAAGCAGGCAGGAGGGGATGATCAGGTGGGCGGAGACAGGGCGGAGAGTGGGGCAGGGCTAGAACACAAGGAAAACAAAAGCACATGGACAGGGAAAAACAAAACACAATAGCTAGGGGGCGGGAGCACTGACACTAATACTGATCCCATAGAAGCTCCTTCTTTGAATCTCCATTGTTAGCCATGTCTGACACTTCAGAGAATCTCTTCTGCTTTTGTCTTTTGAAAAATGTTAAAAATTACTCTCCCTTTTAAGTTCATCATTCAGGAATTGAATTTGCCAGAATAGACAGAATGCAATCCACGTCTTGTACTCATCACTCCATTCTCATAGCTTGCCAGGCATAATGCAATTGGAAACATTTTTCATGACATCTCATTGAGGGTTAACCAGAAAGCTGTGTTACTTTTTGGCCAGTGAAAATGGATTTGCATCAATTGTTTGATACTTGAAGAGTAAATTAAGCCTAAAAGGCCATGGATGGAATGTTTGTGTGGACAGGCTGTGGTTGTTCAGATGTCTTTGTAGGCAGATTGAAGGAGGAAATGATATTCAATATGAGTGCAGGTAGCCAGCAAGAATAATTGCATGTACTTTGTACAGTTGTAGTAGACCTGTCTTCCATGCAAAATACATTATCTCCCCTCAGAATCAGCCCCCCCTCCCTTTCATGTGATATTAAGTAAGATCCTTTAAAAGAGTCTAGACCCAGCCATTGTCAATAGTTAGAGAGTGATGCTAATTCTCCTGAAATGACCCCATAAATGTTTATTCTTTTATGTCCTTGCTTACATCTCTCCCAGCCTCTGGGTTGAGTACGTCATTTCATGTTTTCCTCTGTCATGGCTGCGTACAGGCACGGTGAATCACAAGTTCCTACTTCAAAGGAAGAGCGAATTTCAAACTACAATCCTCCTCTGCTTTCCAGCAATCTGAACAAACCGTTCTCTAATCTGTTGTGGGTCCTCTCTTATCAATTAAACTGTGCTATCTTCATAATTAAGCGCTGAGACTTTGCAGTGAGGCAGTGGTAGGAACGCCCTCGAGTTGAGATGACTCACTTGCCGTTACAAAAAAAAGCTCTATCTGCAGAGCTTTGATTTTTTTCATTCTAGTAATCCCATGAAATTGGGAAGAGCTATGGGAATGTTATTTCCACAACCTTTTCCAGGCTTTATTACACAAAATGTACCTTTATGTAATAAAAGAAAACCTCACGTAGAGGAGGTTTAAAAGGTGTGAGAAGATACTGTAATTCTAATTTAGGTTGACAGCCTTTTGGACACCTTTTAAGCCGAGGGTCATGCACATCCATATTAAAGGGAGATAATTGCGGTGGTTATCATGTTCTAGATAACTTCTTTAGTGCTAGACAGGATTGTTTGTTAATTCAACACACAGTGGCTTAATCCATTTATCATAATTAATTTAATTCAGATTTCATGCTTTTAATCACCACCCCAACTGACATGGTATTTTCAAAGGGCCCGTGATTTGTGTTTCTAGACACTTCAAAGATATATTTGTAGGTGAAACTTATTGGGTGTATTTATTAGCAGTGGAGTCTCAGATGAACAAGATGTTCATAGGCACAGAGTAATTCCACCCTCTGGCCGCTTCTGACAGCCACTGTGACAGGGTCTCTGTGTTCCCCAATAGCTGTGTGAGCATTTTTGTTTCAACATGGGCAAAAAGGTAACATTTCTTAGGATATAAAGCTTCCCTGTTTGTGAGAGATTCCATTTCCACACCATGCTGAATGGGATGAAGCACAGACAGAAACACTGTCCCTTTTCATAACTAACTGAAAATAAATAGTACATAGTGTAGACATTTCTGACTTTCCCTATCTGTGTTGTCATTTTCACCTCTCAGCAAATCGGAATATACATTCGTCTGGCTTTGACACACAAGAAACTTCTCCAGATGAGCGTGAGTGTATGCGCAAGTCAGATGTGCATTAGTGGTTTAACCCGGAGCTGGGGGGGATATGGATATGTATGGAACAGAGGATGTGGTGGGCAGCTGGGTAAGTTTGCCCCACAGTAGCCCTCGCATCCACTCACTCACTCCAAGGTGTGGTTATGTGCATACAAAAGGGGCTCCTAACATGGTATGACAGCGCTGGACAAAAACGCAGAGGGCTCTTGGGCGGTAAACCCCTTTGTCAATGAGGATCGAATTTCACCTGCTGTACTTTCAAATGGTCTCAGATGCTTCCCTGGGCTTTCAGATGCCTTCGCTGGCTCCTTTGTGACCCTTTCAAACGCCTTCTTCTGCCGTCAGACTGCTGTCAGCTGTTGACTGCACCGTCTGTTTGCCTGCCATGCGGTGGCTGCTTCAGAATGCCTTCCTTCACCATCCGAGGGCAGCATATCAGCTATAGGGTCCTTTGTTGGGAAGGCAACGCACAGAGTTAGCACTCTTCTGTCTTCCATATTTTCACATAGATAGTAGTGCTTCTCAGTCCTGGTCCTGGGGGCACAATGTTGTCTTATTTTGAATCAGATATGTTTGAGATAACTATTTCAATACTGATGTGTACTGAAACTCTTTCTCTCTGGCTAATCTATTATTAAACACTGCATGAGAGAACTGTCTTTTTGGAGCGACTTTTGAGCTTGTAGAAGAGACACGAACTAAATGAATCTGAGAAAATGCACACTTCTCAAGCACAAACAGTCTTACATTTATCAGTTTCTATAGACTAACGGCAGGTTCTTGTCAAATGATGTCAGATCAATGTTCAATTAATCTCTCAATCAATCTTAACTAGGAGCTCAGCTGTAACAAGAAGCAACAGACCCGATCCGCTTCTAGAACCAAGTCTGAATACTTCTGCTGTACACAGAGTACTTTCCCAATGTTATTTCAGCTGGGACTAAAATGATATTGTATACTGTATGAGCCTGCCACTCAGTGCAGACTTCATACAATGTTGGTGATTTAAGGCCATATATATATATATATATATATATGGCTGTGATGCATGACAGCAAGATCATTTGTTCAAAGGTTTTGAATGTCAATTTCCACATTGAAACTACACAAAACTATTACTGATTGTGCTCTTATGAAGAGCTATTTCACCAGCAGTCTACTATAAACTTCTATAGCATATTTTTTCACTTCTCAAAATCACGTTCAGTTTGATGGGTTAAGGAATATACTTTCTCTTGGTTTTCACAAACAGTTGAGCAATTGAAGGAGCTGGCCAGCTACATTCTGTTTTTTTTTTTTTTTTTTTTTTTTTTTTTTGAAACCCAGATTTAAGATACGTATGTACGTACGTATGGGTATTTTATTTTCTAGTTGCTTGCTAGACAGCTTCATCCAGGGTAAATGACTTGTTTCACAAGCTTTGACCAATACCATGGCTGGAATCTATCAAGGATAGGTCCAGTTCCTTCCTCAAGGGTACAATGGCAATACTTTCAATTCCAACACTTTGTTTCTTAGTCCAGTTCTGCCCCATGCAAAAATATATGAACAGAAATACACAAATATCCATCCCGAGCAGGTTTATGTTAATATTAGATTTTTTTTTATAATTGGATACTTGTGAAACAGTTAAGTGTAGTGGAGGATTTACAAAGGATAAATTGTATTATAGAAATTAACTGCATAAAACCCCCTGAAACATTTCCTGATACTCATTATTCTACAACTAGAATATCCCATGTAAGACTTTCATCTGAAACTCTGCTATATACTGTTTGGGTATGGATTAGTCAACGTCTGGCCACAGCTTGCCAAACCACAGGGACAGATGCTCAGATCGTCTTGATGCCAGATGAGAAGGTGTTTGGCAAAGAAGGATTTATGTTACTGTCTGTATTGCAGCAGGAAAATGAGCTTCCATGAATGATGCAGAATTTTAATGGGAATGTTTATAACAGCGATGTGAATCGGAAGGGAGCAGTTAAAGTGTGCTGTGATGAGACTGCAGTAAGAATTGCCGGTGGAGATGAGCTTACTGAGTCTTGCTTTGCAAGGTTTATAATCTAGGCCAAGACCATTATGTGGACATGCCTCACACACAGTTTGAAGCCAAAGAAGGGCAATTTATGTCCTTGCACGGCATTGTGGGAAAGAACAAAGTGAAATTCACCTTGCCACTACCTTTCGATGCACTCTGAGTATGGACATGCTCACACCATGAGGACATTGAAAATCAAAAGTTTAAAATACATAGTTACCTACAGATGGATTTTTATTTCTCATGCAGCACTCATTCAGCTACAGTTTGACCAAAATAAAAAATGTAATGACTCAAGACGCTATCCTAAAGAGTTTTGTTTATAGACTGATCATTAAAGGTAAATACTTTGTCTTAACTATCAGATGCCAATCTCATCACAGCAGAGTATTTGTGCGCTAATTAGTCTCCACTGTTTTCTCATTTGTACGATGATCATCCATCTAATTGCCTGACTGCCTCCCTCCCTCTGTCCATCTCTCTCTTTCTTTTCACATAAAATACATTTGATTACTCTGACATAAAGCTCACCACATCACTCTATAATCTTTGCTGTATCACCACAACATCTGCAAATTATTTTCCACCATGACAAACATAACTGAAAATTGAGTGTAAGTTATAGTACCTTTGTAAGACACAGTTGCCTGTAGAGTGTTATACATTTACGAATAGTTCACAAATTGGGGCGTGTGTTTGCGTTATACACACAGATAAAAGAATGCTACCCTTGTAGAGGTGTGGTCCCGTGCACAATGGAGCACACTTTCACACGCCACCCCTTCGTCACGCCTGTCTTCCCTCTTTTCCCTGGGGGACGTGATGCATTGCGGTGCACCCACAGAGCGTGTCTTACGCGCTGTGGGAGAGGACAGGGAGCAGCCGTGTCAATGACACACAGCATCCATCACCCCACCTGTGGATGGATCACCACACACCCCGCCGGGTGCCCTCAAGTGAACATAATTACACTGTTCCTGCTAGCATTGTTCTCATTGGTCTAATAAAGATGCAAAAGTGTGCCTCACTAGAATCAAAGGATATTTTTGGCACATTCTTGTTGGGTACAAATGTTTGGCAGGCAGACAACAGAATCTCGGAATCGTATATCCCGATACTTGCCCCGACTTCCCTTGCCAGTGAAGTCTGGGCAGAAATTAAAGCCAGCCAGCCTACAGAATTCTTGGCTGCTGTTGCAGAGGCCCTTAGTTCTGTAGAATATTGATAAAGCGCCAAATGTACTTTAAATATTTATCGGGCCATAAAAGGTTGCAGGGGTTAAGATGCAGCTGAAATGGTGAGCACGCAATGCCAGAGGAGAGTGTGGAGGAGCTCTCTCAGGCCAGAGCCCGTACACCACTGTCTATCTTCAGCTCTGCTCCCAGAATGGTTGGCCACACTCGACCACGCTTGACCACGCTTGACCACATTTGACTGCTCATGTATGCGAGGAAGTTCAGCTCTGCCGCTCCTGCCCCCGCCTCCCTCGCACACGGACACGGCCGGTCAGTCTGGAGACCTGTCACTCTCTGTCAGCACACTCTGCCGCCTGCTAACGTAACGGGTCATTTCTGACAGAGCT
The DNA here is from genome assembly GCF_013368585.1 of Megalops cyprinoides. Lineage (NCBI taxonomy): Eukaryota > Metazoa > Chordata > Actinopteri > Elopiformes > Megalopidae > Megalops > Megalops cyprinoides. The sequence goes on along the minus strand of NC_050606.1, from coordinate 8,310,760 downwards.
CCTAGCTGTCAGTCATTACACAAAGAGGCTGACTGCATTCCAACGACAAGGTGCTAGACAAAACCTCGCTATATTGCCTGTGGCAAATGTTCTGGATTATATCTATTCAGAGGGAAAACTGGCAAAGCCAGCCATTGGCAAGGATGAGCACATTTCTAAAGAGTGACTGGCTTTAAGACATGATTACCATGTTCATTTACCTTAAACCAGGTTTTTAGGGAGGCTAGTTGCAGAATAATGTCAGCACGATTGATACATCTCCAGCCAACTTCCTCTGCCATTTTGTCTTCTCTTAAGTCCCGTTCAGATCAACAGATGCAATTCCGATTGGATACCAGTGACACATAAAGCAAAGGAACATTGGATCTTTAAGACATTTAGTTCAGTGTGTCCCAGTCCCAGTGCTGGGAAACCATGTAGGTGCTCATTCTATGTGGGTTCCGTACTGTTCAAATACAGTTTGGTTCTAAAAGGTTTAGTTCAATTTATATCCAGTACTGATACAGATTTGACATCATGTGAATGAGAAAGGCCTTTGTCAAAGAAATGTACTGTACCTTAGGTGATGAACTAAAGTACAGATTTCTGAATGCATTTTTTCTGTGATTTTAAGTAATCAGGTTAATAAATTGTTTAATTAAATAATTGTTATGGGGTCTAGAATGATCAAGCTTAATCAATTGCGACAGCTATCCTGCATTAGCTGAGGGAAGGGATAGCAACAAAACATGTTGAAGAAAAACCTATCTATTTATTTTAATAGAAGAGATATACCCACGGAAATACATCACTTTCACAGAAAATTTACAGCAGATGGCTGTGATGAAATGTAAAATCCAGATCAATATTTAATTAAACGCTCAATCAAACCAAAGCAACTGAGATTCACTGGAACAAAAACCGCAATACATATAGGTGGCTGTGATGAGAATGAGGAAGATTGATCTATTTGATGCTGGAAAGAATAAGGCTTATATCAGATATATAAGGGACACTATCGCACTGCATTCATATCAGGCTGTTAAACCAATAACAGTGTAGCTGTATGGTAAGATCTGCTGATATTGGTAAACCTGACATATCACTATGACCACACTGCTGAATACTAACACTGAGAATGGAGGAACTGCTTCTCTGCAAGTCTCCTCTGACATTGAAAATGTCCTCTACATGTAAACAATATTAAAGTCAAACAAATCTTTTGGAATCATCGGTAGAAGAGAAAAAGCAATGTAGCAATGTTCTGTTTTGAATGCTACTGGCGATTGCCTTCCCTGATTTCACCTGCAGTAACCTCTCTCAGTTAACAACAACAACAACAACAACAGCGGAATAGGATTTGGATGTCTTATCAGAGATTCGGACATCAGCTCCAACAGTTGAAGACTTGCATTATAGACAAGGCTATGACTCATCAGGCTGTATTCACATCTTTATTTCCACCAGGCGGGTATGTTTCCTCTGACAAATGAAGGGCAGGAAAATGGAAACTGAATTTGTTTTTTTTTTCTCGTTTTATGACTAACCTCTCCTTGTCCCACTTCCCTTTTACAATGACAATGACCCACTTTTTCCCAGGGATGATGAGAAACAAATCACCCTGAGAATGATGCTTTTCCTGGTGCTACCCCAACACCGTCCTCTGATGCATTTAAGTCATGTTTACAGAAGCCCGCAAAGTGATCGTAACAAACTATGGGGACAGTGTTAGAGCATGGTACAATTAACTACAACAAACTGGTCGGTTGCCTGTGATCTAGAGAATAACGTTCAGAAACAACATTTCACCCTAATGATGATATATCCAGTAAGACCCACAGACACACAAATCACAATAAAATGCAGTTATATCTGTTTTTATTTTATTTTATTCTCTGTGGTGTAAATATAGCCTTTTCTTGTTTGTGTCTTATTTATCATGCTTAGTTATTGTCACTGTGACAAAACAAGAAGGCACACAGTCCTCTTGGTGTCTACTTGGTGCCCTCCTTATCACCTAGCGTGCATGCCAATTGCACTATCGGCAGGGGCTGTCTGTGATGACCACACTCAGCACTTCTGCAAAAAAAGTGTCTGAAGATCACGCAGTCCCCGCAGGAACGACGGGTAAAACAGCAAAACCAGACTCCTGTGAAAAGGCAATATTTACATGCATAAGCACAAAACGTTCATCAAGGAAACACAATGCCTTTCGATGTAATATTTGTGGAAATGAACCCGTCAGCTGCCAATGGGTGACCGAGAGAATGTACATATTCTCCAAATGGGTCTTGAGTCTTACCATTGTCTAAAGATCAACCAAAGCGAGGCAGCTGGGAAATCGGGCTCCACAATCTAGGCTGTCTAAGATTCTAAAAGGCGCGTAGAGCAAGAACGAGTGAGACAGAAAACGAACACAAACCGCCCAGGCGCTCACCAGTGAGGCGGCGCATGTCTGACTAGACAAGTTTGTGATCAAACGGGGACTGCGCACAGCATGATACACCACACAACGCCAATCATCATGGAGACACTCGAATATAGGAGCAATTAAGTCAAATGAGTATTTTATGTTCGAGTTCGAGACGTTGACTGCGGAGCTGCATTGTAGCCACACTGCGCTAGCAGTTTCCACAGTGCCATTTTTATAATTAATGTTGATCACATTATATTGTTTTTTTTTTTTTTTTGACGAATACTTACAAACCTTCGTACAGGCTTGCTGTACATCGAAATACATTTTGTTACAGTTTTGAATTTAACTAAAGAAAGTTGTTTAATGCTTAAACATCCGTTTTATTTTTGAATTTTAAATTCTGCTTCTGAGAATCTACCGCTCGTGGTAATCAAATCGTTTTGAATGGATGCGAGTAATATCAGCAGTGAGTGAATGAAAGTGAATGAAAAGGTCCAGATGATTCATCGCTTCATCGAAAATTCTTCACTAAACCGATAACTCCAGCCGCGTCGACATCGTTTCCTCTTCCACAACCAGCTGTTAAAATATCTTTTTTCCCCTCTAACGCTCTGCTTTCAGCACTGGACAGCTCCTTCGCGCCACCTAACCATCCTTCAGAGAGGAATGATTGGCAGAAGCAATGGCCATACGTGAGTCAAGGACACTTTAGAAACCCTATAAGATAATGAAGGAGACGGGATTTGAGAGCAATTGGTTCCAGTAGTCCCTTTGGTGTAGTTACTGCTTGTTATGGGCAGAGGAGGGCGGAGTGTTTGCCACCAGAGTCTGATGCACGGCTCCGTGCTGTTTAGCAGTCGGATTCTTTTTTCAGTGCTCATTTCAGCTTGTTTATGTCCATGCGTGCCAGGCAAGATAACTGCAAGATTGTCTGGAGCAGTAGAAGAGCTGCTTTTCCCAAACGCAACGATTTAAATGAAAACTACTGCCGAGCGAATAGTGAAGCACGCAAGCTATTCTTTTTGCATCTGACTGAGAGAAGGATGTGAGCTACACTACGCTCAACGGTCTTCGCATTTTCAAGATCCAAGCTGGAGACAAGAGCGAACGAACTTTTCTACAGGTGAATACAAATTGATGGTACAATTTGCGTGGATTCTTAGGTTAACGCTTTATTGCTGGGAATTAAAAGAGTCTTCGGTGTCCTCTCGGCTAAAAGCGATATGGCTGTTTTTCTGGTTTTTTTGCTCTTGCAAATGGGATTTGCTGTTGGATCAAATTATGGATACGTGGAGTGGTCAGACCAGGATAAAGACTTGGACATCAAGGGACAGCAACCTCTTCCTAACCCACATGTGAACAGAGAACAGCAACACAGTCCGACTTATTTCACGAAGCCCACGACTGAGCGCACGGTCGTGGCACACAGAATCGAGGAGGACCTACCCAGGGTAGTTACGGCGTTTCTTCACACGGGAGATTCGTCTACGTTAAAACATGTCAACTGCTCCAGGAGATACGAACTGAGCAGTCTTAAAGGCAGATCATACATTACCTCCCATTATTCCCTACACAGTGTGCTTGACACGGTGGCGCACGCAACCAACTTCCTAAACATGATTTTACAAGCCAACAGTTCGAGGGAGCACAGCCTCGGACGAGACATACTGTGGTACCACGCGTTAGTTCGGAGTATTTTAGAGGGGGACCCTAAAATCCATCGGGCTGTGGTCACGTTCAATACCGAGTCGGCAACTCCCGGTCCCCACATTTTCCTCCAAGCAACAAGAACGGACAGCGAAATAGTTCTCCAAGATCTGTCAAGCACGGCCCACCATCGCTTGAAGAACAAGACGGCAGAATCGGAGTGGTTCAACGAGTTTAGGGACAAAAAGCACCCCCACGTGCAAAAAAGAGTGCTGAGCCAAGAAGCCAAAGCCAGTGACGCCCCGCTCAGAAGAGAGGACCGTTATGTCCTTGATAAAACTCAGATTAAGTGGTCCGCACCCTACCTTGAGTGCGAAAATGGTAATTTCATCCCACACTGGCTGCTTACTTTGTCGGCTGGATTCTACAGTCTAAAGCCAAATTTGGCCCCTGAGTTCAGGTACGTAAGGGTTTAAATTTGATGCGCTCTGGGTGTCATGAGAGAAATTCATTGCGAGCTCTTGGTTGAACATGTGAAACTTCGATTTGCACTTGCACACGTCTTCGTGTCATGATAACGTGTGTATTTCAAACGTTCACAGTTTCTAATTAAACCCAAGAGGAGAAAGCTTACTTGTGTTTATTTAGGATTATCGTCACCACACATTAAGAACTTCTGCTTGTGCGTGGGGGTTGCATTGAACCGAAAACCCACGACCACCTTGATTACACTGCGCTAGGACCTCGTGTGAAAGGATGAATTGCACTATCTAATTAAAACGGGTAAATATAGCAACGTGCAATGTGGCAGTAATAACGCGCTCTTGAGATTTTAAACAGTTCTTCCTCAGAGAGGAGGCACCAGCTTCCCCGAAGTGCCCCGAGCCCCTGCGCAGCGCGGATGTTCACGTTTGCAGCAGCACTGACAGCCACACTTGCCGCGCTTGACTGAAGGTGCAGAGGATGATGCTAAAAATAACCGCCAGTGTTCTTCAGTTGCAATGCTCGAGTCGCCTAATTATTTTTTTTTTTCACATTCTCGCCGGTTGCCCACCTCAGCGCGGGGTCTGGGCATCGTTACCCAGCACCAGTTGGTTGTTCAATTGCAAACTGACGCATTAAATTGATCCAGCTGACAACGCGGCGGTTGCGTGAGATTCTCAACGTGAGCTACTGGCAGTGCTGGTTTCTGTGCACTCGTGTACCATAGAGGAAATGACCGGCACTAATATGTTGTTTACGTATGTTCAGCGTGCATTATTAATGTACGCCTTCTCCGCCGAACACACCCTCTCAGCTATACCCCAGTAAACAGCAGGGTCACTGGATGTTTCCTTATTGTTTAATTTCAAATGATAGGCGTCGATTTCAGTGGAACTTAGTGTGAATACAGTACTACAAGCAGGTAAACACATAGTTTTGGTACTTACCAAAACATTTCTAGATGGAGTTTCAATCAGACACTCGTATACACTACACATAACAGCTTTATCAATCCAAATGATCAGGAACATTATTTATAACATAATTTGCTTGCAATGAATGTGGGAAGCAAACATTGATTTGTGTTTGATGTAAAATTAATCTCAAGAATAGCAAATCAGACTAATATGTGCAGGCCAGTGTTATAGGAACAGCTCCTCTAACCTCATCTGCGACTCTCCTCTGAAATAAACGGATGTGTCTGTTGCCCTGCGGGGTTTGAGTTTTTGGTGTACTCAAATTTGGACCACTGCCCATTGCTGCAATTACGTATTCTCTTCCTTGACATCCGGCCATGTCTTATTCTTGTTGGTCTCTGTCCAAGGTTGGCCAGTTCCTACAGACCACAAGCTAAATTTAACCTTCCCTACCTCCTTTTAAGAAAAGAAGTGAAACTGATGCTCCATATCAATAGCAACACCTTTCAGGGTCTTTGCCAGTGAAATCCCCCAGTCAATACTATTGCGAGTGTCCAAAAACTGTCATAACTCAATGTACTTTCAGGGATTTCTTTTATTAATATATGCATACAGATTAATGCATACATACTACTACACTAAGGAATTTAAAGAGAGCAGTAGCTGGGATGAAATATTGTGAAGAATTTATCATTTTATCAGTACTTTTTTGCTTAGCAGACACCATTATATTGGAGAAATTTTGATTCTTTTGCAGACCCTTAAATCTATTTACACACATGAATATTAACTGTAGCAATATAAGTGAAGGATCCTGCCCAAGTGTCCAGCACCAGATTTCTACTGTAACCTAGGTCTATCAGAGCAGGGGTCATATGGTCTCGTCCCTACGTCACATGCCTTTCACAGTTTGTTAACCTCCACCTCTGCCCTCCATGCAATATGCAGTATATTATTTACACATTGAAGATGATATGCGTTTTGGATTATTTAATGAACCATACACGAACATATACAGTACAACTTCATTTAAACAAAGTCTGTGAAATACTGTGCTTGTCCATGTAAGAGCAGATCTTGACCAGCAAAGCAGTTGCCTGTCTGCCCTTTGGTTGATGGCTGTCTCTTTCTGGAATCAACCTTTTCATTTATGAAAAATTCAATATTCAGCTGCAGGAAAGCAGACCAGCCTACACCTGACTCAGTCTGTGTGAGGCCATATTTATTATTAGACTTTTAAAGTTCATGTTTTGTGTACAGTTGTCAACACTGTGCATTAATGTTACATGCCTGGTATTTAGCCATCAAAGTAATGACCTTTAATTACTGGACTTTCATTAGATAAATTGACAGCCACATTGGGAAAAAAGCATATTATCACATTCAGCAGGTGGTCTTGAGAACAAAGCTATTCAGTCTGCTCTGTCATTAAATATGATATGCTGATGGACTTAAGAGGTGACTTGGGAGAGGATGGACACGGTTTAATTGGTTTGGCCACATTACGCTGTATAACTCTTGCCTACTCTGGGTGTTTGCATATGAATTATTAGGACCCAGCACAACCAGTCAGAGGCAGTTGAATACAGAACAAGATCAGATCTGGATTTTACAGCTATGGTTGTTAAACAACTGAAGTGTACTTATCTTATATCTCATACTCCCACCAAACAGAAGCAGTTAAAAAAACAAGAAAAAATCTCTTGTTTAAGATGGTGCTTGCTAGTCACAAACTAGCAGCAGTGTGGTGTAGTGGTAAGGAACAGGACTCGTAACCGAAAGGTTGCCGCTTTGATTCCCCACTGGGACGCTGCTGTTGTACCCTTGGGCAAGGTACTTATAAGCCAAAAAAACTGCCTCAGTAAATATCTGGTTGTATAAACAAACAATATGTAAAAAAAAAATGTAACCTATGTAAGTTGCTGGGAGCATCTGCCAGGGATCTTTAATGAAAAAGATAACATAAAATCAGACAATTTTGTAGAATGCAGACTATACAACCTATTAAGTGTATTGTATTTATATGAATATGAATATGAACCCTCAGTATTTACTCAACTGTTTCATGTTGTCTTTCATATAATGAGCAAACACAGCACTGATATTTAGGGAAACCAGGGTTAAAGTGAAGTTGAATGAACTCGGAATAATGGAGTGGTGGGTTTTATGAATAGTCGTATTATAGAGAGGCTTACTGAGCAGAGGTTTGGGAGCAGCTAGAAATGAGAGGCTCAATGTTAGTGTTTCATGTCATGCCATGATCAGATGTCAGATGTGTTATCCTTTTGCATAGTATAACATCCAGTGACACTGAAACAAACTTGATGTTTGCCCGTAAGAGTCATAAACATGTTGTATTTAGGATACATCAATGTTCTCAAGATTTCAAACACAAGACTATCTCCACATTGTAAAACTGACTGATACATATGTTGCTATTAGTAGCATAATGTTGTGGAGACAAATTATTCATTATGAAGTGACAGATTATGTAGTTCGCAACATTATTGCATTATATGCCGCAATATAGATCAAACATCTCTGATTACATTTTGGCTATTTTCTGATATCTTCATCCAAATAAGATTACAGGGGGATTGGTGTAAGGAATTTATGGGTATTACATCCTACCAGACTAATTGCATTGGGAACATACAGACTAAGAGAGGAACTGAGAATATTATTAGCATTGCCTGTCTAACAAGATCAGCTCAGCTTGTAACTACATTGTCCATCTGAATGTGCTGTGCTGAAATAATCTTTCACTCTGTGAAAACCATGCATGAAGCATACAGAAGCAGATAATGTGCAAGAAATTGCAGCTTGACCAAGCAAAGCAAAACAAGATGACTTGTATATGCACCAAAAAAAAGTAAACAAGCCTCTGTCTTTGGTTCACTGTCGAGTTAAAAAAACATAAAATGTGATGCAACTGAACAAAAAGTAGTACATGTCAAATTATGTAATTCAAAATACAATCAATGTATTTGCACACATTTCAAAAATATGCGGCATATATTACAAAAATATAAATAATTGGCTGATTTGTAAGTACAATTTTTACATATTCATTGGAAAGAATGTGTTTGACAGTATATACACATTTTGTTAGCTATATGTATAAAATGGCATGTGGATGTGTCAATAATTGATATATTTTTAACATAGCCTGTTCATTACATCCTGATGCATTCAAAATATACTCCCTGGATTTTTGATTTGATATCATTACAATTACACCTTTTCAAAATCACAAGTGCTATATCTTGTTTTGAGTCATTGCTATTTACTTAGATTTATTTCCTCAGTAATATTAGGCTTCTCCAATGGCTCCCTTTGCAGGTAGTTACTATAAGTTCATATTTTACTTACAGTAATGTGGACTGCAGCATTACAGATTCCCACTGGGCTAGATACTGACAGTGCAACAGTAATGCTATATGCTTTACTTTGCACAGTGGGTGAAGTGCATTATCTAGATTAGTGAACACAGCTTCTAGCCAAGACCAGCGCACAGTCAAGTCAATGCACACATCCATCTCCCGGTGTATCATATAGCAGAGATCTATTTGGCTGGATAAGTGTCTTGTCAGCTCTTTAGACCTTAATGACTGGAACTGGGAGGCCCGCCGGTTCAAGCTGCACTTTGTGTGCGGTTCTCTCCTGTGATCTCGGCTTCCCCTCGCACCCGAAAGAAAATGGCAGCCATATCATCCTCTTTGATGCCTCCAGCTCCTCCCGAGTGCATTTAACTGAAGCCAGTGCGTCCTCGCTCATGTGGCAGGAAGAGGAGATGGGGGGGGCTCCTCGAGTCAGTTTAACCTCTAAGCGCCTTTTCCTTACCTGAACTTAAGCAGGTTTCTTTTCCCGCACTTGGTTCATCTATTTTTTGCTACTGCTGAATTCACAATTCTGCTTGAGAGACAAAACAAGGTAACACTTGCCCAAAGGAAGCCGTAAGTAAGCCTGACCTTGGCGTACCTTTTCCTCGACTGAGTTTAAGCAGGTTCCTGTTCTTTTGTTCCTTTACTTGCGCAGTTATTTCGGCTACCGCTCCAAAAATAAAGTGGCTCAAAACCTGAAGTCAACATCAAGTACAAAGTGCAACGCAGTTAGACTACAGCCTCTTCATGCAGTGTCAGCTGGGCTTGTGACCTGTGAACCGCACCCCTATAATGTGTGTAAAAGTAAAGCTTAGTGGGACAGAAGAAAAAAAAGTGCAGACAGGAGAAAAAATCTCATTTGGATCTTTGATGGCCCAACAGAAGGACGAGCTTTGTTGAGCAAACAAAATGTTCCTAGGGTTTAGGCAGATGCATCCCAGAGCAGATGCCTCCATACTGGAGTATATTTTGGGGGCCCCTCTTTCCTGGCAGAACAAGCTGCCTTACCATCTCTAAGTGCCTATGAGCAGAAGTGGCAGGTTTTGCCTTGTATGAGCACATGGTCGCCAGCAAGACAGCGCTAAGTGTCGCTCTGTTGCGCTATTTCTCTTCCCTCTCAAAAAAAAACCTTTAAAGTACTTACGTAAGAACCTCCTGGAGGAAATAAAAAAAGAGATCCTATGGGTAACTCCCTTTCCCGGCCTAGTCCAGAATGTCTTAGTTGTCGTAGCAAAGGGTCTTTATTTATATCTACATAGTTAAAAATTGATGCCCCCAAAGGACCGGATGCAGCATTTCAAAATGTAAAATTTCATATATAAAATTGAAGTACAGCATCGAGTAATCATATACTACAGCTATAAATCTGTATTAAACCCTTTTATCCATGTGCTCTTCGGCCTATGTAAATAACAGGTGGAAATGCAGCTGCATACTACGCAACCTAATATACAACTTATACTCTTTGTACTCTATGTACTCTATGTATTGTATATACATAATATGCTATATTTTATTACAATGATTAATTTCTCTTTTTTTACATTGCTCAGTAGAGGTTGGGCTGAGCCAGTCTGGTTGGGGGAGGAAAACGGAGACAGAGAAGCATGTCGAGGTCTACCAGCATGCACGAAACTGCAGAATAGTGATAGCATGATAGCTTTCACCCCGGCCTGTCAGGGCCCTGACCGCTCACCGTCTGCTGTACCTGAAATCACGCGCTGGAGGAGATCCAGATGCTAACACCTGTGGTTTCACCACATGCTCAAAAAAGACCAAATGAGCACTAATGATGGCATGCTGCCAGCTGAACTCTTCTCTAAGTCTGCAACACATGACCTGTTAAAGGGCTCCTCTCTGACAGACTCAATACAATTCAGAAAAAGAATCATACTGATTTATGAAGTACACATATCATCATGTAAATCCCACTATATTTTTGAGTTCACCATCTACCTTTAACATCTGTTCTATACATTGGAAGGTCTGATAAAAAAAAAAAAAAAACAACTGTTCATGATGTCTTAGCTCTGGAGACCAGTGATCAGAGGGAAACCTGCTGCCATTACCTGTCGTTAAAAACAGTATTTCTGTTATATCCCAGTGCTGAACAGGAACACGTACAATTTAATCAGTGTTTTATTGGGCATCAACAGTCCTCTACTGTCAAAATCATGAATAGCTGAAACATAAGCTGTAATTATAATCACCTGTGGTAATGTTAAGCAGGAAGCATTTGCAGAATGTTTTTTTTTTTTTTACACTGATATTTGTAGAGTGTTTGGGCAGTATTGATTAATAGATTAGTTCTGCACAAAATTCAGTTTAAGGTGGGATTATGGATATTTAATTTAATGTTTATTCTGTGTTTTTAGTGTTTGTCAGGCTGTGTAATGAGTTCAATTTAAAACCTAAAACACAGATTTATCTGGATCATCATAATACGCTCTTGAAAATAATTACATGTACCTTCAAGCATAAACCATCAAGTTTAAGCATTTACAATAACGGCCACCATCTTATAAAGTTTCCTCACTTCTATCATATTTTTATCTTAATACTTCCACTTTCTTGGCCATTTTTATGATTGGAATTTGTAAAGGGCAGCCTCACAGAAAATCTTAAGTTTGATAAATTGCTTCTTGTCTTATGCTTTAGTAGGTATGAATACCAAAAGGCAAGGACCAAGTTTCAGAGAGGAAAACATTCTGTTGCCCTCTTGTTTTTTTTCTCACTTTGATGCCACTGTGTGACATTCCCACTCTCTAATGCATCAGTGATGAATGGGCACTTGATCTATGACTCCCTGCCACAGGTCAGTTTTTTTAATCTCCATTTGAGCATTCAAACCTTGCTGAAGGGGCGGAGAAGCATTTGAGCCTGTTTTTATGTTGAGGTTTCAAAAAATTTCAGTTGAAACCAGGTAAAGACATTGCGTTCCTATTACATTCCTGTCTGACTCCATTTCCCATAATGCCTAGAGCTGGTTGTGTTCCTTTTGCCTGTTTGCACATGGCAATTATAGCATTTAATTAAGTGGTCAAGAAGGTTTTTTTTATTATTAAAAAATGTGTAATAACAATGTGATTTGCAGATGCAATTTGCTATAATCCACAGAGAAAACAAAAGGTACAGCCATTCACTCTGTGTCTTCTGTGAGTGTTAGATTAGGGAACCAGGAAAGGATTGCAAATTCGCTAATGTTTGTGGTTGAAACAAATGAGGAGCTTTTAAATGCAGATAGCTACTATAGAAAAGGCCAAGAACAACTTTAGATTGAAGATGAACAACATTAAATTAAAAATGAAATGACCCTTTAAGAATATCTGTACTGTGCAGCCCCCATAGATTTGCAAACCGTCAAAATAAGCAGTTATACACTGAAATCATGTTTACATATGTTTTCTCTCTGTCTTTTTCTAGAGGGGTTGTTCGAGTGGATGTCAACCTCCAGGACGTAGATATTGACCAGTGCTCCAGTAATGGATGGTTTGCAGGGACACACAGGTGCAACTTAACCAGCATGGAGGTGAGGCAGCACTCTGAAGGGTGGTGGTTTGAAAGAGGATGTTTCACAAAATGCCATTCTCCTGTAACCTTAAACTCTTTTGTTTGAAAATAGTTTCATCCAGCATTGTCCTATTTGTTTCTTTTTAGAGGCCAGAATAAGAAAAAAAATACTCTGGAAACCCCAAACTATTATTCATATCTGCATGCACATGTACACACACACAGACATAGAAGCCAAAAGGCAGACTTTTCTTTAGTCCTCTCCCTAATACTTACACCTCAGCGGTACACATTCTCTCTGTCTTCTACAGAAGAGGCACTGGGAAGAACTGTGTAATTTAGGTTTCAGAATACAGCCCAAGACACTGCTTCCTAGTGTCTGAAGCAGGTACTACATGTATTTTTCTTTTTAATAGTTATGTGCATTTACCTCCTGGCTCCTTCCCTTCTTACCTGGCAACATTTTTGTACATACTGCGTAAGGCTGTGCTTCTTGACCTTCTTTTATTACCCATTGCACTGTTGCTTCTGATTAAACCTGGCACCTGGACTGCGATTGGCCCCCGGGACACCACGTTATAACATATATGTTATCCATATTGTGAGCTTTCTGCTTGCTTAATTATGTACAAAGAATGAACAGTCTATAGACTGTCTGTGGTGTTCGTTCTGAGGGGGACGTTTTGATCCAGTAACCCATTATAATATTTGTTCTATTTGTCTATAGCGGATTGTTGCATCACAACTCAAAACTGAGTCACTTTCATCCAGAATCGCACACCTGAGAACCCGATGTACGAACAGCTAAGCTTTGTTTAGACGCGTATTTATGTGTTTTTTTTTGCATTTTGCGGCGCTGCAGATAAAAGGATCCTGGAGATGCTGCCGGTGCCTGTGTGACACGCGTGCTGCCGTGCTGCAGCGTCGGCATGTAATACGCGTTTCTATTTCAGGATCGCGCGCGAACGTGCACGCCCGTGATGGGCGAGCTGGCGGTGACGGTTCTGCTCCACACGGGCAGTCGCAGCGCGATCGCGGAGCACGATTCGAATAGATTGCCGCAAGGGGTTAGCGTCCCACTGCCGTGCCGCGAATGACTGATCTGAGTTTCACGCAGAACTCCAGAGAGGCGTACATTTTGCCTCATCCATGCGAAACAGTACGGTTTACGTGACATGGGGATGTGTAGCCTATATATGTGTACTGTAGCCTATGTATCTTTTCTGTTGCTAAATGCTTCCACATGGGTTTGATGTTTTGGTCGTTCATTGCACAGGTTATGCTGCTTTTGTAGAGGTGATGCTCTCCATCAACAATAACTCCCCTCCAGGCAGAAAGACCCAATTAGTCTGCCATTTGAGGCAGAATGGGCTTCATCCATTATATACAACTACTTTAATCATCATGGATACAGGTTGGCAATTTCACTGATTGCAAATATGAATGATATTGTGCTCAAGTAGAAAAGAGTAATATTGCCATTTACTTTAATGTCAGAGTTAAAGACAGGTGTTGATTGATTACAGGGGTTATTCCATTGTGCAATGGATATTTATCAGTTCTGTTCATTCATGTGCTGTGAAATGCTTTGAGATAACCTGAAATAAGAGTATCCGTTAACTTAATAGTGATGTGTTTTGCTATTCAGTTGTAGTACTGTGTAACTCATGTTGGGTATCTTTGCACCATGATGTTTTGTCTTTTATAATCCATACGTATTCATCTTAATATATCGAATTATAAAAAGAGGACAATTGTGTTACCTGGATCTGACCGTCTTCCCATATTAAATAATGAGATGTTTTGTTTTGATGGTTTTATCCAAATGGCTCCAGGTTAGGATTTAGGATGGTATTTTTGAAACCTTGCGTGGAGTGGACCCCGCTCTATAATCTATAATAAATGTCGTGTAATGGATTGTAGCTGGCATGCTAAATAATTAACTTCTCTCTTTGTCTGTGTGTTTTCTTCACCCGGGATTAAGAAGCAAAAAAAGCCTCCATTCGGTTCACGTGCATTTATTTTTTGTTGTTTGTGTTCAAAATTACGCCCCTCATAATGTGTGTGTGTGCGCGCATGTGTGCACGTTTGTGTATGTGTGTGTATTTCTGTGCGTGGATTAAAATAGATGGTCAAGCTGCTGTCTACACAACACTGACCTTACTGTGTGCGATGACAGGACTGGCACTTAAAAAAAAAAATGTCCCAGAATGCTTTGAACCTTTCCCTTTTCCGTCAGCTCAATTGCTGGGGCATCTTGGTTTTGATGCAGTCACTGAGTCAACACTGACCAGGATTACCCTCAGATTCTGTTGTAAGAGATCGGGTGTTGGTGGCAGAAGAGGTGAGAGGGCTCATTCAGTGTGCACCTCCTATAGATATAGAATGCAGGGCTGTGCGGTGTAGACCCAGCGTCTGAGCACACCATGAGGGCAGAGTAATAAAACTGCTTTGTAACAAAGCCTTTTTTATGTAAATAAGAATGACTGTTATCTTGTTCATGACACAGATGCAGTCCTAGAGGAACAGCTTCTGAGTCCCTGATTTGATGGGAAAACCCATTCCCCCCAACCCCATCAGCTGACTTATTCACCTTTACATTAAATTTCCTACAGGTGCCAAGTATTTTTTATACTGCCTCCGACAACCACCACCCTGCCCACACAGAAGTCTTGTCTCCAGTCAACAATAATCAAAAAGAGAGTGAGGACTGGACTCGATAATATTTTGTGTAGGAGATGATTGCTTCATTTAGTCCAGAATGTACATTTTAATAAGTGCTTCCTTGTGAATCAAACCATGTAAGCATATCGGAGTGCTTAATTGGGAGGTACCCAGGAGAAGCAATTAAAGAATAATAATGCCGGCGTGGAAATACCATGGCAGGAAGCACTGTGAGGTTGCTAAGTGCAGTGGTGTGAACTGCCAGTAAATTAGTGCCAGGCGTTTGTTCGCCTTTGTTTCAGTTAGCTGAGCTCACTGTTGCCATGTGGGAGACTGTGTCTTTTTTAAATAAATCAATGAGTCATCATACCAGATTTTTTTCCCCTCTTCCTCTCGGTTTGAACTGAAATGCTGTCAAGTGTTTGAATCCACTGCAATTCAGGGATTACTGTATTTTTATTTAATCTGTGAAATCTGAAATATGAAATATCTTCAGTTCTTATAGGTCTCTCAAAACAAAAATGTGGCGAAATCTGAGATAATACTGAAAATATAAGTATGTATGAATTAGCATAAAGCTTACGAAAATGTTCATCTTAAGAAAATGTTCCCAGACTCAAAGATAATGTGTAAAATGTACATTGCCTGGTGACAATAGCCCTTAAGAACTATTGAAGACTATAGGAAATCATCCTACAGGTGATCTTTTGGTATACATGTGGAACATCTGCCATTTTCTTGTGAAAAAGAGTTGTGAGCTGATGTTTTGCCTTTTTTTCCCTTGTGTTACCTTTTCTGTACTCTTTTACTTTAGGATTACATGACTGTTTAAGTGAAAATGCTCAAGCTTTAAAAACACTGCTCAATTGCTCAGAATGTACTCATTAAATAAGTCAGCATACAAATGATAGATTTGATTTGAGCAAACCATTTCAACAAATACACCAGTCTCAAAAGGGATGGTGTACAAGGGTAGGCAATAACATGCCTCTAGCTGATACAAGAGGAAAAAACTGGAAACCTTAGTTTGCGTGAGGTCTTAAGTTCTGTATTTCCACATCCGCAGCCTGTAGTTTTGATGTTGCGAGGAGAAGCACCTTTCCTTTTGTCTGGGATGAGCCGTGGGTCTCCTCTGAGTGTGAACCGAAAGCAGGGCAGATGGGTGGAATGGCTGATTCACTGCGGCAAATGAAATATTACACAAGTATGCCTGGTCCTCTTAAAAATAAAAAAAAAACAGCTTCCATTGCCTTCAAGGTAGCCGTGTAAAAAAATAGAAAGTGCTCTATTTTCAGACTTGTCCTGCAGATGGTCTAGATCCTTTCCTGAGGTCTCGTTCAGCATCTTTCTTGTTTAATTTAGTGGTTCCCAGCCCTGACCCCAGGGGCACACCATGTAGGCTGGTTTTCCTTCATCTGAGCTGAGCTCAATTAATTAGGTTTGATTGGCTATTCATTTGAAGGATGGTATTTATTTTACATTTATACATTTAATCTTCTATGATATTTTGTGAAGGAAACTTTGCTGTCAAAGGTGTGTTAACAACAACAACAACAATAATAATAATAATAATAATAATAAACATTATTACTGTATTATTGTTAGTTTCTGGCACTTGAACACATTCTTTATCACTGTCTCAATTAAGCTGTATTGTAGTTGTTCAATTATTTGCTCTTTGCCTCACTGAACAACTAAGTACCCTTGGCTGGCAAAGTTGAATACCTGCCTGCACTGCGAATTTGTTTCTGGGGCACAAATGAACAGAAATAACTAAAGAACAGAAATAAAATGAAGAAAAACATTTCAAATCGCACCTTTCTGTTTGAGCAACTACACCACCAGCAGCTGTGTAACCCCTATCTGTACCGAACAACAGAAGACACTTGTAGAGTGATATCAAATCCAGATCAGCATTCAGTTTATATCTCAGTGAAACTTAATTGAAAGCTCAGCTGTAATGAAAACACACATAGTGTTTGACCCCAGTACAATGGAATGGAAATGCTGGCCTAATAGCTGACACAGAGCTGGTGAAATATTTGCCCCTTCCAATTTGTCCAGATTAACAGCCTCTTTAAAAAGAACGCTCTTGAATAACAGCGAGTGGAACAGGTTCATTCATTTTGAATGCATCCATCAGAAGCGAGATTACATAAGCGCCTCAGTTTATATAATTAGAGGATTTGATGTGTCGTGTGTGTGTGTGTGTGTGTGTGTGCGCGCGCACGGAGTTCTGGAGGAATAAATATTAATCAAGCGTTTCTCTGTTGGTCTTTTAGAAATGCCACGGTGGAGATAAATACGCTGATGGTAATGAGCACAGGCTGCACTCTGACGCCAGAAGAGATCCTTCCTTACTGTGCCCGTCTCTCGGATTAAAGAAGGAAAAAAAAATAATATTGTTCCTCTTTGTTGTAAAAGTTATTGGCTCGTTATCTGGACATCTGTGTAAATATATAAGCATCAATCACGCTCTGCCGCGTATCAGACGTGTTCTTCACTATACAAAAATAGTAACTGTTCAGACAAGCTCTGAGGTCTCTCTCCTTTCAGCCAATAGCCAGCTTTGCGTGTTCTGCTCCAAAAAGCCAACCCTCGGCCGGGCAAACACAGTGCTTGTGATTTGCATGTTCTCAAAATCACCCCATTCCACTCAGTTTTGCCACTTTACTCATTTACAGATGACTGACTTATTAGGGATTCATGGTTGGGATTAAGTTTGATGTTTGCCTTTAAAAATTTTGTTGAAATTGAATCATTCTTTTGGTGATGCACCCCTGGGTTCATTCAGTGCTTGTCCTTAACTTTGACTTGCAAATAAATGCAAGTGCAACTTTTTTCAAGACAGAGATTTTTAAACTTTTTTTTGTGATTGCTGAACTGGCCGTAACTCTTGCCTTTAATTGAAAGTCAGGATTTGGGTAAATGTTGATTGAGTCCAGAGGTTAATCCGATTTGAGTTTTGACTTCTGTTTTTTTCCCTTTTATCATTATTTTCCAGTTCAGAGTTCTTGAGCTGTTGCTATACTTTGACACTTTTTTATTACTGGTGGTGAAGAAATTGATCAAATAACTTAACCTTTCCTGGGGCCAAGTCAAGGTGCAAGATGGGAATTGTGTGGTAATCCTCATCTTGCACGTAGATTGGTAAAACTGGAATGCTAGCCATTATAGTTTTTGACTAAATGCTAATTTAATCTGAACCTCAAAGACTGACTGTGAGGGGCTCTCTCTTATAGTGGACTCTCCCCAGAAAATGGTGGAATCCTATCAGTTGCTTGCATAAAAAGCTCATCAGTCTGTGAGAATGTAAATCCATAACTTTCCATCATCAAAAGGGGCTTGTATCTTTGGCAGTCATCCAGCTAATTCCACATAAGTAATGTTTGAAGCCACAGCCCGGAAGGTGTATTTGATCTATTTTCTTTTATTTTTTTTGGCTGGTGGGGCTGATTAGTCACACTGTTGTGTACAACTTGTCACTTCTGTCAGTTTTAGGTAGCAGTTATACAATTTGATCTGGAGCCAGAAGAGATTCAGCAGTGCCGTCATTGAGTCACTGTCGAGACCTGAAATGATGTCCTTGAAGGTGTTCGCTCCTTTTGAACATATGTAATATATTTCACGCAAAGCGACATAAGTCGCTTTGGATAAAAGCGTCTGCTAAATAAATAAATGTAAATGTAAATGCATAATATGAAGTCAAAATATAAGGAATACATTTTGTTCCATGTTGCATGTTACATTTACAGGTACTAAAGTAAATGGCAAGTTTCACGAGATGTATAGGTTATCGCTACTTTAGTATATACAATTTTATAATGAACTGAACAATTTTACTACAATAACCTGAGATGTTTGGGCAGTTAAAAATAAAACTGTATTATGATATTAAAAAAATCATATTAAACTGAAGATAACGAGCAGTACTCACAATTCCTTATAAAACTAAAAACATAGTGTTTCAACTGTCATGATGGTCTTCACTACATTAATAAAGACATGAGAACCATGAGACTTTGAACCGTAATCCAGGTAATGCCAATCAAGTCACTACATGCCATAGCAAAAAGGCATAAAATTATCAGCTACTTAACTTCCTCACTCAAACTTAAGGATGATACACAGTGCTGTTAGTTTCATACACGCCTTTGACTTTGGTCATTTTGTCTGAGCAGAAGTTATTTTTTAGAGATTTTAGTCTTTTCTTATTTCTAAATAACATCGTTAGTGTGGTGTTAAATTGCTGAGCTCATTCAGCCTCTAAAATGACTGACATTCCTAATAAGTTATAATTGAGACTTATTTCCCAAACTGAAGTTCACCCACAACAGTTAATTTACAGTCGACGTGACTGTAACATTTTCTGTTCAAGCCCTAATGACAGAAATTGCAGGACTTTGGAGGAGATGTGTGAATCAGTCTGCAAAGGATGCAGGATCCCTTGCCAGACAGAGAAGATATTGCCAAGCAGAGAGCAAAAAATTGCACCAAGCTGGATGATCACGCATGGGAAGAGAGAAAAAGTTGAATAGCAACTGCAGTGGTGATGTCAGAGTGATGTCAGAGCCACCTCTGTAATGGAATATGGCTGTATTTTTGCGTTTTAAACCCAGCAGAAATCACCCGTCGCTGTGGTTTAGCTCCTCTTGTACGGGTCTTTCTGATGGATGCCGGCGCACCGATCCCCTCCCGGCAGCGAGGCAGATTCCCGTTTCCCGGGTGATGAGGTTCTCCTCCTCAGCCGCGCTTGAGCGGAGATTTCAGACGCAGCTCTGCCTCGCTAATGCCGAGCGCGCCGGCGGGCAGGGGACGATTCATCTCCATAGAAAACCCAGCCGACGTCTAATATAGCGTTCGCGGCAGCTGGATATTAAAATGGGTGTCAACAAAAACGCAATCTAGTTAACCAAAGCTCATTACACCTGATTTAATCTGTTCCAGTGACCACCCCAGGAGCCTGCCTGGCCAGCAGGAACATGCACATGCAGAGATAGTATGGAGAAGTATGCCCATTTCCCCATTTTAAAAGCAGTCTACTACAATAGTATTCATGAAAAAGATATACAGTGGTTTTACCTGTGATTTAATCGGTGAGGTGCTGATAACAAGTATGAGGAGCGTTTACTTCTCCCATACATATTAAGAGGCATTTTGATTGAAAAGTGAAAAACATAACTACTGTACTGTATGTCATTCCTGGATATTTGGCCTGGTGATAATCTAGTCATTAAACACCCTCTCATCTTTGTTTACAGTGGAATCAAATCATTTTTGCCAGATCATCAGTCAAATTACGTTTGCTTAATTTGTCAAATTGACATCAATACCGCAAGGTCTGTTTATGCTACGCTTTATGAATTCTGAGGACAGTCATCGCACTATGGTATGCCAGCAAAGAAACTCGGCTGACTTTTACATATGTTGCCATTAGAATGTCACTATGAACAGAAGTCTTGTCCCAGGAACAAGGGGCCTGAGACAGGATCCTGTGAAACTGAAGGGGCAAACTGACAGGTCATTCATACTGTAGGATCAGCCGTATCAACTGCACGTCCTGTCGATTCACATTCCAGACCATTTTAGACACGGGCCTCCAGTAATTAAGATCTGAGTTAGAATATACACCAAAATCCAACTGGATGTCCAGTTAACACCACTTAAGAGATCCTTATGAAGCATGGTGAACTTATTTTGTATAGCACTTGTCTTCAATTATTGTCTTGATTGTTTAATCATGTTGTAATGTTGCCTCCCAAAGTACACTTCTCTTGACCTGCGTGCAGAACTTTGGCCATTAGTTGAGGACCACTAAATGGACTAAATAATGCACACCAACTGACCGGTGAAGTCAGAATCAAGAAGTGACCTAAAGATGGAAAGTCCCCAACTTCAGTTCACAAGACAGCGCAGTCAGAGAACCAGTGGAAACTCAGAAAACTGCTGAAGCCGGAACATTCTGCAAACTTAATGCACAGAGGTGATGGACTTGCTCCAAACGATGGGCTTGTGCTGTACCTTTAATAAAGTACCTTTTTCAAGTTTAATGATTGATTTTCCACTGGGTTCCAGGTGCCCTTTGAAGATGAATGACTGTTGGGGGCTTGTGTGGCGATATTATTTTGTTGTGATTTTCCAACATGGCCTATCCGTGCTTTGGAAAAGTGCTGACATCTTAATAGGAAGTGTTGATAGGCTTTCAGAATGTTTCACACAGACCATTAACTTTTACGGCTTTGTCTAATGGGACCACGCTACAATCTTTCTGTTGATAGTATTCTCTAGCTAAAGAAAATGGAGCCTTTTGGACTAAATTTCTTATTCTTATGAGTGGTGTCTTGGAATAGGTTAACACAAGAAATTCACAGTCTTCTTAACTGTGGCCTTTTCTTTAATAAGATTCTTTAATACTGCAGCAGTTTAGTTTACCTTTAAATGCAATGGCGAGAAAAATGACCCCCTGAATTGTTCTTGATTTCGGCAAAAAGCAGATCCATTTAAAACCTTAACATGGTGAAAAAAGTAATCTTCCAGCCTGATTACTGTTTCTATGCACTGATAATTTTCAGTACCTTGAGGAATGTATCCAGCTTGGTCTAATGGCTCATCTTTGAATCAGTCTGCTTTATGGTATAATAAGGGCTACATTGCTTCGTGCTTACTGCTATATTTGACACCACCCCTTCTTTCGATCTGCTGTTCAAAGCATGATTGGATTGTGAACCCATCTCAGGGGAGAACACATTGGAAATTACAGTGGAAGAACAGGAAGACGTTAGGGAGACAGATGATTGGCCAATATCGGCTGCATGATACAAAATAATTTCCTCTGTGTAAGGTATGGAACAGCCTTTACCATGTGCACAAATAAAAAAACTGAATTCCATATGTAATAGCTCCTCAATATTTCTTCTGTTGCATTCACATCTATTCACATTCATCTATTTCATGAAGAAAATTGCTTTTATGTGGGGGGAAAAAAGCTTATTTGAAGCACAGCAGAAAGTAAGTCTTCTTTTGTAAAGGAACTTTCAAAGTAGATGTATTTATGTAACTAAGATACCTGACAATGCAATCACCATGCATCTGTTGCAACACCATGTTTTAGTATAGCTTAACCCTGCATCACGATGCTTCAGAAGAGGGTAACCCTCCATCACCACACTTTAGCATAGCATACTATAAATCTCAAGAATAGTGCACTCAGGTAAACACATTTTTTGAATTGATGGGGGAGGTATGCTAATGTTAACAACGATTATCACACCAAAGGCCAATAGGGGCTGTTGTGCCATTTAACAATGTTGGTCAAGCTAACGCAGGGCATGCGGCCATTTAACTCTTGCCTCTGGCTATATTTATAAAGGGCATTACTAATTTGTGTTTTATTGATGGTTACCTGAAAGGCTGAAGCTTAGAACATGCTTAATTATAGAACTTGATTTAAGTGCCTGAAGGCATTCTTTTAAATTCCAGCTTGTGTGTACATAATACATGTTATTACTGCTGCCTTTAAGTACCATTAAGCCAGACTGCTTAGATGATGCTGATGTGTTGTGCTTTTATAAGCTTGACGTCAATCAACGGATGTCATAACACAGACGGATGCAACACAATGTACACAGCCGAGTGGACTTCAACCAACATCTTTAGTTTAGCGGACGATACAGCCCTAATATTAATGAATTCTCATGACAGTGTGGTCAAAAGACAGCTCTGGTGTAAACAAGAGACAAAAACAGACGCACCCCACTCAGAGATATTACATTTTCCTCTCAGATATTTCATTTCTCTTATTAAACCTGAGAGTTATCAGAAGAGACACGGGGGCCCTGGAGAAATCAAAACAGGACCAGACCAATCACCACCAGCAAGCTTTGGAGGGCCTCCAGCTAGACATTAAAAACGCTGCACGCTGAGCAGTCTCGAACTTTTTCCTCCTTGTCAGGCGCAGCCCTGGCTTGGGGATCTGAGGCCGCTCTGGCTGATCAGCGCCAGGTCTGCCATGTTCATCTGCTTTAATTAAGCAGACAGACTGCTGATGGGAGAGTAAGGCCCATCCATCTGTAATCATGGGGCCCAGTGCCCAGCATTTATTATTTTTTTGGGGTGGGGGGGTGTTGGGATTGTACGCTGGCCCACAGGAGTCGGGGACGTGCGTACCAAGAGAGGCGGGTCAGAGGAGGACAGCGCCAAATCTCACCAGACCGACGGGCCGAAGATTCATTACACTGGCTCCACAACGGTTTGGGTTCCCTCTCCTTCCCGTGTGGGACCAATCCCTTCTTCTGTACTTATGCTCACCGCTGTTCTTTTATTACCCCGTGGGGTGTGCTTCTAGTGCAGTATACCTCTCCTTATCGGCACACGCCTGCCAGGAATGGAAGCCACTGGTTAATTTACCCCCCTCCTGCCTCCCTTGGCTGTGAGGATATCAATACCCATCCCACCTGTACGTCCTACAGCAGGGAGCGGATTAGTGGGGGATCCTCACTGTGTGAGTTCCGGGCAGCTGTCATTGGAAGACCTGACCCCGTGTTCTGACTTTGTACTGAAAACGTACCACAGTTTAACAGCTCATCATTTGTGAAAACTGTTATAGGCTGATAGCTTACAATTTCTCGATAGCTTGCAGCTCAGACACTTCCGCATAAATCCTTACTTATTACAGAGAACTAAAACAGCAATGAATGTCCGTGCTATATTTATCATTTCATTTAGGTTGGCATGGGTTATCACCCTTTGAACAGACTGCTTCATTAAATAGTGATTAATTTCCTGTAACTGTTCAGGTAACCCCAAGCTTTAACAGTTTTTTAAAAGAGGTTAAAAAAAAAAACAATTTCATTTTATGTTATACCGTCGTGCTGTCTAGGTTTGAGCTATGTTCACTCTAATGGAAAGCAAGGGATGTGTTTGCCGCTGTCATAGGAAAGATCACACAGCCCTAGTGTAAGAGTTACAACTGCTGTGCAACACAAAAAAATAATTCCACTATTTAAAAAAATTTTAAAAAGTTCCTCCTTAATGTTGCTGTTGTGTTCGGACCACGTCGACCACATCATAAGTGCATGACCGTGAACCCCTGCTGAATGCTCATTACCACCTTCACTGCTGTTTTAAACATATGCTGTCTCCCTGCGCGTCCCGGGACTGAGAGCCCGGAGCTGACTCGTGTGTGGAGATAGTCATTGGGACGCTGTGCTCTGCTGCGTTGTAATTAGCCGCCCCAGCTCCTGAGCAAGCGGCCAAAGCCCAGGAGGAGGACATTTCTCATCAGTCACAGTTTGTCTTCATTTTCGAACACAGACTTCAGTGTCACCCGGGGAACAGGGAAGCACCCTGAGCCATGCCCTGCTACAGACGGCTGTCCTGTTACAAATTACCACAGGCTTATTTTAAGTTTTAGACTGTGTGCATCCATTTCCAGGCAATAAGAGTACTAACAACATTTCCTGATTTTAATGACTAATGACTGACCTGGCCAAGGTGTAGTATTTTGTGTTTACAACAGATATATGCGCCTATATTTTTTGTAAGCAAATTTTGTATCTGTTTAAGGAAGCAGAAAACCACATAATGGGAGGTATTTCATGCTGCTTTGGAATTAGTTGTAAAAGAAGGCAACACAGACCATTCCTGATTTGCATATCATTGAAGTGTTCCATAAAAGCACCACGCTAAACGTCAGAGAGGCGTTACTATTAAAATGTAACACCTGTCCATGTCTTATCGTAAGCAGGTGGAAAAATGCTGTACAATTAGAAAGCAGCCTGTCGTCTGGTGTCTGTGCGTATGACATGTCACTGTTTCAAGACTGGCAAGATGGCTGGTTGTTTGAAATAACACAACGTAAACGCAACCACAGTCGTGTTAGCACGTGTTCTCAAGATAATCAGCTGCAGTGCCGCTGTGGGGAAATACAGAGCACCCCTTCTTCATGGAGTCCCTTTAGTTAATAATATGAGACTTAAGCTCCCTTTGACTCGGCTTCACTTTTCTGTTGGTATCAGGGCCTTTTACCGCTGTTATGTCAATTGCAGTTGATTGCGTCTGACACACTTACTTTTACTGGCTTATGGAGATGGGGGATATGTTTTTAATCTATCAGGTAGCAATTAATAATAATAAAAATGATTAAGGTGGTGGATCTAAATGGGTAGATACCAGTCACTTATATGCATAGTTTGTAGTTCTAGAGGTTAGTTTACACGGAAAAAAAATTGCTGGATATATTAAAAGAAGAGCTGCAGGGGGACTTACAGATTTGTGATTACTATGTGTTTAAGCTGTCTGATGCCAGTAGTGTCCAGTGCTCCATACCCTCTCCATCCCATCGCCGTGCTGCCAGTCATTTAATCTCCATCATACACCCGGCAAATGGCTTCGTAGCCACCGCACTGCAAAATACACAACAGTAGAATTTGCCAGTAAATGCTACAATAAAGGGAAGCGGATATTGCCATTCTGAGCTACTGTCAGTGCCAGGCTTCAAAAAGGGCATTAGAATGGATGGATGCGGTGCCTTTTGCTTTGTGTTGCTGGCTAGGAGGTTAATGGTGCAGGTTATGAGATACAATAGACAAAATAGACTGAGGCACACAAACAGGACGAGCCTTTGAGTCACTGTAATATATATGATCACTGGTTACACACAAGAAGCCATCCATCATATTGGTCAAACGTAATGAATATTGATTGCCTCAGACTCCATTTGCTCTCCTGGGTTCAGAACAGTGGCTGTGCTTTCCAGACTTCCTCATCCTCATTGGTTTTCCACCACTATCTCTCTTTTCATAGGTTCTTCGCAGTAAGTCCTCTAGGAGAAAGTATTTGAAGGGGGTTATGGGGTGCATGGGTAATGAGCTCAAACAGTTCACTATCTATAGTGACAGCTAGCACCTAATGCTTTGATTTGTTTTGTAATTAATCAAAGACAAACTGAATTGACTGTTTTATAAGGTCATATAAGGAACAAACCTAACTGAAATCATACTGGTATTGGAAATCATCCAAGAAATCAATGTGCAGCGTACAACAGTGTGTAATAGAATATAATAAAACATAATAATAAAAAACAAACATGCACAGTCTTTTTTAATGCTGCTAAGCCACACCGTGGTAGACATTCATGAGTTCAGATTAATTTTGGTACTTGCTTCTGCTTTTTTTTTTTCGGTGATGGCTCTGCCTCAGGCTCCATGCTTGCTTGGTGAAATAAGTTCGCTACATAGCCTGCTTTGCTGTCAGTGGTGTGGTAATCTACTTCCATGCAGTATGTGCAACTCTGACTTGTGTATAGCTTTTGATGAACAGCATGGGTCTATAAATAAATAAAATACATCACCCTGGAAAAGGCACTCCCAGCAGAGAGTGGGAGGTTAAAAGGAGGAATAACCACTGACCATTTAATAAGAACACATTTTATGTTGTCACAAGGTTTTAATTGCATAAAATATTGGGGCAAACTGTGTCCCGAGACTTGTAACTAGAAGCCAGCAGGTTCAAGTGCAGGGTGGGCAGTGCTGTGCCATTGAATAACTCCAGAACTACTTCTGCAATCAGCTAACTGTATCAATGGATGAACTGAAGTTATGCAAGTCACTGTGTACACAAACCACCTCTGATTGTTGTAGAACAGCACCTGTCAATGACCCCTTTACCATTCTATTTGTATAGAAATATACAATTACATTGCGCTAGGGAGTAATGTTTGTTAGGTCTGTACTATATTGCATGGGGGCACTGTAACATAACATGCTCTGTTGCCCTGGATAAGTACTTTTGCCAAGTAAGTGAATAATGTAATTCAGAGAGAGAAGAGGCCCACTCATTCTGTTTAAGAATTACTCTTCATAAGCAAAAACACTAGCACTTTATGACTCACCTTTTTTTTTTGCCAAATCACATGTCCCAGTCCAAAAAAAGTGAGGTGTTACTGTAGGTGCTATGGATGAATTATTTAAATGAGAAACTGTCACTTTCTTATTTCACCTAAAACAACTCGCCTTGTGAAAACTACAAACAACACATTGCACTGACATTTTGTGTCACTTTTTTTTTTTAAGGTCTACACATTTACAGAGTGTGTGATAATGCAATGCTAATCAGCGGAGCACTGGAGGTATTTGTGTCACACTAATAAAGCTAGAATACTGGGAATATTTTCAGGATGGAGGGCTGCACTCATTGTATCCTCCAAATTTTAATGCTGGTGTCTCCTGCAGTTGAAGGAGCTCTCTGATGTGAAGGGGAAGCTCTCTGTTTTGTTTTGGGGGGGGGGGGGGGGGGGGGGGGGATGGTTTTTTACACCACAGACAGCTCGGGACGGGGAACTGTAAGCACTCCTCAAATTTCGGAGCGGAGGCGGAGGGCTTTGCGGAGCCTCTCTTCCCCTGGCTTTGATCCCTCCTTCTTTTCAGTAATCTGACTCATGCTTGCCGGGTGGAACGCGCTTGGTGAAGACATCTGCACCACGACGCGCACGCAGCCAAAAAGAATCGCACTCCGCTCCGCGCACTTAAACCACCCTCTCAACACCCCAGAATTTCTGAGGCAAGCACTTATGGAATGTTTTCTTTAAGAGGAAGGGGGGGGGGAAGTTCAGCATAACCTAGCACACTTTAATGATTTATAGGGGCAGGACTCTTTTGTGCTGTATAGGTATACGTGGGAGTGAGAGAACAGAGTGTTCACACTGCAGGGAAGCAGATTTGAACTGTTTCCTGTGATACAGCGGTCTTCATAACAAACCAGCTCATTTGAAATTCTGTCCCGGTTTCTTGACAAACTCTATGGTAATCTAAATCTCATACAAACCTCAGACGAAAGAGAGAAGAGTCTCAAACTACCTTGCTATGCCAGCTGAGGACTGGGGGCTGGTGAATGGTGAAAGGATTCTCTGCTCTAATGACTTATTGCTTTTCATTTCACCAAACTGAGTGGAAGACAAGGAAGAGCATGAAAGGTTTTGGGGTTTACTGCGCCTTTAAAGTCATTCAAATAAATACCTGAATCAAATTCTAATAAATTCATAATCCGTTGCTGTTGCACAATATCTACTTTAACCATGCTAAAATCACACTTTAACCACACGCTAATCACCATCATAAACACATTCTCATCGCATTGTAACCACAGTCACAAAAGCTGCACAGTTTCAATGCAATGTCGATGCTCGGTGTCCTAACAAAGACAATCTTGGATGTGATTCTAAGAGTTTTAGGGCTCCCCTGCCTGTGCCCGCACCTGTCTAATCCCTGCTCGCAGCGATTTTTTACACTGTATTATTATTGCTGAAACCCACTCGGTCACAATGACGCTGTTAGGTGTGTAGGAGGATGTCTTCATAAATGTTTTTTTTTCCCCCCCTTCATTTTTGTACATTTTGTCTCACATTTACTTCTTTGATGTTCTGAGTCATATTTGATTAAATAATGTGTTTCTTCTATATGCTCTTTCCAGTTATTAGCAAGAGCTGTGGCTTCCCTGTTATGCACTGTGTACAGAGAGAGTGCATGCTGGATTTACATGCTGACCTGGCACACAATAATAAGCATGGCACGCAGATACAGGGAGAGGACTTGCAGTGCCCTTGTGAGTCATCTGCAATGGAGTTATGAGACTTAAATACTTCCTTTTCTTCTATTTTACTGAAGGGTATTATTGCACTTTCACATAAGGACTTGATTTTTTTTATTGTAGCTCCTGTTTTGTACTCAGTACAGCACTGGTTATTACAGCACTATGAGACTGATTGACAGATACTCAGATATGGTCTGCCATTTTTTGCACGTACTGCTTTCCACACGGCCTTATTACATGCAAGTTGGTACTTGGTACTTGCTTTGTGAGTCGCTCTGGATCAGATCGCCTGCCAGGTGGCTGAATGTGAGTGTGAGTAGGGCGTGGGTTTGAAAGTGATGTTCCCCACTGCTTGCTACAGTGGCTAATCCAGCCCCAGGAAGCTATCGGCCAGGTGGCCAAGGTGATGATTACCGCCTCCGGTCTGCGGCGGACTATTAACTGGAACACACAAATGGATCTAACTGCTTGCTTTCACATTCTTTTGTTGAGTTATTGGCCTCTCATTGAGCGTATTTCGAAACAAATTTGAAACTAGCCCCTGATTCATTATACTGAATGCAGTAACAGCCTTTCCTCTAGACAAAATTGGTGATGGTTACTTGACCAGCAATATCATTTCTTCCATCACAGCATTTATGAAACAGACTGTTATAATAGCCATGCACTCTACACACAGCAATTTGAGGAAAAGGGTTTCTAATTTATTTGTGACACTTTTTTGTTCTATTGTGCATTAAACATAGAATGAAATATGAAAAAAATGAAAACAGTTTAGCCAACTACCTCTTATATTATACCTATGTTCTTAAACTGCCATCATATTACCTACAAACACAAACTGCAGATTAACAAAGAATATAGGAGTCATTTCCCCTGCAATGTTGGGTCAAACCCTATTTTTCAGTCAAATTAGTGATTACATTGTGTCATCTGAAGGAAATAAAAGTGGTTTTATCGCTGAAATCGCTCAGTCTCTCAGATAAAGGTGAACTTCTCCTACAAATCCACCCGTGGCTCAATGCTTTTCGATTTAGTCAATAAAAAATGGTCAGAATTTTAATTTCAATGCTCAAAAGTGTCTCCTAAATTATTACAGGTCAATAATGAACCATTTTGATGATGCAGTACTTTTTCTAAATGGAGACAATCCACAAAGATAATTCACAATAATAAATCCAGAAGACATTGTATGAAGAGCATGAATGTTTCATTAGTAAATGGACTGGAAGTAGTTGCATTTTAGTATCCATAGAATGTAGTGAAAATACAGTACCAGTCAAAAGTTTGGACACACCCAAGTAAGAGACTGGAAAAATGAAGATATTTTGATCTACAGACTTATGCTTAAATGCTTGAAATTTGTTTTACTTGTCTTAGACAAATATAATATTTATGAATGAAATTTTTTTCCAAAAAAAAAAAAAAGTAAAAATATTTTATGGCTACCTTGAAGAATCTAAAATATAAGATTTGTGTAAGTTTTGATTTGTTAAACACTTTTTTGGTAACTGCATAATTCCATTTCTGTTATTTTACAGTTTGATGTGTTTACTATTATCCTAAAATGTAGAAAATAATAAAAATGAATAAAACCCTAATATGAGTAGTTGTCTAAACCTTTAACTTGTACTGTATATGTACAATGTGTTCCAAAAGTGCCAATATCTATTAAAGTCACCAGTTATGATATAGAGGCACTGTAAACACAATCACGTTCCCTTTGGTTATAGAATTAAGCCGCTCCTCTTATTCCTGCAAACTGTATTTAGTTTTGGTATGAATTAGATCACGTAACCTGGCAAAGCAAGGATTCCTCTGGACACATGAATTGGCTTGATTATCAATGCCTCTGTGCTGTATTCACTCATGAAAAAAGAGTGGATAATTTAATAATGGGAATGTGAAATATGCATTTAGGGAAAACAAATCTCTTAGAACATAAACAGAGATTGTCTTTATATCCCTGAAGATACATAAAACTGGTTCATTTCATGTTCTCTGATTAAAAGTGAGTTTTAGAATGGTATGCTTTAGATCTCACGGCTTCTAGACCATTTGAAACAATAATCTTATTCTGTGCATTCATTGTTTTTTTTTTTTTTTTAACTCAATTCATGACATCAGTGCTCTTTAATATAAATTCAGACATTTGAGTCAAGTAGACACCAAGGCCGTGAAAAGGTACAGAATAAGACAAAGGGAGGGAGGTGTCCCAGATGCTGGGGTGTTCCTTGCAAACATTTGTTGTCAGTGCCTGAGGGTTAAACTGCAGGAAAACTTAGCTCACTCCTCTTTGATTCTCACATGTAATTTGACAGATTGGACAGAACAGACTGTTTTAGTCTAGTCATGTAGCAAAAGCGAGCAAAAGCCTTTGCCACGGTCATTTGATGTGAATCCATTTTGGAAAAGCAACCAAGCAAATCTATTGGTTGTTTGCACTTGCTTTCAATTTGCAGATATCTGATCATTCTTTTCTTTCTTTTACCTGTGAACTTTGATCAATGGACCAACGTGATCACTGGACCCAAATGTGTCAGTTACCAAGACATTAATGCTGTGCCTGGGGGAATTTTCATTCAGTGTCTTTCAGATGCTGTTTTTTATTCAGCTAGGATTTCCAGTTAAGGATCCTGGAGAGCTGAGCCTTCTCCTTGCTGTCACTCCAGTGATGTTTACCTGCTTTTCTCCTTTGTTTTCAGTGCAAGCCCATTCTAGGCCACGGATTTGTACTGGATAAATACAAGTGTCAGTGCAAGAAAGGATTCTACCATCCCAGCAGAGTGTCTGTCAATGGATTCAAAAGTAAGTTTCACTTGCTTTATTGATAATCTATTTTTATTTTAAAATGCTAACACTCGCATAAAACAAATGCAAACAAACAGAAAATAGCAAAATAGCTCCCTCTCACTTTTGCAACGTAGTGAATATAGTTTAGGAATGAACATTTCAAATAAGTAATTAAAAATGTTTAAAATGGATAAAAAGCAATCTCTCAAAGTTAAATAAATATTAACAAAAGCTGGACTGAACCCGGTCCTGAGTGTATTTGCACTCTGTATTGAGAGACCGTTCGTTACCATGCAAAGACAAACAGCAGTGGCGTGACATCAGAAGAGGAGTATCCAGTCATCGATGCCCACGGGACAGTAAAGTCTCTGTCCAAGAGCTTTAAGCGCATAATTAACTTTGCCGAGCCTGTATTTCCAACCACGGCAATATCAGTATTAATGAGGTTAATGATGTTAACTCGATGACTGAGGAATTGCTTCCACTGAGACACGGACCAAACTAATTACTCTTCTACAGGATTTGAGCTGTGCATCGTTCCAATTGCATTTAAATGCGAGCAGTATTGTGAGTGTACTTCTGGTCTGTTTGTTGAATATTATTCCTGTTATTAGTTTATGATAATTGACCTGGATTTGGAGTTCTGCAATGGTTTGGCTGTATTTGGACATCATATCAGACTAACCTTTGCAATGTAAGAAACTGCAAACAAATTAATTGGGTGTGATGTTAAAAGGCACACAAGACTGTTCTTGGTAAAAATAAAACCTAAGGACAGCGCTGTGGTCAGACATATTCAATGCACTTGGCACATGCAGTTAAAACCTTTCTCCGGGTTCAGTCATTTAAATGATAATTGTAATTGTAATTTTTGGAGGAGGGCCCCAGTGCTCTTTATTGGTGCTCTTTAAGGACTTGCTACTCGGGGTCTATGAAGAGGCTGTGATGAGTAAGAACACTCTGGTTCCCCGAGTTCAGATTCGGAGCCGTTAGGTAGCGGATCATGTGCTGTCCTCTCTTATTTCCCTGTTGCCCTGTGCTGGGGGCCCCTGACCCTGCCCTTGTCCCCGAAAGCAGACGACAGCACAGCAAGCGCTGAAGAGCGGAGCGCGTGCTCTCTTGCACGGCGAAGGGGGCTAATGCGATTAGAGACAGGCGAGGGCCACGTTTTGCAGATATCCTCTCCCAGGCAGCCCACCGCTGGGAAATAACAAACCGCTTAATCCCGGAGGGGGCATCCTCGACACATCGTTGAAGGAAAACGAGGGATATTTTCTGAAACCGCGTTGTTATTTTATTTTTTTTTTTTTTGGAACTGATAGTGTTTTTCCATCGCTTGTGTGGACCTGAGGGATACGTGTGTCCTGAGATGAAGTGCTGGCCTGTTAGTACCTTAACAGCTGTATCATGCCCTTTTACCCGCTCAACCTGTTCCCCGGTTTGACGGCCATTCGGTCCCCAGCAGGGACTGCCCATAGGAGGGCGTTTGGAACATGTCAGGCGGAGGATGGTGGGGGAGTAGCCATGTGCTGCAGGCCCTTGATGGCCACAGATCTGGGATCAGTGAGTCAGCCATCCGTGGGACGTTTTTTGATGTTTGCAGTCAGTCTGCGTCAAGCAGAAAGAGCAGGGAATGAGCTGTATGGAGTGGGCACTAGCCCACCAGCCATCTATCTGGCAGAGGCTTCTGGGGGATTTTACCTGCAGGCAGAGCGGTGGACAGCTGTGTGGATGTTGGGTTACTGTGCTCTCTGATTGGATTTATATAGATATAAATAAATTCAACCCCTAAGCACTGGTCTTGGTCCTGGATCAGTGCCTACCATTTATCACGTTCTGTAGGTCTCGAATCAGGGTTGACTTAGACGATCCTGAATTGGTTGCTAGGGACATGGAGTACTGAAAACCTGTGACTGCAATAGTCTCATTTAGCTCTACAGAAAGTTCACAAATTTTATTTTACTTCTTAAAGTTTTGTCTTAAAAGTGCCACGATTCTTTATTGAAAAGGGACTTTGGTCTCCACGAGGATTCCAGACTGACCAATTATGTCGGTGTGCTGTTCTCTTGATACTCCCAGTCATCAGACTGTCATTATCATCATCTTCACTGTCTAACTGATCGTGATTTAGAAGGTAAGGCAAAAATTACCAATACAGGCAAGAGGAACTTGAGAGAGAAACAGACCATGGCATTAAAATTATATATATAGAGAGGAATATTTCTACTTTTTCAAGGTAATTCCAGGT
This sequence comes from Megalops cyprinoides, assembly GCF_013368585.1. Taxonomy (NCBI): domain Eukaryota; kingdom Metazoa; phylum Chordata; class Actinopteri; order Elopiformes; family Megalopidae; genus Megalops; species Megalops cyprinoides. The sequence continues at coordinate 8,277,133 of NC_050606.1, read as the reverse complement.
GCTTTGATATACCATGGTGGGGCTATTCCATTGTTTTGCCCTGAAGTACTACCCTAATCTACACAAAAAGAAGGAGCAGAGCTCCTAAAATAGATCATGAGTCACTGATAGATTCCCTCCGTTTCTTAATGAAGCAATAGCATTGTCAGAGAAACGCATGATTTACATAAAAAGGTTATTAGCATTGGCATTACAATATGAGCATCACTCCTCCGCCTATGCTTTTTCTAATAGGGCGCAAAATACATTATCCTTTGACATGGCATAATTCATCAGCTGTGCATTTTAAGAGAATATTTTTTTTTTAAAAAAGGCTCAGAGATTAAAAAAAATAGAAAAAGAACACTTTAACTCTTTTTGTTTCCATTATACTGTATTTGGAAGTGGAAAGAGAGTTGTGAAATTTTGGTGTGCCGAGTATGACTCCTACGTGCAAAGTCAACAGAAACTCTAGTTAATACAAGGCTAAAATGTCCTTGATGGTCTTGTTTCCTCTTGCTCATTTTGTTCCACTTCTGCTTCATAATCGCTACGCCGCATGGCTGCCAGTCTTGCATGTTGTGGGTATCACAGAACACAACTGTGAGGCTACAGCAGGAGTGGGTTGATTTTTTTTTTTTTTTTTAGATAATCTGAACGATCAGCTGGGCACAATAATGCCAGTGACCTTGCTACAAAAACACAAGGGGACACTTTATTGTAAGGGCCTATGTGCATTGTTAGTGGTCACTTACAAGCGTAAGCAATCACTTGCTGACAAAAGTGGCTTACCGACAAACAAATTGGAAATTGTATAAATCATATTATCTGTTTACTACCTGTTGATTATTGATTTACTCTGTTCATTAATTCTTCCAAAGATAATTCATATTTAATTAATAGGCGCTAGCACGACGAACACATCATTGAGGAAACTAAACAAAAAGCACATTTCAAATCAATACATGAGGCATCAAGCATGACCACCAGGTGGACAAAAAAGGTCACAGTAATCATTTGACGAATAAGGCTGCCCTGGCTACGGTGCTCAGGGAAGCCGGTAATAGCTTCTGTCAATCAACAGATCCAATTAAATCGGGTGCCCTCTTGTGTCTGCCCCCCCTTCCCCCAGGGACAGAGAAGAATTCGGCTGTGTCGGGGGGCTCCCACAGGGAGGGGACGTGGGAGGGGCCCAGTAAGTGCCTCCCCTGCAGGGAGGGGTGTGCCTACTGCAGGGATGACACGCCCTGCCACGCCCAGGAGGACGGCTCGCTCCGCATGGCTGTCATCGCCTTCCAGGGGCTGTGCATGATGGGAGATTTCATCAGCATGGTGGTCGCCTACCACTTCCGCCGGAACAAGGTGAGATCTTCCCAGCCCTTCTCCCAGGCTCTACTGGATTTTCCGCAACTTTTAAACTTTTGTTCTACTCAAAATTCCTTGAGTACGTGACAGTTTTACTGAGGTGTCCAAGTTGCGATGCCCAAAGTCTGGACTATGGGGGCCAGATTTGACCCACCGTGTTTACTGTGTCAGCTGTTTGAAAGGAGAGGGAGGCTCTTTCAGAAATAGATAACTAGATAGCTTTCCATTTCTCTCTGTAAAAGGGCTTGGTTGTCAGGGCTCCCGCCCCCTAGCTGTTGTGTTTTTGTTTTTCCCTGTCCATGTGCCTTTGTTTTCCTTGTGTTCTAGCCCTGCCCCGCTCTCCGCCCTGCCTCCGCCCACCTGATTGTCTCCACCCGCCTGCCTGCACACCTGCTTCCCATCTCCTAATCAGCCCAGCCCTATATCTACCCTGCTTGTCTCTGTGTTGTTTGCCAGATCGTTTCAGTGTTTCTGCCTGTCTCGTTTCCCGCCTGTTTACCCTGTTTGGATTTTGCTGGTTTTTGCCTCGCCTGTTCCTCGACTTCGTTTTTTGCCTGCCCTTCTGTCCTGATTGCCTGATCTGCCTGCCTTCAAGGTTTGACCCTGCCTGTTTCGGTTTTTGATCCCTGTTTTGCCCTTGGACTGCTTACCTGGTATTTTGACCCTGCCTGTTTTTGGACTGCCTGCTTGTTTGAGGATTTTGCTTATAAACGCCTGTAATTGGAGCACTCGTGGTCCGCGTCTGAGTCCGTGCCTGAGTCCTGACATTGGTGTTTTTAAATATGCTTTCCTGGAACAATACAGGTGTAGAAAAAAATGTATCTGACAGGATAAATCTGACAGAGAGACCCATCTGGTGCGCTGTGCCTCTCTCTGCCTTGGTAATGGACAGTTTAGAAAACCCTAATGTAAAGGCTGCCGCAGAAGGACAGAGTGTATTACCACAATCTCACCTGAAAGATTGCGTTTCATTTTGTTTTAGGCCCTTGGCGAGATCCTTGGACTCACTGTGACAGTGTGACAAGTTTAAGCCGTTTCAGTCCTCTTGAGGAAATGGAGATCTGTCTTCTCACAATGGAGAAGTCTGATTAGTCCCGCAACGCATGCAGTGTAGCCGTCATTGCCAAAGAGTGTTGCAGTTTTAGCAGCGATGACCCAATATAAAACACACAAATTATAAGCACAGGCTGACATACCTTGTTCTGCCTCCATTTTCAGATCAAATAACAATCTCTACATGTGAAAGAACTGATAAAACAGTACGTCTTGTCCCTGTGACGGTTAACTTCAGGCGTTATAATCTAAGCTCCAAATTTATGCATTTGCTAAATGACCAAATTCAGGCCAATATTTATGCACACAACTTTATGAGCACACAGCCTAGCATGTGACTAACACCTTTCTCTGGTCTAAGTGAAAAGCTACACTGATAGAGACAATGGAAAGAGCCACACTGGTAGTTGCTTTATCTAATAGTTTTTCATAAAAGTCATTCTAAGGAGGTGGTACTGATCTTTACTTTTAGTTACCATCCCCAAGGCTACTGAAATGCTCAACTTCAGTGAACATAACTTTCCACGTGTCCACAGAAAGTAGCCTTCGCTGACTGCATTTCCTCTGTGAATGAGGTCTATTGCATCAGTGACTGGAAAACAGATCCCACGCAGCAATGTCCCGGAGCTATGGCAGCGCATGAAGGGCTGACAAGCGCACATCATTTCGTATCATGGCAGGAGCCTGCAGTCAGGGCTGTAGTGTGCGGTGTTCCCTGTCAGTGTGCAGATGTACACATCTGAACGCAGTAACACAACGCAATCCTTTTCTCCACCCACCAAGTGTCTGTCTTTGCTTGGTTTGCTTGTCATTAACCTGGCTCTCTTAAGGAATTTGCATGAAGACTGCTGCAGCTGATTAGCATTGTGTAGCAGTACTGGCCCGGGAGAGTTTCCTGCCATTCTGTGAACTGAAAACATGAATGTGGAAGCTCCCTCAGGATCTGAAATAAATATGGGGGAATTATAACTTGACAACAATGAGGGTATAACTTCTCAAGAGAGCAAGAAACAGGGCACAAGCTTCCTGAAAAGCCTGCTCATATCTTAAACCTTGGGTTCTTGTTCTTACTTAAACTTAGGTGAATTTTAAAAATACAGTGACGAAACACTATCAAAAACAGTGCGTAACTTATGGTTTTGTTAATTTTGTCTACCGCTTATTTTCCACATGTATTTTTTGTTATATGCATGATATGTGTGTGTGTGTGTTTTCTTTCCAGAGAATCAGAGCTTCGGGTCTAATTCTACTCGAAGCCATTATGATTGGAGCCCTGCTGCTCTACTTTCCGGTAAGTCTTTGGTTCTTCACTGCTGTGTTGGCACATCTGTGATTCATCTTGAAGTTTAGATGAGAGTACAGGGGTATTGTGGTACCTAGCGTATGCACTATATAACCAGCTGTCCCTGGAATGACTTGCTTTCAACCCTACAGTACCAGTCGAAAGTTTAGACAGATTTTTTTCTTTATTTTTACTATTTTCCACATTTTGGAATAATAGTAAAGGCATTAAACGTATGAAATAACACAAATTGAATTATGCAGCGACCAAAAAAGAATTTTATTTTAGATTCTTCAAAGTAGCCAAAAATATTTTTTAAAATTAAAATGTTTTGAAAAGAAACAAATTTCAGGTATTTAAGCATAAGTCTTTAGGCCAGGTCTTTAGATCAGGTGTGTCCAAACCTGGATTGGTACTGTGCCTCACCTGTAAGGGCTGCAAGAAGAAACAGCCTTTTTGGTGTGGCCGCTGTCCGACCACAGGTGAATGTAGCTGAAACAAGCCAGAGACTCAAAATGGTAAAATCTCTTTTATCTGTAATAAAAGCATATGGCTGCGTACCATCTACCTTATGTATCACGGTGTGCGCCCTGATTCAGCTGGCAGGAAGGAGAGACACCGCTGAAGGCAAACAGTCGGTCTGCATGGGAAATGCTACGTGCCAACTGGCCTGGCTTCTGTCTGCTGTCCAGATTAAAACATTATGCGGAGCAGTACAGCGAGCAGACTGGGTTTCCTGTGGACTTAGAACGCAAGGAAATGAATGTACAGCGAGAGAATATCTGGATGTGTCATTAATAGGAAAACAAAACGAAGAAAAAGGTGTGCTAATTTGTACAATCATTTCTACATGTTTTCCTTAGTTTGTGTGTAATTTTTTCTTTGATATGACATAAATACTGATATACAGCTCTGGGGGTCCCGCGGTATGGCCATCATTGCCTCATGCAGAATGCTTGCACCTGCATGAAAACATGCACAGACATTTATTGATTTAGTTATGCAGAGCAGGCAATCAATGCAATTAGCAGTTCCAAGGTCGTAGAGTGTAAGCACTGTTAAACAAGCAGTAGTTCAAGCTATCGATTCAACCTCAGGGTTAGCTCCTTCAGCCACCTGACTTCTTTATATCAGATGCTTGTGGCCCTACAGAATGTCAGCAGACAGGTGATTGGTTGATTATTTGCAATCAATTCCATCAGCCAATCAAGTTTGACTTATTATTATTAACAAAAGAATTAGTCACAGAGCGCTTCACAGATTGACTGTGTAAATAGTAATCAATCTGGAGGCAGATCCTACAGTACTGAGTCAACAGTAAAGCCAGGCCGGTAGGAGCCTCGTTTTCGGTCTGAGCCTAAATAATTCTTGCGCTGCGCCGAACTATTTTTACCACCATATCAGGAGCCGGAGCACAGGCTGGCGCAGCGCTCCGGTGGCATTCCGCTTCGCAGGGTAATGCATTTTTGATTTTTTGAGTGTGTCACATGCGGAAACATCACTCCCTGTCGGGAATAAGTCTGAGATGTTGGGGGAAAAAAAAACAGAGTTGCCGACTCAGTGAACTGCCGCTCTGCGGCTCTCTCTCCGTAGCGTTTCGGAAAGAGACGCATTAGCATTCGGTCCGGGGGATTAGCGGCCTCGCGCTCTCTCTCTGTCCCAGTGTCTCCCTTCACCGCATCCACCGCTAATGCTGCGTACAATTGTTCAGTCTTTTGTGAAGATACTGTAGTTTACCATATTTGATTCCAAGTCTCCCCTGAGTTCAGCTTCATGGCTGTATTGACTGACACAAACAATAACACCTGAAGTCATTGCGACAGGTAAACTTTACTCATAATTGTTTGAGGACTCCTCATGAAGTCTGTTTAAAAGCTTTGCATTTAGCTGGTATGCTTACAATTGGCCATATTTTAGGGTTACATATGCACTGGTAAAATTCCTGCTACTACTTTTGGTCTTGCAATGGATAATAACACAATAATGCACACCACAATTTCTTTCCATGTTCCATGTGCATGCATATTTGCATTGATACTGTACAAAATGCTGTTGGCATTTTTACAAAATTAGCAAACTTAAGGCTTAAGATTGATAGGTACACAAGTCCTTAGGTATAATTTCTCAAGATGTATTCAGGCTTGCATTCTATGCTTATTAAAATGGTTATTTTTGTATATTAATTATTTATTGAATTCATTCCTACAGCTGGCCTGAAATTTAGTGCATCTAAAGTGGTTAGGGTTAGGGTTGTTTAAGGAATGTGAAATTCATGCATATAAGCAATTCTTGTGCAATTTTATCGTGTTGAATTACCACACTCCTTTTGTATGCATACTTTATTTAGATGCAATAACGTGTAATATCACACTGGGCCAGAGCATACTCAACAACAATATAAGGAGTCAACTGCATTCGATATGTTCATGGCTGAGGTAGTGCTTGTAGCACCGCACTGAAAATAGAACCCTGGCAAAATGAAAACTGTCCGTTTGAATTCATCTGTCACTCTGTTCACCACTGAGCAACACATCACTACACCACAGGGAAACAGAGCAGGAAAAAGCTGCAATTAGATTTGTCAACTGCAGACATTTTGTGAACACACTCCGATAGGTACAATATAAAATAAACCGAAACCTGTGGATTCAGGCAAGTGCTGCTGTGGTACTGAACGCATTAAATTAGACGACTAACTTTGCAAATGAGGAAACGTACATTCTTATTGCAAATCATGCCTTTGAAATTATTCCCCCTCTAGATCAAATAATAATAACATTTCAGTGATAACATGGATTAAATTACTGTTTTTTGTATCTTACACAGTAAAATTAGTTCAGCTTTTGGTGAAAGGATGTATGTATATATAAATATATGATTTACATAAGTGATTTGATTTACAAATTTACATTTTGAATGGCAGTCATGCAAGTATAACTTGATAAACAAATGAATTAACACAACTGCCATTATACAGTACAATGTGCACTGTTTTATCTTAAATATATTGGATTTTTAATTTATTTGAAGAAAGTAGTTATTTGTACACATATTTAAAAAATTACATTTTTTTCTTTTAGCAGCTCGAGTTAAACTTTTTCTATGTGCAATGTTTTTTTTCCAAGTAAACGGCTTCAAAACTATTGTTATGCAGGGAATCTTTAGAGGCTGAATGGAAACCCCAGGTGGTTCTCTGATGAGCTTAAAACTCAAGGTAAAATAGCTGTAAATTCTCCAAAGGTAATATCAGGAAACTTTCCCAAGTGGAGAATTCTCATGGGACTACACTTACCAAGGTGAGTAAGAAGTCAAACCATACTTTGGAAAACTAGTCCAGCATTGGTACTTAAGAAAGGACAATAAAGAACTCTGTTTGAAATTTTAAGCTGAGTCCTTTAAAAAAATGCATTCATCCTCAATTGCAATATTATAACAAAACAGGGTATTGTCCTGGTGATGTTCTGGTTCTTGCGTAAAATTTACTGAGAGCAAATGATTTGCATTCTTTGCATTACATTGCTTTACCCGTTAACAAATCCATTCTGGTTCTGCATCACCTATAGCAAACCCATTGTGTTTCCATGACACCTATTGCAAATTAATTGTTTCTGTGATCCATACAGCTGCGTTTCCACAGCCTTGTGGTAATCCCACCGAAGCAGACATATTTCACACTTGTCCTGAATATATTCAGTGCACGTTGCCCTGTGCATTATGGGAAATGGCACATACAGGGCGCATTGGTAATGGAACACAGCACGCTTTACACACCCTGTTCCCTGCATTGGACAGGCTCCCAAGCAAGGCTGGCACAGACTCACGGCATACTGGAAGGCTAATGAGGCACCGGTGCCCATGGGGCGGTGTATTTTGGCCTTCTGGAGATGTGATATGGCCCCTGTATTTTTCCATACAGGAGGCTGTCACTTTCAATCTGTCTGAGGTGCTAAATCAGACCTCCAAGGCTGGGCTTACAGGAGCCACACAGCTGGACACAGTCATCTGCATGGGGTAGTCTGATGTACTAGTCAGATGTATTAGACGGCTGCGAGCCCTTAAGCCTAACTGTAGAGCGCTGTCATGACGATGCTGCAGTGCTTTCAAATCTTTATTTAAAAGCTGTCTTTGTTATGATTCTGGCCAAGGCTTCTCACATGAAAAAGATTTTCCTTAAAAAAAAAAAAAGACAGGAACAGAGCTATACCCATAAAATGAAGTTATTATAAATAAATACAACAGGTTACGTAAAAGGTTAAAGCAAGGACTAAAAGGGTTTAATCTGCGTTAAAACCGTTAAACAAAACTCCCTGTTCTCTCCTTGCCTTCTCTCTTCTCACAAACCCCATTAATTTAAATCATAAGATCAAACATAATCTCTTGCACACACACCGACTGAGGTGAAAACCGATTTGTTGAATGAAAGTAAAATGCAGAGCCCTTTCAAAACATATTCACATTCATACTAGTTGTAGAGAAATGTTGGTCCATACTAGCGAAGACCAGATATCCACAGTCTCATCAAGTTCCAGTTTTTACTGGTTCTCGCAGTGCACAGTGCCAAGTACGCACAGAAGTTTTACACATTTGCACTCAGATCAGTGCTACTCGGTGCATCTTTTGGTCCCATGTTGTGCTCTATGCATCTTTAAATGGTCCATCAAGTCCTAGCATGACTCTTTAAAAATAAATCCACTGATTAATTAATGGCTGAACTGAAAAATCTGCTTTTCATCTCAAATGTGGTAATACAAATGTGTCATTGCCTTTGTTCCCAAATGTTTGGTCCCTGTCGTAGTTTCCACTTGGCACCATGTATTAGCTTTTTCTGCAACCTAGTTCCTCTAACTCTCTCTGCTGGAAGTGATATGTTTTAGCCTGCAATCAGCTTCAGCAGGCCTTGAAATACACAGTATCTACTGCATCATTCACAGGTTTGTGCTGCTGTCGTTGTAGATCATGAAGATAACCTCACCTTACTATACAGAAGAGGCCCTTCCCTCTTAAACTGTGTCCCCTCTCAGTCTGGAAAATGTCCTAATGAGCACAATTATGAGTGAGGATGTATGGGACTTCAGTCCTGGTGGCAAAATGCTATGTCTGTGGAGGCCGTGCAAAGTTGAAATGGAACTATGTGAGGCTGGCATAGAATTCAGTCATTACTGGCAGGAATCCTCTCCTGGGGACAGGGGCGGATTTAGCTTCCATCTGAATATATATTTGGGCAATTCTTTTTATAGTTTAGAACAGAATAAAAGGACCAGGCTGAGGAATATAAAGAAGCACAAAGGAACATAATGTAGATACTTATATAAGCGTTACATCAGTAACTTTAAAATATTCATCGTATTGTATTGCAATTTAATGCAAATATGTAATAATACATTGTAGAATAGTGTGCATAATGTCTTTGAAAGTGCATATTTTGCAGTTCTTTGACACATGCATTTTGTTAACTAAGGTGTCATCACCATTTGAGACAGCCCTAATAATATGTGTAACCAAGCTGTTTTTATTGCATTGTATTGCAATTTAACTAAGCTGAAAAAAATACTAAGGTGCCCAGAAAATAGGAAAGGAGCAGATAAAGTCAAAAAGTAAAACAAGCCCTTATCTTGTCAAGGTGAGTATTTATTTGCCATTGAGAGATGATATCTCAATGTCAAGACTCAAACAACATCATAAATGACGTATACCTACATTCAGACACGCTGTACTCACGACAGCTTGCATCTTCAGAAGGTTTATGACCCAACCGTGTCAGGTGTGCTTGATAAAGTATAGTACCTTTGTACCACGAAAGACACGAAGCACATTCAGACTCATTCACCATACGATCATCAGCTGTCTTCAACGACAAACAACAGCTGCAGCAAGAAAGCTACGGCTACAGCCATGGATGAAGGACAAATCCGATATGCGACTGTGCTGTAAACGCTGTCCTTAACTGACAACCCCCTGTCAACATCAACACGCTGGCCTCACGGTCGAGAGCTTTTCAGACAAACCAAGGAGATTTCTGCTGCGAGAGATTGTCCGTCTCTCGCTGTGAGTGGACACGCCACGGAATTCAATTCGGCGACACAAAGTAAAAGGATTAGCTAAGCTACAAAGCCAGGTTTTGCTTTTCGATCGAATCCAGCTGCTTGACCTCGGCTGTAGGTCAGAGGAATTTTGTATCTGCTGGTCAACACGGGTGGCTGCATAGGAGCTGGATCTTCTGTGTAATGCTGTGATGGGAAAGATTCTGTACTGAGAGTAACAAAAAACTAACTCCCTATAGTCCGTTGCAGCATAAAGAACCATCAGTAACTAAACAGCAGAAAATTAAACATGTACATGCTAATGATGATTTCCCACATGTAATAATCTTACATGGAATTTCAGTTTATGATAATGATGGGACTGAAATGTCAAGTGAATGATATGAGGGCCATTGTGTTAATGCGTAAAATACAAGCCATCAGACTATCCTGCATCCATCGTCCAATGAAAAAATATTTCTGCATTTTCTTGAAGTGAAATGTTTGCTTTGTCTGGAATCATTTTGCTGTGACCTTCAGTATGCACGGGCGACTGCACCGCAACAGCGCCCTTTGGAAAAAGCAGGAGTGCTCCTTTTGTTGTGAGTTCAGATCGGGCCATGGTCTGGATGCATCTGAAGGATCTGAACACTATCTCTTCATGCATTTCAAACGCAGGCCCCCGCGGCGTTTGTGTAACGGAGTGGTATTTGAGCACAGGTACCCCCCTGCTCTCCGGAGAGGGGAGCGCTGTGATCAAATGGAGTGACCTCTCCAGGGGAGGCGTCACGGGGCGAGCTTAACCTTACAGAGAGACCGGGGTCACCCGAGCAGGCGCTGACGTCACTGATTGGGGGGGATGGTGGTAGCATCAGGTAAAGAATTGTATGCTGTAGCATCACACAGCATCACACTTCATGGACTAGAGCATATTTTACCTCCGCTCAACCATTAACACAGGAGAACCAGCCTGACCTCTCGCCCCAGAATCAATCAGCTAATTGAATTGAAGGTCTAAATGAAGATTCGGGAGGAGAATTTTTGGACAATCCCTACCCAATTACGCAAACCAATCCCGCTCACTGCTTCCTTTCCACATCACCTGTTCACAACCTCCCTCCTCCACCCGACTCCCCCTGTCTTTCCACTGTTATATATACTGTTATATCCCACTGTTATAATTTCCAAATGGGAGGTTAACAACCATCAACCTGCAACGGCTGCGATCCCTTTGTTTCACTCCAAGGCAAAGAAAACTACCACTATATCCACATCAAATGCAACCTTTGTGCTTTGATTATATGGAAATTCATCTCTACTAAACTGTATTTAGTACAGCACCATTTACATTTGTTTTGACACGGGAGATTTATGGTGGAAGGACCAAAATTAAACAAAACAATAACAAATGCTTTAACCAATAAGAAAACAAATTGAAAATTATTCCCTTATCACTACTTTGCAATTGAGTTAAACTCCTGGAAAAATAGCGGGGCATTAAAAATAGAAAAATAATGGACATGCTGAACACATCGTAAACCGCACATTAAATTTTAAACTGCAGATCATGGGGACTTCTGAGGACAACGGCTGCCTTTACGATCATCATCCATCAAATCTCAGCTTGCTGGAGGCAAACCCAGTGCTAACTGAATGATTTCTAACAATCACGTGGTTTCTCTATCCTCTGCTTCACCCTATGAGGCTCTCAACTTTGACCTGTCCTTGACTTCTAGTGACTGTCATTCAGCCTTTAAGAGCACTTGATTACAACCCCCCCACCCAACCTCTCTGCCTTTGAATCCTCCATGGCCTCAAATCTCCTGGGGGAGGCATGTTCTGTGATACAGGTCACTGACCACAGCAAGCCAAGGACTAGTCTAGGTTCCCAGGCAATCATCCATCAATGCTGTGTTGCACAGGACTTCCCTTCTCACGCAAGAAGCCCTATTCAGTTCACAGCCGATTATCGACTGGGAAAATAAAACCACGCCCCTCCCCTTGTGGCATAGCCAGGACCTCTTATTAAACATGTTCCATAATATGCCCCTCTTTTATGAGGAATGCCATAGATCAGAGACCCGATACAAGTATAGATAACTTCTGTCACCAACATCGCCTTGAGCTGATAGAATGTCGCTCACTTTTGCTCTCAGTCAACTGTGTCTTCTTTATGGACTCATACATCATCAGCCTTGTCATGTTATATATTTTAAAGCATGTCAGAAACCAGAAAAAGTAGGAAACAAAGAATCTGATGCTTGATCAATAAAGCATGGCCCAGACTTGGACAAGCACCTCTTTAATCAATATATGTTGTTTTTCTGTTGCTGTTTTTCCTATCCATTTTAATCCCTTTCGTCTCCCTGTCTGTGGATGACAGCTATCTGGCATCAGTATCAACAGCAGAGTGATGCTTTGTTTTTGGACTTTTTTGGATGGCAAGCTTAGGGCCCTGAGTATCGATAACAGGACTGTTGAATCCTCCTCGTTTGTGTCAATCGTTAGCAGAGGGTTTTAAGATTTTATTCCTGGGTCACATTGAACCTTTAAACTCTTGTCACGAACATCTGATTGGCCTAATTAGGGTAGACTGACACAGATAATAAGCAAGCACAAAACTCAGAGTAATCACCCCTCTCTCCCAACACCTGAATTTTGGCAGCATTGATAACAATTGATCAGTTGCTGAGAGTTGATGGCACTGACAGCCTGCTACAGATGGCCCCATAGTTGCGGAAACTGAGCATATCTCTGAGCAGCTGCACTGAAGATACAGAGAGACATTTACATTACATCTACATTAATTCATTTGGCAGATGCTTTGTGAGACAGAGTACAACACCAGCAAAAAGCCACATAAGGACTCAATAATATTAGAAGCGCAGCATGACCAGGTTTTGGTAGTTGGCCAGATTAGATACAAGCTAGCTGGCAGGGATACAAGTACAGTAAAACCATTAGATTGGATATATATATATTTTTAAAGGAGAACAGAGAACCATTAAGCACACTGCTGTTTAAACATGAAGAAAATTCACGAATGGACAGACAAACTGTGCTTTTCAAACTTTAAATGGATGCAAATCAGTAATAAAAGAAGTAATAAAAATATTACTAGTAAGTAAGTTAAACCAGAAAACGTAATAAAAATCTCCACGAACAATGATTTGCGCTCACTGCGCTAGGCCCATGGAGACTAGATTCAGAAGATTATGAATTCAAAACCGTCTCAACATTGGACAATGTGCTAATCACGGAGAGCACATTCCTGGCCCTTGGTGCTTAAAGAATGGTCCTCTGAATGAGAAAGGTGGCTCAAAAAAAAAAAGATGTTTGTGTGAGATTTAATGAGCTCACACTGAAAAGAATGGCACAATGCTGTCTAGTGCTGAATCATGTCACAGCAACCTCAGCGTTTTACCACCTAATGAGCTCTGCGACTATTTTAATCCCAAGAAAAAGTACGGAAATCACATGAGGCATTAGTGAAGAGGAGCGCAAATCAAACTGAAACACAGATGAAAGTATTCTGATGCATGAGGAAACTTTTTTTACGATATACTGTGGGTATTCTTAGATGTGTAGAGTATGCTGTAGTGTTTGTTTGCTTATTCGGTGTGCTTACCCAGAAGTGCTTTTAGTGTAAACTTGACAGTTGTAGCAGCACAGAAATCATTCAGCAGCACAGGTCCACAAGATATAAAGACTAAGCACCTTACATAATGGCAGTGCCTTGCCCTGAGTTTGAACCGGCAACCCTCTGGTTGTAAGTAAAGTTACTTCACCCAGTCTGCTGCAAGTTTTGCCACATTCCTTTGATTGCAGCCGGTTTGGATAGTCTCAAGATGAAAATGCCCACAGCGCCCTCTGTCTGAGGGAGTGTGTATCGATGAGATCGCCAAGCCTTCCAGATGCACCGGGGGACTGTGGGTGGAGAGGAAGATAGGCTCTTATTAAAGGGTCTTATTCTCCTCCTCTGCCAGCCCGAGCTCTCACGCCTTCCGATGAAACGCCTCCAGCCCAGCCTGACCTCCTGCTCCCCTCCCACACAGCACCTTGGAGTGCAGTTACAGGGGTGTGTGATATGAAGCAGTACAGTATCTAAGATGGTTGTAGATTATATCAACATAAGGATAAAAATATACACATTCTGCTCGTCCAGCGAACTGCAAGGCCGTCAATGCAGTTGTTGCCTGCACACACTAATCGGTACCTTTTTATTTTATTTTTTTTTTGAAACTGAGTTAGTCCTCACACCTGCACTTGCCATTGTGTCTGTTAGGATCCCTCCACATGATCTGTACATTGGCGCTTTGGTACATTGTTATAAATCAGTCATTAGGGCTCTCCTCCAGCAAAAATCCTTTCAGAGCATTAATGTGTCAGTGAATTGGGCGCTGTAGCGGAAGGTTGCTTAATAATGTAAGCACAGAGAGTCAAAAAAGGCAGATGTGTTGTCAGCTGGAGACATGCACTGGGCCCTAGCTCAAAATTGGCATAATTTTGTTTTGCAGAATATTTCTATAAAAAAAAAAAAAAAAACCTTTGGTCTCTTAAGTCAATTGCTCCTGATCAAGAAAGTTATCAAGGATGCAAAATCACAAAACCTGTGTTGGTCTTGCACACTTACACACAAAAAGCTGAAACAGTACCTGCTACCAGAGGAGTTCTGTAGGCATATATGATATTAACAAGTATTGTAAGTGGTTAATGCACATCATGTTGCCAGAAACATGCTTAGTTTGTATTGTTGGCGCAGTCAGGCTCAGCATGGAAGTTCCAACTGCAGAGAACTTTCTAGGTAAAAGCAGTCAAGCTACCAGCCAGCATCCTTGTAACAGCATGCAGCATGCTGTGCATAATTTTCTCTTTTATTTTAATTTATGACATAAAGAGATGTGTCTGCGGCTCTTTTCTTCACCGAGCCTCATTATACATTGTGAATATTATGAAGGCATTCGTTAACTGTGCTGTTAAATTGCGTACCGCACTGCAAGTGGTAATAGCTGCTATAATGTATGAGTTTCTATGAAGAATAAGACCGGTGAATTCTGGACTTTTTAGATGCTCATATCCATATTTTAGCATAACACAGGTTCTTGGTTCGCAGTGGGGATCAGAATGCATTACTGGAGGATGGGTTTGGGGTGGGGGGGGTTGTTTCCTCAGTGCGGCCATGGGCCTCTCTGCAGGTTCTGCTATCCCCCCCAGTCCTGCTTGTCTGTTTCGCTGTTTCTCCCCCTTCCGTATGCATGGCTGCACGGTGCTTTTCGCCGGTGAAAGATTCATGAGGCTGTTGGCGCAGGGAGAGCAGGCCTCATCATGAGGACGCATCATAACCCTGCCGCGCATCAATCACACACACCAGGAATAGAATTTCACGCCGATAGACGCAGATACCGCCGTTCCCGTCCGGGTGCAGCGGGAAATCGCGAGCGTTTGACTCGTGGCGGTTTGTTTTAGTGTTGCCTAATTCAGAAACAGTCACGGGGAGATGTGTGACAGCGTTCTTTAATCAGATTACCGGGAAATGCATTCTGGGAAAAGCATATCTGCAACATACAGTTTACATGACGGCTTGATGTTTTTCCTCAACTTTTGAGTGTCAGTATTTATTCAGTTCACACCCCTGCAGCGTCAGTTGACAATAACAGTGAGTTGCATTGATCTGGAACCTTGTCAGCAATCACAAGGCACTTTAAAAGTAAAGGGAGCCGGGAGACACCTGGATGATCTACGATGGCAGTTTTGCATCAGAACGCTCAGCACATATCAGGACATTCACCCCAGGACAATAGGGCACCCTTACAGGTGCAATCCGTACCACTGGATCTTTAATGACCACAGTGAGTGGTCTTCATTTTAGGACTTCATTTTAACAGCTCATCCAAAGAATATCATCTGCTACAGCACAGTGTCCCCATCACTGCATAGGGGCATTGTTTTTATACGATATATATCTATCTTACTTAACTCGTAGGGAAGACTGGCCCACCAGCACTACTTTCAGCAGTAACTTTCGCAGGAGATCTCCCATCCAAGTGCAAGCTAAGCCCCACTGGCTTTAACAATCAGGCAAGGGATGGTATTGTATGGCTGTTGGCATTGATGCCTTGAAACAAATATCAGCTGGAATTTGTACTTCATGATTGATCTGATGGGCATTTTTGTGTGTGAAAAGTTGAGAAAAATCATAACTGTAGAGATCATGGCAACACTTTATATTGAGTAGGCCCTGGCTCTGTAACAGATTTTTTTGCTCATAATGGTTTGTATCTTGATTTGGGTTAGGGTAAGCTTTATCCTGGATATCTTATCAGTAGCAGACAGCACCTAGCCCACACAAAACCGGGATAAAACCCTTATACACAGATCAAAGAGGTTCACCTCGGGGGAACTTGATCAGCTAACATGAGAGGGAGAGGCACATCAGGTCAATGTCTCAAGAAGTACAGCATTCTGCACAGTTCCACTTAATTTGTGCATCCTCACTGATATAACAAGGACAACAAGTAATCAGCATTCACTTCCTACAAAAAAGATTGTTCTTGATTAACTTCCAAAAAGGATGTAGAAGTAGTTATCCTTGAAAGCCTCCCTGCTAATTAAATACACTTCTAACAGACTCTTGGCATTCCTCGACACGGACCAGTGGCTGAGCATAAGAGGGATAGGCATGTTCTGCAGCCTGCATTTCGCATTTCAGAGGAGAGGCACCCTGATGGGTAGCATATGGAACAAATAATATTGCCAATATACTCTTATACTGGATGTCAGAAACTCAAAAAATGAGGCATGATCAGATCAATTGATGTCGGTTTTAATTTATGCGTGCCCATTTTCGAGAGTCTCTGGGGGGAAAGCTCTCTCACTGAGTTATTTGGAGAACTGGAACAGGGGTATATGATATGCTTAATATATCAAAACTGTTAGTGGCCATTCACAGTGTAATCACGATTGGCTTCATTCTTAACTTGTAACAGATTGAAGCAAGAATTATTCCTCCTTAAAGGTTTTGTAGTCATAAAAACAAACTAAAAAAGTGAGAGAAATTATACATATACATATATATATGTGTGTATTTATATATATACATTATATATGTGTATATATATATATATATATATATATACACACTTGAGGTTCAGGGAAAAAGCACCAGAGGGGTTAGGTTGAATATCCACTTAAATCCTTATGAAGAAGCCAGGGTGCTTCAAATTCTCGGCAATCAACCCGCACAGATGAAATTCCTGGGCTAACCGAATTTTCTTGCATGCAAGAAGTGCGCGGTACTCTGCGCTCCCCTTATTTGATTATACAGAGGGAACATTTCCCCATTTGCACATTAACAAGTGCGCTGCGGAGGGCTGACAGATGTTTCCATCGCTGCTAGAGGCTGAGGCACAGATGTTTGGTACTGTTTTCAATTATGGAGGATTTCTGGTGCCTGCTAAATTGGTTGTGCTTCGTCAGAAAAAGGAAGGGGGGGGGGGGGGGTCGAGCTGGATTTTGAAATGGAAATGCATGATTTGGCATGTATATGGTGATTTTTACCACTTCTGCTGCTTTGACAGGTTGTGATCAAAAGGATGGTAAACAGTGAAATTCTACGGGGAAAAGCATATTAATGCAGTTTGAGAGAGAGTGAAGATCTGCCTCACTGTGTAACTGATAGCACTGCGTTACACCCTGACAAGTAAAGGCGGTGTAACAATGCAAAAATATACACACAGACTTTAGGAACATACCTAAACTAGTGTTAGATAACATTAGTACAACAATAGCTTATAAATTGCATGAAAACATCTGTACTATTAATTTATTGTATATACCAGTAGTTTCCTGTATGGTAGTCAGCAGTGGGAAGGCTATTGCATTAAAATGAAAAATGAGCCCAACAAAGGCGCAACTTTTTAGCCATGCTCAGCAAATGTATTACTGTGTCGTGAATATGTACATCAATTTACATGACAAAAAAAGGCTTGCACTTTTTGGTAATGAACTGAATTGAGATTCACATGGAACAAAACATAGACAGATGGGGGGGGGGGGGGGGGGGGGGGGGGGGGGCTGGAACAAAATGTATCTTTTTTAACACAATGATTGCTATTTAAGCAACAGCAGTGTAGCTCTGTAATTCAAAAGGGCACGTCCAAATCAGTTTTGGTATTTTAACAGTACATAGTGATACCGTTTAATGAGGAGAGGGTGTAAAAAGGGTGTGTGCGCATTGGCCAATCAGGACACCTGCTGCCTTGCCTTTGAAAGAGCCCCACTTCTAGGGTGCATGGTTATTGATACACTTTACATGGTCCTGATTAACAGTAAAATTATACAACTATGCAATGTTACACATTGTGTCCTGCTTAAAGTAACCGCACCGACTGCTAGTGTCCTTCAATTAGGGCTGAAAGTAATATTACTACAACAGGTGTTGACTCTAACATTAATATCACTGCAAAGATGTGTCCAGTGGATGCACTGTTGGCCTAATTTCTCTCCCCGTCTCCAGGTGGTGATATTGTACTTCCCTCCCAGTGTTTTCCGGTGCATTCTCCTGCGGTGGGTGCGGCTCCTGGGTTTCGCCATCGTCTACGGGACGGTCGTTCTTAAGCTCTACAGGTAGGTTTCCTCCAGTGCGAGAAACGGTCAGGAACACATTTTAGACCAAAACTAGGAAAGAATCTGCATTATATAAAATTCTGTCTGTTGATGCGTTTTTGGCTGCATCTGTTAATATTCTGATGGATGAAATACAAAAACACATCAGTGAAGCCACTGCAGCTGGCCAGGAAAAACACCCAACAACACAAAATAATATTGGTCAATAGTCAGTAAATAATTAATTAGACGGCTGTTGTTAACAGACAATATCAAGGAGCACCCCAGATATTTGGCACTCATGTCATGGGATGATGTGGACCACCTCACAAAGGGATCCGGCAACACGCTTCAAATATGACTGAGGCTGATGACCGGGATTGAGCCTGCTGTAACCCCACGCAGTGATTCAGTGACATTTCGCTGGTGGCCGTGCCATTAAATGTCAGAGTGTACCCACTCTTCCTTTGGGAATGAGCTGGCCTTTGTGCCTGACTTTGCCATTTCACAGTGACAGCTGAAAATGTCCCAATCTCTGCGTTGAAGGGACAGAGTTAGGGGGAAGGAGGGGTGGCCGCAGCCTGGCGACAGATTAGACAGCAGTTAGACAGATCAAAGAGTGACTGATATCCTCGTTGATAGAACAGCCAAATTAATCTCTCGTCGCACTTTAGTCTCCGGTTTGGACTCCCGCTCATGGGAAAGCAGGGGGTGATGGGTAATTTATGGGTTGGCCTACCAGGATCTTTATGGCTGGGGCACAGCCATTTCTACACCTCTGTCAGGGTAAAGTCAGCAGCAAGTATCATAAAGCAAACACAGAGAGCAAGCTAGGTGGAGCTGGCCAGCCTTGTGCTATTCGCCAGATGTCAGAGGTTGTTGAACCAAAAATCACCCCTCTGTTGCCTTAGGCCTGTTGTGACCTCCACAGTAAACCTGACACACACACATACCCATGCCTACGCACAGACGGGTGCATTCACACACACACACACACACACACACACACACACACACACACACACACAGTGAGTGAGTGACTGAACGACATGAGAGAAGCACTATTAAAATAATGCTATGCTAACTACGCTATTAAAACAAATATTGTCAGTGCAATCACATATTTATGTTTTCATGACAAGATTTGTCTTTTTCCTACACAGAACAGTGCACATACTCTTTCTTTGTGAAGGCTGTGGTGAACTGTGTCTCCACTTCTTGTGCCAGAGTCGTTTTTTCCTCTAATTATCTGTTAGAGGTTTATAAATCATGGAAGTAATGTAACTGGCACCTCCACTGCCACAGGGAATGAGGCTCACAAAAGATTTATCGCTGCTTTAAGTAAGACAATGAGTGTATCGTCGATGGAAGGGGAAACTATCAGAGGAGCTCTGGCTTCAATAATGAACGACTTTTTATTGAACAGGTCAGAAAAGAAGAAGCAGAAAAAAAGAGCGCTTCAGTGGGGGCATTGTGGAGACTGATGTAATGCTGGAAGTACACAGGCCGAGGGCACAGACACTTCTCCCTCAGAACATGAGGCCTTTGATCCTACATTGTAAAAAATGGTGCTCTTACAATGAAAAGCAGAGCTCGGGTCAGGTAGAAAGTCCCTGAGAGCTGATGAAGTACAAGGCTTGTAACCAAAAGGCTGTTGGTTCAATTCCTTGCTGGGGCACTGCTGTTGTACCCTTGGGTATAAATGGATAATATGTAAAAATTATGAACTATGTAAGGTGCTCTGGATAAGGGTATCTGCTAAATGACAGTAATGTAATGTAATGTAAATAAAGAGGAAAAGGATATTTTCTTAGGAGAGCTTAACTGAAACCAAGCTGCCAGGGTTAAAGTTATCACACACATGTGATGCATCTTCTACTGACCCACATTCAGAGTTCTCTGGGAAATGCATTGATGTGGTAGCTCTGAAGGGATGATTTAATTGAGTGAATTTATAATGAGACAGATTTTCTTCTCTTCCTCATTTCCTCTCTTCAGTTCATGAATGAGAGTTGTAGAGTTGCTCACAGTGAGCCACAGGTACCCCCGGTTGCTGTCTCATGCTTGTGTTACAGGTGCAACCATCACATCACATTATAGTACATGATGTTCACTATGACCAAGTGACATCACTCATAATATGGACCTTCTTCTATTGGATCTGTTTATCTGTCATTCACATTTTGCATCTTCTGTGAAAGAAAGTTTCAAACTGAGTAGTAATGCCGTGGGATAATAGATTACCTCATACCCCCTGCACAAACCTGTCTGGCTGCTAAGATACATATGACATGCCTCTGTGTTCTGTTTTGGAACACTGCAGGGTTCTGAAGGTGTTCCTGTTGCTATTGGTGCTGTGCTGCACTGATGGTGTTCTAATCACCTCTGTTCCGTTCTGGAACGCTGCAGGGTTCTGAAGGTGTTCCTGTTGCTATTGGTGCTGTGCTGCACTGATGGTGTTCTACTCACCTCTTTGTTCCGTTCCGGAACGCTGCAGGGTTCTGAAGGTGTTCCTGTCGCGCACGGCCCAGAGGATCCCCTACATGACCAGCTGCCGGGTCCTGCGCCTGCTGACCATCATCCTGCTCATTGTCTGCTGGTTCCTGGTGGCCTGGACCTCGGCCGCGTGCCAGAACCTGGACAGGGACCTGTCCCTGATCGACGTGGGCGTCACTCCCGAGGGCCTCCAGTTCAGCATGTGTCTGCTGGATCGCTGGGACTACATGATGGCCGTCGGTAGGTCTCATGCATTATTAACAGGACACCTGACCCCTTTCCTCAGTCAGGACCTCATTATCGGTGCAGATCTATATTGCAGTAGTGGAAATATGTTGTTCCTGTTATAGAGGTCAGAGAGGTCAGGGGTGGTTATTAAAATGCATTCCTGGAGTGAATGTTAAAGGAGGTGGGTACAAATGCAGTACAGAATGGGAAAAAACTATTATGATTTGGGTTTGTGGGACAATCTTCAGACATTCCAAACGCCAGCAGTGGTGTCTGCGTTTTATTAAAATGCACAGTGATGTGCCACTGCACTTGCACAAAACCAGTTTTGAACTAAAAGCTGTCTGCATAGAGGACTGGATAACATTTTAGTTTATTCTAAGTTTTGTTTTTACTTAAGATATAAATCAATGCAAAAATAAGTAAGAGTAAGATTAAAAAAATAAGAGTAGTGACAGATGCCATTTTTTGTGATTTGGACAGCATATATTTAGATTCTTTTGCGGGAATCGCACCAAATCCTGGAATTCCTTGCATTAGC
Source organism: Megalops cyprinoides (assembly GCF_013368585.1). Lineage (NCBI taxonomy): Eukaryota > Metazoa > Chordata > Actinopteri > Elopiformes > Megalopidae > Megalops > Megalops cyprinoides. The sequence continues at coordinate 8,255,565 of NC_050606.1, read as the reverse complement.
TTGAACAGCAGATAATGATAAAAATATTTAGCATCCATGGGACAGGGAGCCATCCTCTCCTCTAAAATTTCTGGGCTATTATGGGTTATTAATCAGGAGGCATCTAACTATGGAATGCGAAATGGTTAAACGAGGCTTGCCACTGTAGCTTTTTATAAATCCCAACCAACACTGAGACTAGGTAGAAGACTTAATATTTGTCACCCTAAATGCCCCAAAACATGTAATACCCCACATAATTCCCATTTTGCTTGGGGTTTTCCTCTAGTTCTTAATGTTTTTTTAGGAACTGCTCCTGGCTACTCTTGCTCCTGGCATTTCCAAAAAATAAATAAACCCGAGAAATGTTTAAATAAATAAACCTGAGGAAGACAAAAAAAAAACAGTACAATTAGTATTTGACTGTTAATATAGCATTTTCAAGGCAGGAGGGGTTTATGTAAGTGTTTGAAATAAGCCCAAAAAAGCAGCAGGATGAAAGAGGAGAGAGGAGAGTGGAGGAGAGGAGGCAGCGATGCAGAACAGGTTTTCCGCTGACAGCCGGGGGGGGGATGAAAGGACGGCCGGGGTCAGCCCGAGATAAGGTGCAGAAACGCAGCCTGTGCCTTCGAGGAGGCTGAAGACGGCGTGCCGCCAAACGGCCAGGAGAGAGAGGGAAACGGCTTGGAGGCGGCGGAGGCGGTGATTCATCCTGACAGACAGCGAGCAGGTCCGGGGGAGAGGGAGAGAGAGAGAGAGAGAGAGAGAGAGAGAGACGGGGCGTGCGCGTGCCGCATTCTCAACGCAACGCGACCCGAGGCACAGGTGCGAAATGGCCTCTCCCTCTCGCAGCGGGCCGGTCTAAGACTTACTCGGCCTGCTCCGGCCGGTTGCTAAAGGGGTGAAAAGTTCCTAATCTGGTCGTTCAATTTGGGCATCTGATCATCCCCCCAGTTTAATTGTCAAAATAATAAAAAACTACTTCTCTCAAGTGGTACACCTCCTGGCACAAAATGTCTGTAAGTGCATCACACAGGTAGGTGCTACACTTCAGTGGTGGTTGAGGCGAGTCACCCCACCGTCATTGTAAAGCTCATTCAGATACAAAAACAAGAGAATACACACGAATCCATTATTATTATTACTTCTATTGCTGAAATAAGCAATTATTTGGCAAGTTTTTCCTCTGTGTATATACTACCAGCTAGAGTGTACCTTGTCTGGCCAAGTACTGAAACTTGGTCATGCAGTGCTTCTAATACTGTTGGCTTTTTGCTTGTGTTGTATTCTACGTCACTTGTAAGTTGCCTTGGATAAAACCGTCTGCCAAAAAAAAAAATGTAATTTAAATATACCTGTTTTAAAATGGTCAAGTAAAAAAATGCATAATTTAAACTGAACATGAGACACCCCCCAAAACTATTTTTCAAGAAGGTCCTTCCTAAATCTGCAGCAATGATTGTCTTAATGACATACACTGCTCTTGCTTTGTCACTATAGGGAGGATCACTTTAGGAATCCCTACTCATGGTCTGGATCTTTTCTTGTATTATAAAAGTCTTGGCTGGTTGGTTAATTTGATATTTTTCCCCCTCAGGTCCGTGATTATAGTCACTGAATATAATTTAAGTACCTTGCCATTCTTACCTCGAGCATAAAAGTATCTCATTGTAAGGGATTAAAATGGTCATTGCCGATCAGACACTGAACTTTAGGGAAATCGGATTCTCATTATATCCAGTTCTGTACCCAAAATGCCACACTCTCAGGCTGTGTATATGAATTTTAAGTCGAGGCGTGTGGTGACTGTTCATGGTATTTTATGGTTTAGAGATCACTAGAGGACAGTGGGTACGGCCTGGTCATTAACCCCTCGTGTCCCACTTGTGTTTCCCTGAACAGCCGAGTTCCTCTTCCTCCTGTGGGGGGTGTATCTCTGCTACGCTGTGCGGACGGTGCCTTCGGCATTCCACGAGCCACGCTACATGGCCGTCGCCATCTATAACGAGCTCGTCATCACCGCCATATTCCAAGTCATTAGGTAAGCAGCCTGCTAACACATCTGTTTACAATGTGAAAAATGATTGCGTTAGATAATATTGATTCGGTCCCCTTTGTGGATACATCATGATTTGCCTATTTATTTTTTGTTTGATTTCAGTGCTAGAGACAACATGCAGCAGTGTGTGATGGGAATGTTTAGTGAACCCTCTTCATGTTTATGTATTTAAAGCAATATTTCTAAAAACATCGGCAGATCTGTATGTGGTCTTTGGCATGTTAATGAGGGACTGTGTGCTTGTGCTCCTGGATCCCTATTCTTACCCGATCTGAATGGAAATAAACCTTACCTATGCTAAATGCCATATAAAATTTACCTCATTGACCATTCTCAGCTGGTATAATCATTCAAAACAGAACCCTTGAAAACAAATCAGATACTTATTGAAGACTTAACTGGAACATGTCCATCAGACACAGGTACATGCCATGGTAAGGTTTCTTAATGCCAAAAGCTTTCACTACTGTTTTTCTGTAACGTATGATCTCTACCAGAGAGAGAGTGCTCTTGTCACAAAAATGACTTACTTCCAAAAGATGTCTTAACTCAGAGAGTTAAGGACACTTAAGGGCAAAAGAGACCCCTCAGTTCTGATTAAGCTGACAGCATTGCCTGAATTTTTCACCAAGTTACTGAAAATTGACATTAACTAACACTGAAGCAAACTCAATGCCTAACCACAGCCACTAGACCCTGCAGTGCCCTGTGTACATTGTGATTACGAAATATGCAGGGGATAAGGACTATAGCTGTAAATACGAACTCCTGTTAGGAATTCACAGTTTTAATAAATACAGATGAAGAATTTTTATTTTCTAAAGGACAAGCCATGGGCTTAATATTGCAAAATATATGCTCGAAAACTCAATTTGCCTACAGCAGGAATTGTAAACCCCAGTCTCTGTCTTGAATGGCATCTCTCTGCACTCTCTGTTCCTAGAGTATAAAACCAGCATGAGGCCATAGCAGAAATACCTTCCAATAATGCATTATTCAGCTAACAGTTGAAATGTTTTCCCTCCTGGATATAACATAATTGGAATCTCATCTAGTTCAAATAGTTCAGTAATTAGGCTTATCTTCCTCGTGCATACTTTCATACACCTGCGGTATTTATAGCATATGACAGTTACATTTCAATTTAACAGTGAAGGTATTTCTCAGAATAGATCTGTGAGGTATCAGGGGTGCAGATTCAGCAGCAGTCTTCAAAGGGTTTAGATTTTATGCAGCAGCGAAACCATTTTGTTATAGCCCGCTTGCAGCATAACAATCTTCCCCGAAGGAGCGATTTGCGGTCAGCGGGGTGGTTTCCTCGACATTATTATTCTCTGCATATGAGCTGGCATACTCTAATTTCTCGACAAGGCTGGGGCAGATGACCAAAAACAGCCCCGAGTATTGGTTAGTCCTGTCACGCAGATGAAAGGACATCTCTTGGGACTGCTAGCTATATCATTTTCCCACAATGAACACTGCGTGTTAGGGTATTAATGGTCCTGAATTCCACTGTTCCTTAGTGAAGCAGAACTGGGGTAGCACTAGCCCTGGGTGGCGGCCATATCTGTTGGAATTTGATCTACCTCAGCCTTTACTTGTTTGATTGAATCCAAAATTTGGACATGTACATTACAATACATTATTGTCATTTAGCAGGCGCTCTTATCCAGAGCGACTTACATAATTAAGTATCTTGCCCAACGGTACAGCAGCAGTGCCTCAGCAGGGAATCAAACCGGCAACCTTTCGGTTATGAGCCCTGCTCCTTACCACTATGCTACACTGCCACCCCTGTAGGAAGTTAGGATAATAGAAAGTTATCTCACTTGGTGCTCCGGGTGTGAATCAGCTGAAAGGAAACTGCAGGAATATTCTTCAGGACCCAGACTGTCCAGGATTGGAACTGTCCACTTCTGACCCGGTTTAAGGTTACATGTCACATCCACAACATAAGCTGGGTGTGAATTTGCTTCTGAACGTCCTGCTGAACTTTCTCCTGTTTAACTGCAGTTATGTGCGTTCTTGTGGTGGTCAGAGAGTGTAGCCCACAGCAGACGTGTCGTATGAATATTCAGAGGTTGGAGGAGGGGGGTGCTGGGATCACGCCGCACACCAGGACATTGTGATGTCACACACAAGTTCAAGTCTCATCTCCCTTGTGTTCCCAGTGCAGAAGCCACATTTTTCCTAAATACAATGGCAGATGGTACCTGCCCATATAATTTAAAATGACGTTTAGAATGTGTGGAGTCACATGACCCATGCTGGTCACATGGTCCCATTAATTGGCAGTTTCAACTGCGTGTTAAATTCAGCGGCCGCATCATCCTCTTTGATCCAGCAAGGCTGTTATTTTCTGTTTGCAGATGTGTTAAAACTACGCCTGATTAGAGCGTCTTGTTGTAACATATCCCGGGAGAGGGTGGGGCGGGAGTGGGGGTGGGGAGGGGGGTGATGGGACACACCAAACAACTTTAGAGAATATTTGTTTACCCTCATAAAAAACACATCTAGTCATTACAGGTCATTAAAAAGTAATTATAAGAAAAAATGTGGATATGCAGATCTAGGTTTTTATATACTGAACACACAGTAATTATCACCTCAAGGTGTTATGTGTTTTTTTTTTCCTTTTCATAAAAAAATGTATATTAATGGTCTTGCGGCACCCGTCTGAATACACTCTACTAAGAAAAGATGAAAGGCAAAAATGTATTGCCTCAGAATAATACAACTATGCATGATTCAAAAGGCTGTTATAATGCGGGACAGAAGATTCATGTTCCTTTATGCTCTCCATTATTCATTTGTTAAGTCCTGTACTCTGTTTATGCCAGTTTCTGTGGGGGGCGGTGGGGGGGGGGGGGGGGTCCTTCTGTGTTTTTTCCATCATTATTAAATGGTGACAAGATTCGGGGAGTAGGGTGGAAAAAACAGTAGCGCATTTTCTCAGAGAATAGCCCAGGTGTAGACACTTCCCATCAAATAAATGAGCTCGCCCGTCGGGACAGCTGGAAACGCCGCTTGAAAGAGGTGAATAAAACATGTCTGCAACCAGGCAGACAGCGCATAAATCCACTTTGGGGTAAAAATAAACTTGTTATATCCTGTTACTGTCTCTCGCAGTCTGCAACGCATTTTTCTGCCTCTGTTGAGACATTCTGTTCACTTCAAATAAAGGCAAAACAGGGACTGATTTGAAATAAGATAGGGGATGTCCAACGTACACTGTAAATACACCAGTGAAAGCATCGGGGGTTTTGCATGTTGTACTCTGATGCATGGGTCAGCTAAAACTTTCTGCATATTTTAGCCTTTGAGGCTTGTTCCCGGTTTCTTAGCAGAGGATTTCTCACACATCCTTTAAGCCCTGACTTCAACAGTGACCTGCACAGGGCTGACAGATGGACAATGACACCTGAGTCTTCTGCCATTTCCACTGCTGCTGCCAATTCACTGCCTGTCATCATTCTATTTCTTAAGGATATTCTCCTCAAATGTTGCTTATCCTTTTTACCTTTCGGATATTCCAGCCCTGGGTTTGTCAATTCAAGATCATGTTTCTCTGTTGTTGATTATGCTTCAGATACGACATTGACGCAAGCTATGTCACTCAATATTGCTCCAGAAGTAACAGCGAAAGCTTCTTATCCATATGATAGGATGCATTGAATAATGTTAATATCTGATCTTGGTGACAAGATTTAATTTACCAAAATTCCAAGATAATTATCTTGTGATCACACAGTGATTAACCCTGAAATGAGCCACCATGTTAATAATAAAATGTGGGCAAATTTAAAAACATACACCTGAAAAAAATGCTATTACAAAATAAGGTTACAAAAAGAGGTAACTTGGCATGACCTATCTAAATTTCCACATTGTTTCAACTCATCTCAGGTATTTCATAAGTTTTACATTGTGTTGGGAATCACAGTATTTGGGGCATTTTATGTAATGACAACATTCTTGGCAGTGCTTTCTTGGTTACAGACCTGTTGATAAAAATACCCATATAAATATCATCCTATTAGTCATCTAGAACTGCAAACTGCAAATGCAGTTTATGGTACACCATTATGCTACGTTCAGTCCAGAATGATGCATCTATATTGCACTAGATAACTGCTAGAAACTATGCATGTTGTGTTTTTATTTCAACACTAGTTTACACCTTAATGCCTGTTTACTTAATATTATTTACTTTAATCCTAGCTGCTCTAGAGCTGTATTACTGTGGTTCTTGTTTCTGTGGTGATTTAATGCATCGTGCCATACTAACCTCGTCCAGTTGGGATAATAATTTTCCTTATATAGTTTTTGGATTAATGATGAAATCTTTCCCCTCCATTAACCACCCACTTGACTTACTGGCAGTAGAGATACCAAATTGGTGTTATGCCTCAATAAACACAATGCAACTTCCTGAATAATGTATACTAATAACAATATTGAGATGTAGGGGAATCTTGTACGTAGCTATGAGAACATTTTTCCACAGAGGTGTTCATTCCTAATCCTTCTCTGCTGAGGATGACATCACTATTTCACTGCTGGCCTACGTTTTGACCCCATGTCAGATTTATTCAAGATAGGTAATATAAACTACCAATGCAGCTTTTGATTCAGCTAACAGTACAGACATGTCACTGAAAAAAAAGACAAGCTGTGCCTCTCACAATCATGAACAACATACCTGTTGATATTTGCTATGCAAACCTCACAGACTGTCAGCTAATTATACTGTGATGATGCTCAAATCACAGGAATAATCAGTATATTCTGTTGTTTGGAGGGCACTTCTTTCTTGTTTTTCCAGAAAAAAACCCTGACTGCCTCGGATGATTAATGAGCCTGAATCACATTATTTAGCACAGACAGATAGACAGATCCATGGTATCTTTGAACTGACTGATTCAGAGCCTCTAATGACAAATCGCTACCCTTCATCTACTTCCTGTTTTCCAAAACAAGACCCCTCACCCTTTGACTCTTCAATAAGGCTCATGAGGAAGCATCACCATAGGCATTACATAACAGTTGCTTAACCACAGCAGCCATTTCACACATTATTCCTTCATATGGCTGGATATGTACAGTATATACTAAGGCAGTTTGGTTTAAATACATTGCCTGAAGTTACAACAGCTGCGCACCAGAGAGCTGAACTGGCAAACCTTTTTGGATTCCAAGCCCCGATCCTTACCACTACACCACACCACTGCCCTCTAGATGGTTTGGGGGAGATTTCAAACAGTGGCTGTTTACTTTTTTATTTCTGTACCACTATATTCTGTTGAAGTACTTGTGTGTGATGTGCAGTAGGTGGGTTCTAGAAGTCACTGATGATTCGCTGCCCTGTCCCCCAGGTTCACGCTGGCACCAGCGCTGCATCCTGATTGGATGCTCATGCTGCTCTTTGCTCACACTCACCTGACAGTGACTGTTACCCTCGGGCTCCTGCTCATTCCTAAGGTATGTCCCTTCCTCTCTCCATCTTACTTTACCCCCCTTCTTCATCGAAAGCCACAGTCTGAAACTGGTGTGGCGCTTGCCAAAAGCACCTTAGAGGTTTGAGGTTTGCTCCGTGCCTTGCAGTTCCTGTTTGGAGGGACTCACACAAGGGACGACATCGCCACCGAAGCCTATGAGGATGAACTGGACATGGGCCGGTCCGGGTCGTATCTCAACAGCAGCATAACGTCAGCCTGGAGTGAGCACAGTCTGGACCCAGAAGACATCCGGGTAAGCGGACAGCATCTCCTTTCCTCTTCCTGGTTTTATTTGGAGGTGTACAGTATAGTACTGGGTAGTGATATTTATTATTATTATTGATATTATTAGTAGTAGTCTAGTAGTAGTATTGCAGGTAGTTCAGTTCTATGAATGGCTTTGGTGTAAGATTTTGCAGCAGGAACAAAAAAACTTAGATGGAAAAATGCAAGCAGAGGTCTTGTTCTTTGTTAGATAAGGAAGTCTCTTGCTAGCCTCCTTGTATCTTACCTTTGTACCTTTTTCAATACCTGTTTATCACAGAGACAGATTGCATCTGATGGTAACCTTTGCTTGTGCTTTAAAACATATTACACACTGTAGGCAAGAGGCTTTTGCTGAACCAGCCATACAACACAATCTTTCCTTATCCTGTTTGATATTCATATTCAAGAACAATGCTATGCATCATTCAAACAGTTTTCTACAGCTTCTGCAGTGTTTTACATATGTTTTACATGTTTTAAGTTCAATAGCATTAGCTTTCAACGGCTTTGGCTAAAGTTTCAGCTGGAAAATTCCTTTCTTTTAAGAAACCTTGAAATGTTTTTTTTTTTACTGTTTTCTCTGATGTGCGCTTACAATCCACAAGGAGGAGCTGAAGAAGCTGTATGCGCAGCTGGAGATCTACAAGCGGAAGAAGATGCTGGCGAACAACCCCCACCTGCAGAAGAAGCGCAGCTCCAAGAAAGGCCTAGGCCGCTCGCTGATGCGCCGCATCACCGAGATCCCCGAGACGGTGAGCCGGCAGTGCAGCCGGGAGGACAAGGACGCGGGCGAGCACGGCGGCACCCGCGCCAGCCTCTGCGCCCTCAAGAGGAACCACCTCGACCCCTCGCACGGCTCCAAGACCAAGGAGGACTCGATGAAGAACAAGGTGTTCTCCCTCCAGAAGTCCCACAGCAGCTACGACCACGTGCGGGACCAGGGCGAGGACTGCAACGGCCTGGCCAGCGACAAGATGGAGGTGTCCACCACCGAGAACTCCCTGCTGGATGCGCTCATAGGGAAGAAGCTGGCAAAGGAGGAGGTGGGTGAGGAGAAGGCGGAGGGAGAGTCCACGGAGTCCGTGCCTCTCGTGTGCAAATCTGCCAGTGCGCACAACCTCACCGTTGACAAGAAGCCCATCCACCTGAGGACTTCCATGCTGCAGAAGTCCCTGAGCGTCATCGCTAGCGCCAAGGAGAAAACCCTGGGGCTCACAGGGAAGATCCACGGTGTGGAGGATGGCGGCAAGAAGGGCCACCACAGGGGCAAAGACAGCAAGGCCCGCTCTGAAGTCAGTGAAAAGCCAGAGTGCTACCCCAAGATGATCATCAGCCAATCCGTGGAGTACAAGCAGACCGCCAGCAAGACCGGTATCATGAAACACCAAGTCAGCGGCAGCCAGCCATCCATCTGCTCTGAGCCTGGGAGGAACAAGGACCTCTATGACCTGTCTGAGGTGTGTCCTTGGGAGGTGGAGGATCTGCCAACTCCGTCAGAGGGCAAGGTCCAGAAGCACGTGTCCATTGCGCCGGGGGAGACAACCGTGGTGCATGGAAGCGCCATAAAGGGGAAGTCGCAACAAAAGCAGAGAGGTATGGAGCAGTCCCCTTCGAATAGCAGGCGTTCAAACCAGAGGCCAGTGGAAAGGCTGGCCATATGCCCATGGGAGGAGGAGGATGAGTCAGAAGGGATGAAGCCCCAATCGCCCCGTAACCACGGTGAGAAAACGCATCAGAAAGGAGAGATGCGCCTGTGGGACACGGAGGAGCCTCTGTCCAAAGTGCCCGAGATGGGTCTGTCCCCTGACAGGACCCGGAGGAAGAAGAGCGTGACCCCGACGGAGGGGAAAGAGAAGGTCCTCCACTCGGACCACTCCAAATCCACCGGCAGCCTGCTGCAGCCACCCACCATGAGGGTGGACATCTGCCCCTGGGATTACGACGGCCCGCCCTCGCCGAACTCTGACAAGGCGTCCGGCGCTGCCTACGGCTCGGCGTCGCGCCGCGACTCTCACTCCAAGAGGAAGGGGAGCTCTTCTGGAAGGACGTCAGAGAGAGAGAAGGAGAAGGCGAAGGACAAAGACGACGGGAGACGCAGATCCAAGAGCAAGGAGAAAGGCTCCTCCAGCAAGTCCACGGAGAAACGCCGCACCAGCCAATCCAAAGCTGCGGAGGGCTGTCCCTGTGATGGCGGGAGCAGTCTAGGCGACTCAAAATCTGGCAGGCGGAAAAGCTCCACAAGCGAACCAGGGTCAGCCAAAAGCAAGCAGGCCGATATCTGCCCCTGGGATTTTGAGGGTGTAGCTGATAGTAAAGAACTGGACAAAATTACTTCCCCGGCTAAACAAAATGCTCTGAATTCAAAAACAGGGGTAGTTGGTAACGCCAACATGGCTGACGTTTGCCCATGGGACTTTGATGACAAAACGTCAGGGAAAAACGCATGACGTTTCACTTGACAGACCTTTTGGAATTTTAAGTTCTCATTGTACATTTTACGGTACAAACCCCTCCAGTGTAAACTACTGACAAAACTAAAGGTGACTTGGAAGAAAATACGAATTTTGCACAAGCTGCCTTTTTTTTCCAGTGTTCCTAGTTTTCTTTTTCTGTGCTTTGAAGAAAAGCGAGAAACTGTCACATCTTTAAAAACAAGCATTCCAGATTCCCTCTGAGGATTGCCTGAACTCTGAAGACATGTTGAAATTATGCAACTCTTAGTCACTTTATCTTCAAAATAGAAAATACGGATGAATTCATATCACCTGTAGGATATACAACTGGCACATTTTAAATGTAATTTTGTTTACATTTGTGCATTATTTACAAAGTGCATCACTATGTTTGAGTTATTTACACGTGACAGACTGCTGTGACACAATGCTCAAATTGTATTAGTTGGACAAGGAACATTGTAAATGAATGCCTTAATGCTCTTTATGGATAAACACACAGTGGCTGAGCAGTGGTCATAGCCCTCTAAATAGCACATTGTACACAACTGCCAGAAACAGCAGTTCAAATTCCAATTTCCTGTCCCTCATTTCATGAAGTGCAAGATAATAAGGAGGAAAAGGAATGCAGATAATTAAAGCAAGGAAATAGAAGGAATTAAACGTCTAACAAAATAAAAAGGTTTACAGTATTGTGGATTACAAAGACCATGGTTCAAATTCATTTCAAGACATTCAGACTGTTAACTCAAAAGTGTGTGAGGAGATATGTGATAGGTTTAACTCCTATGAACAGTCACTTACTGTGCTTGTTTAGTTTGGTAAAACCTGTCTGGAGGCCCTGTTAGAAAACAATGCTTCCAGATCCACTCATATGTTTCTTGCCTGACTGGTCTCACTTTCTATTCATCTTGCATGTTCTGTGACTTAAGGGTAAAAGGCATTTGTGGTCTATTCAAATCAGCACACTTTCATGATTTCGTTTGGCAATGTGAGTGTGGCTGGTAGATGGAATAACATTGGTTAAGAATCTGATGGGAGCATCTGTGCAAATACAACAGAAAATAATTGCTTTCACACACTCACAGTGTGCAGAGCTACCCAAATCTTTTTGCAATTCACGTTTGGTGTACTTACCGTTTATATTTTTTCTTATTCATTTCCATGGGACTTCCAGCGTCATTCAGATTTCTGCGGTTGATCATCCTACAGTAAGAACTACTACTATTTTTCATGTACTGCATTACAATACGTATCACTTTTTGAGTAAGAAAGAAATTTTTAAATTTTGGCATTAAACTTCCTTTGTTTCAGGAGTAAAAAGCTGATTAATCAATTCTCGTGAATTCAAACAAAATGTTCATATTTTTGTTTCCCAGTGTAACAGGAGTGCCAGACATCTTTTCAAAAGCATTTTCTAAGAGATAATACATTGGAATACACTTCTGCTTGCCATTAATATATTTTTTTTCTTTAAATCTCATTGTAGACACACCTAGGTGAACATAATGCAATAAATGTGCACTTGCAGATGACATCCCTATAATCAAACATTGCTATGTCAATCGATGCCTTGCATTTCATAAATAGATTTCTTTGAAAGGCATTCACCATTGATGTACTTATATATGAATATGACATTGGGGAGACACTTGCATTCATTTTATGAGCGCTCATCCAGCACTCACCTATTGCCATCTCTTGTTGTGGTGAACTGCTTCCATCTAGACATAGAACTTCTCGCAGGATACCTGTAGCCTGTTCGTATCATTGAATCTAGGTGTTCAGAAGTAAATAATGAAAAAAACAGAACATAATTTGCTGGTGCTGTAATAATTTGATATTTCTATGGTAGATTGGTCGATAGCTTGCATTCCTCAGATTTTTTTGATGTGCATTTCTAGTACCCAGTGTCACATTACATATAAGGTATATTAGCAGAGACCATCAGACTAACAGTGCAGCAATTTTCTGTCCAAGGTAAAGCCGACTTTTTATTTCAACAATTACTATTTTTTGTAAGGGTAGGGCAGGGTAATAAGGTAATACACAGTAAAAAAAAATAAGATATCTTTGGATTATTATTAGTTGACATAATGACATAATGGAAATCATGAAATTGGGAATATTTTGTATGAAAAACATACTGTATCATGTTTGCAGTGTCAACATCAACAACATTTATCAATTAATGATTTCTGTGCTAATAATTCCTTGAATGGATTTTTACCATCAATTTGAAGATTATACAGTTCTGCATGACACTATTAAAAGAATAACCATGTTTTAGCCACAAAATATTGCACTGCATCAGAGCACAGAGGCCTGTTCTGTTATGGTTATCTCATAACTACACTGTATATTCTAAAACACATCAAAGCTATGACATTTTGAAGGGGGGTCATGGGAACGCATAATGTTTTCACAGGAGAACCAGAGGCTATGGAGTTTGGGAGCAATAGTAATGTATGGAAGTATGGATATTTCATTTCTAAATTTGCAGAGAGTATGCTTTGCCTATAGATCAAATGCAAATGTGTCTGTGCTGTATTTTGATTAACAGAGTGCAAACACCAGGCCATCAGTCCCATTATGGTATATCAGAAGTTCATCACTGGGTAATGAAGGAAGTGTGAGGCTTTGCAAGCTCCATGTTGGGTGGAGCTACTGTGGTCTGTCAATCACTGCATTGTTTGAAAGAAGTAAAAGATTGTGTGCTCCACAGGAAAACTTTATGAAAATCAGGCTAAAATCTGATTCACTGGTAACACGTGACACCTGCACGCATTTGGAAATTTCCAAATCCTCTCTGTCTCATTGATAATCTCCCATTATCTCCATGTATCCCATGGAGATTTAACAAAATGGCTCACCACATATTATCATGTCAAAGCCTACTTACTGAGAGATTCAGCCTGAGCGCTATCCTATGGTCCTCTACACTGTAACTGTGCCGTCAAATGGCCAACCATGCCTGTCATCTGGTCTAAAATAGCCTGTGGCTATCAGGAAGCACGAAATTAAAGAAATGACAAAAATCAATCTTACCATTCGGGCAATTGCAGCTGAATATAACAGGAATTGAATCTAGATGAGAGACAACCTAGTTAAATGATACAGCAACTTCTTGGACATTGTTCACTCTGAATTGAGAAGTTTTTGGTCCTCCGTTTCACAGAAAAACTTCTTGAAGCATCTCAACTGTCAGCAGCCTTTTTCAGTTTGACCTCTTAAAATAAGGTTTTGGGAAGTAATTGTCCCAATCACATATATTCTATTTATTGCTAAAATAGCCCTTTAAAATTAAAAACTTTCCATTGTTACCATTAGCCTCTATGATGATAATAGCAACCAATGTGTAATGATATTCATGGGAAAATTCAAATAAACCGGGAGCTTTTTTTACTTGAACCATCGGTGACAAAGTTGTTCATTGTCTTGGACACCAATCTCATTTTCAATTAACTTGACTTATCTTAAATTATCTAATCTTATGCAGGTGATGACACACAGTAGCACAGATTTTTTTATTTGCTGCACTGAATTCTATGGTATTATTGAACTGCTCCCTGATATGCTATAATGTTGCTTTTTTTGGATTTTTTTGTTTGCTTACCCATCTATTTTGGCAAACATAATTAAAGATGTTGCCCAGTAGGGGATACTATTCATGCTGTAACTTAGTAGCTATTGTCCCAGTGGCTTCTGCATGACATTAATGAGACTGGCATTTCACTGCCCCCAGAATCCTTGATCTTGGACTGTTATGGTCTGTATGGTGAGTGAAATTGTACATTACCCTGTGCATAATGTGCTTGTTATGGCAATGTTGTATGACAAGCTACTGCATCCACATGGAAATATTTGGTAGATTTATATTGTGTTATATTGTGATAGCATGTAAATAAACCACCTTCTCTGCAATAAATATTTCTATGAAACCAAATACAGAATCTAGATTATTGAAGAAAACAGTTCTGCACCTGACTACTGATGACCACAAGTACCTTCTCAATGTTGTCTCTCTGTATCTCCTTCCATACACTGAATGCTTTAAAGAGCACCTAAAATATATGCACTTCACACTACAATTCATCAGTTATTATTAAGCATGTGGATTCCATTGGCACTTGAATTGAATGAGATGAAGCCATGTTTTTCAAAGTCTTTGAAAATTAGTCCCAACAACCCCGCAAGGCTGGTACTTGGTACATTCAATTAACATCTGTTTATTTTCTTAGTGAAAAATTCTAGTTCATTTTTAAGTCACCTTTTTTCCCCTCATGTCCCATTATGATCTGTTACTCAAACCAGACAACACAGCCTGTCAGTCATTAGTTGTGATTTTTGTTCATGCCAGGGAAATGATCTGTGTGGAGTCATGTGAACTATAACTAAGTGTGTTCTGATGCTCATAATTCTCATTAAACTTTAAATTGAGGCAGCAGTGATCTTCTTGGCTATATTTAAAACCATCACTGGAAATCCATCATTCTGACAGCAAAAGAAAAGTCTATCCAAATCTGAACCTGAACTGCAGGAAAAATGATGGCACTAAAACAACCTCTCAATTTTTTTCAGCTAGTTCATTATTGATTAATTTTTATGCCCAAGCCATGCTGTCTCATGGAGAGAGCTCTCAATTAAGCTGGCTCCGAAGCTGCTGAATAGAATGACTGACGTTTGTGAAGATGTCTTAGGCATGGAAACAGACATGCCTGGGAGACCAAAGAGACTGGGGGTTACTGCCAATCAAATTGAATAGGAAATACATCAAAATATGAGCCACATTTTTCACAGAAATTGATAAAATGTCTGAAAAACAAATATGTTGTGAATTTTTTAACAATTGTCTCCTTGACTCCTCCAGAAAATGGTCTGTGCAGCTTCTGCTCTATTTTAGGCAAACATCATCATAATATCCATCCTGCCCTCTGGTTGCGGTCCAGGAATATAGTTTTCTTTCTTGTAGGCTTTATAATACTTGTTGAACCCAAAGATTAATAACATGTAAATGATACAAACTACAAAATTGAACTTAATTATTGCATGACAATTATGTAATAGCTGTGACATTGAAGAGAAGGGACCCTAAATTTCACAGTTTTAAAATGGTTATACGAGGCCAGTCAGCTGAAGTGATTTAACATCAGCAAATGCTTTATCGACGCTAATCTATTCCTGCCGCTCTTCTCTTTTCTTTTATCGTATCCCTCCATTTGAACATTGCTAAAATATTCATTCATTTTCCATAAAATCTCATCTCTTTTCACACTCCTTTACAAGTCCTTTGTCTTTTTCCATTTATTTTCTTTCTGCTTCTGCTTGTCTGGGATATGAGTGTGTGAGCATAATGACATTTCCCACAACAATAAGGAATAACATTGTGGTTTGTATTGCTTAGATGATTTCTGTGAAATACAGAAAAACAGAAACTAGTTAATGAATTCATAAGTGTGACAGTGATGACATGCTTTCTCTGGTAGGGTTTAGACTGTTTGACAAAATGGTTTCCAAAGGAACAAGACCAGTCTGAAAAGTGCTGAGGATGGGAAACCCATTCATTTAGAAAGAGAAGTATTTGCACCCTTTGATGTGTGTGAGGGGACTGTGGAGGGTGGTGAACTACACTCTGAGCAGCCAAAAGGAGCGGTCGTTCCTTTCATTGCCAGAGCTATGCAAGCCATGAGAGGCTGTCAAGGGCCAGGGAGGCCCCTACAATGGTCTGCTCAGGGACCCCACAGAAATTGCAAGGCCAGTCGTGAAAAGGGTAGGTGCCATTCAGCAAAGCTGAGAGTACCATGTGCATATATTTACTGAGCTAAACTGACAATCAAAAGAAACCTAGCACTACTTTCACTTCAGTGTGTTTCGGGGGAAACCGGTAACCGATTGAAACCGATTAAAAGTAGAAAAAGTGGAATATTTTTTCATTGATCTTTTAACTTCTGTTAACTGTGGATTGTTACACAAAAGCTAACCTCCACCTTGCACTAATGCCACTGATATAACAGCATCAGACAAACACACAAGACAGCCTAAAGCTAGAATAACAACAAAAAAAATACTGCATTGTATAGTTCTGTCATAATAATATTGCATTTAATTGCTTTGGATATTCTAAAGATTTCTTTTTTAAAGACAGCACATTGAAGAACGTGACCCTGTTCTTCACAGCAAATCAAGTTTTCTCCATTACCTCCTGCTACTCAGTTTGTAATTGTACTCTAATCTCAACGCCTCTCCCCCTCCTCCCTTTCTGGGGGACATCTATCTAAATGGTTTTATTGTATCTGTAATACTACATACTGTATCTATGAGTATATGCACTATGCCAATACCTTTAGTAAAATAAAAAGAATTGTATTTATGGAAGCACATTCTTTCCCTTCAATGTACAAAGATGCTGAACTGATTTTTTCAGATAACAGCTCATTGAAGGAAGTCATTGAAGGTCACAGAATCTGTTTAAATGCACACAAAGTTCTAGATGTGCATGTATTTACAGAAATCTGTAGAAAGTGGGTCAAGTTGTGGCCTCGGTACTGAGAGACCTGCCAGGTCAGGCGAGCACCGGTACAAGACTGAGTCATCGCTCAGCGGGGGTGCTATATGAAAGGGTCGAGGTGGTCACCGCCTGCCTTGCGGCCCATGACTCAGTCTTGACTGGCCTGCGGCGTGCCCCGCGGAAACCACCAGAGGTGCGCTGTGATTACCTCATCAACGCTTGGCAGGTGGCTGGCGAAAGAGGACAGAGGTTCACCGGGTACCTTTTCAAGGGCGAATAATAAGGTCGTCAGCGGTTGCTCCTTGGGCTGAGGGATGTAAAAAAACCCAGCCGTCTCCCTCTTTAAATTAGGGAAGGTTGAACTGCGTTCATTTCTGTGCGCTTGAGAGTTGCGGAGAAATGACGACGGAGCCCCCAAAGCGGGGAAAGCCGTGGTCGCTCGGGTTACGCAACAGATTTAATTCTAATCCCGACACCCACTCAATCTGTCATCCCCCCGCTAGGAGAGTCATTAAAGCCCCGGCACACCGCAGCACCAGCCACTGATGCTTTGCCTGGGCCTGCCTCCTTCAGCAATAACCTCACATGCTGCGCAACCAGTCACAGCGATGATGATGACCTTCTGCAGCCCCGGGAAGGACAAATGTTCCGCTTTTGTCCGTCAAGGTCCATGAATGTACAGTTTGAATGTACAGAATTGAGGTTAAAAGAGGTGAGCAGCTTTTAAAGACTGAACTAGGCTGGAAGGAAAATGAACACACCAGTAAAGCGTCGCATTGTGGATGCAGACAAATAACCGAACACATTTATTTAAACTGAAATCACTTAAATTATATTAATAATGAAAAATAATTAATTTTGGACAGGGCAAGAAAAAAAGTCAGCAATGTTATTAAGCAACAACAACGGTGACATAACACAAATGAGGTTGTTTACCTGTTGAATAGGTAAACGTCTATTACGACTAGTCTGATATGAATATATTTATCAAGTATATTGAATCAAGCAATGTGCAGGTGTTCATTTGCATTACAAGAGTGACTCACTCCACAAACAGGGATATTACCATTTCAATTCAAGCCTGCTTTTCTGCAGCAGCACTGTACATAACCCATTCAGACACTCAGGGGTCATTGGCAGCATTGTTAAGGTGAAAGCAGGTGTACTTTTTACAAGTGCGTTTGTCATTCAAGCCCTGTCATGTGACTTCTACAGACAATGCACTGGATGATGTGTGCAATAAAAGGAATATGAACGTGAGAAAGGCAATAGACTCAACCAAAACAGCCCAAAGTGAATATGACATACACTCTTGTCATACTGTCAGAGATGTCAGAATTGAATGGCACTTTACTTGCAGATTCTCCCTCTCTTTTTTGTGCTTAATATTTTGAGAATCAGAAACTGTACAAATCAAGTGACCGTTAATTCATTCTGGTGATTTCAAAATGAACTAAGGAGTGAGTTATTCAGTATGCAGGCTTATTAAGTAAATGAAAAAAGCGCTGGTCAGAAGGGCAATTAGATACATTACATAATGCAGAAATAGGAGCTTTGTGGCTTCAGCAAGGATAAACTATGACAGCATATAAAAGTGATGAGTGCAGACAGCTCGGAGCACAGAATTTCCTATAGCTAAGAGCTACTCTCCATCTCAGCACCAAAACTGACAGTAGGACATACTAAAAAGTTTTAAAAATTTAAAGATTTGCGATTGTGTCTGAATCACAGACACAATTTGACAGGCTGTTCCATAGCAGCGGGGCTCTTTGAGAAAGGTCTACATCTAGATCATACTTTTCGTGCTATTTTTCACTCTTGAAACAAAAAAAAGCCACCTTCTTAAGAATGCAGCCATCTAGCTAGGAGGGGTTGGAGACGATACACAGATCATAGTTATATAGAGAATTGCTATAGCTGTAGTGCAGTTGATATTGGGCCCAATGTAAAGTCTTTCCTGCACTTTTGTGTGAAACACTGCCTCCCAGTGGCAAAAAGAAACACATCCTTTGGTCACATTTGGACACATGATGATGTAATTACGCTGAACATAAGTAATGCATAAGGAACAACAATTAGTATGAATAATTAAGATAATATAATGTCTCTGTGGCCTCTCTCATGCATCTGATATTATACTTTGAATGTGTGGGGGTGGAGGCAAAGAAAAGAGAATAGAGCTAATAACCAACCTAATTCTTTAAAGAGCCAAAGTTAAATTTTACATTACTTTACATTCATTTGGCAGAAGCTCTTATCCAGAGTGACTTCCTGCACAAAAGAACAGCAGTGTATCCATTGAAGTTAAAAGAGCAGCTGTGTCAGACCAGACTAACAACACTCCCAGACCAGTGAGTGTGAGCATAACACCATTCAAGCCCTACCACAACTTAACTTGTGCAACCTGACTAGACAAGCAAAGCCAAGTATTATACCATACATCACAGTCACTGGATCACAGAATCCAAAACACATCGATCAGTACACAAATTTTATCAGATTTATTTTATACAGCTGGATATCTGCTTTTTTCTGTACTTGTTTGTATGTTTCATCGTTTGAGTATCATGTGGGGCTCATTAGTACAAATAATATAAGTACAAATAAAAGTATTTCATGTGCAAAACTTACAATTTGAGGCTTGGAAGAAGCATAAGAAGAAGCAAATAGGTGTATATGACCTATTATATATGAATCATCCTCCACTAGTTATTTCAGGACATTTTAATTGCTATTGCATGTCATGTGTGGGCAGTAAGAAGAAAAGAAACACACAAGAAATCATCTGAGCCTGATTTTATTGCCTTGACTGATGTATAATTATTCTATTTTCGTAGATGGTCATTTCCTTTACAATAATATTCCATTTCAACCTCCAGCATGGCTCACATCAGGATGTGAATCTGCTGTCTGAAGCACAAAAACGAGGTCATTTGTAATTGTTTTTTGTGTGTAAGACTTGTTGTCTCGCTTCCGTGTTCGTGGCCATTTATTTTCCTTCCAGGCTATCCTTAAATAGCCTTCTCCCCGTGAGAAGGCTTTTTATGGCCACCTGAGAGACCTAATAGAGCAGTGAGCGAGGGCAGAACTGGTGGGAAGTCGATGCGACCATGACTCTGGATCTCTCCGAAAGGCACAGCTCCTCCTTATTCCGCGCTGAATCAAGGAAGTGTCTGAATAATTCATTCTCTGCTTTTTTTTTGCACAGAAGGGAAAAAGCATTGGTAAAAGGCCAAGATCTTCAACACTGCCCTCTACAGGCCATGCAAGGGGTACAACGTGCAGGCGGACGAGGGACATTCGAGACTTCTACATAACACACTCTAGAGAGGAAGATAAGAGGATTGGCTTGGATTCAGTGTGTCAAAGTCACATGGAAATAACATTTTCACTGCCGAGTGATGACACATACTGCAGACATGCAAGAAACACATCAAGGTCTTCCTGAACTGAAACGTCTATATTTACATTTAGTCATACCCATTTAGTCATTTGGCTGAAGCTTTTACCCAGTGTGGCTTACAAAAGCGACTTACAAAATGTCTTAGGTAAAACGAGCAAAAAACCAAAGCAGAGAGACTTCTGGTGACATTCTTTTAAAGAGAGACACTGTCTTTGAACATCAAACTGGAATCACAATTTACCTACTGTATTTGTGGATAGGACTACTTACAGACTAATTCTGGAAATGTAACCTACAAATTAGCCTTTTTCATCACTACTTTCCATTTCTGAAATTTAAAACACAGTTATGACTCAACTGTCCGGATCACAGAGACTATAGACTTTAAAATGAAGAAATGGTCAAGGTAAGCATTACTCAGTGGCTCTTAGGTGAGCTTAAAGGATGCTGAAATACACACCTGACTCACCTGACATTCAAAACGCATTTGCCTGTTTTGTTAAATACCTGGGTGTTAAGGGATAACAAGTTGTACCTGCGCCACTTCTCCACAGCCCAGTGAGTTCACTTCTAATCACCAAGCTGTTACACAACACAGCCTGTCAAATTCTACCTCAGTTCAGAATCCTCAATAACAGACAGAACTCTGAACCATATATTCTATCCATGTGATTGTGATGTTTCTTTTGCAACACTTCCTCCTCCCTACTTCCCCCCTCTCATTCCTATTCTGTTTAGTCAAGCTGATGTCTTCCTCTGCCTTCCCTCAGACAACAGCAGTCACTGCTGATCGCCGCATGCAGGAACCCTATTAGAGGACTGGTATTTTCAATACTAACTTGTTCTTTCTGTGTACTGCCAGAGGGAATGACGTGCCATGTGAAACACCTATTATTAAACTAATATGCTAATCACCTTCCTTCCCCACCCAGAATGCATGCACAGCACACATACACACACACACACACACACACACACACAGGGGGGGAGAGAGAGAGAGAGAGAGAGAAATGATGCAGACAAACACAAAAACTCATACAGCAGCAAACATATAGGCAGTAACTCCACAGGGCCTCTCTTCAGAGGACGCTAACTGCTAATCGCTCCCTTGACATCTCACTGAAGTAATGGGTTGCTCTGAAAGGTATGCAATTCCTTACCCAGAATTCCACTAAAACCACATACTCATTTGCAATATTTACTGACTAACAATCAACATGCAGTGGCTTGCTCAGGTGTCAGGACATTATCATATTTAACAGCTACTGAGTGATGTACAGTATGCGATGTCTCGGTCCTACGTTATCCTTGTGGTGCCTACACTGCTGTCATATGGCCCACCACTAAGTCAGTGACAGAGATTTGAAAATAGAAATTCACCCTCAGTAGTCTGGAATCCTCATACAGAATCATCAACACAGGCAGTAACAGGGTAGAATATCGATGCGAGAAAAGATGTTATTGGCTGGCAAAAAGGCAGGCTAGTAGAAACAGTGTATAAAGAAGGATAAAACGATTCACTCCACAGGCTACATTTCACATACGGACAGGTGTTTGATAAGGGATACAGCCATTAAGCACAGATTAAGAAAAACACAAGCAGGATGCTAATTGTTCTGCATACTTATTCTTTTTATACATCTGGAACGATCCACATTTCATTACCTATAACAAATGTACTTCAATTTTGAGGCAAGCAATGAACTGAATAATATTTTTCTACTAATTAAAATGAGTTTGGGAGTAACTGAAATTAATGAGAACGTGCAAAAATAGTAAAAAACAGTGACATCCTTAATTCTCCTATTTCACCTAAGCAAATGGATGGGTTGAAACATAAAATATTAATTCCGCTAAGGGAGAAAAAAAAAAAAACCATTGCTGTGAATTGTGTCTTCTACTGTAGCCCTGGTCCTGCCACGTGATTTTAATATTTTTTCCCCACAGGCGCCAGGCTGTGCTCTCAGCACAATACAGACAAATCCTCCACATTTAACCATTTACAGCACACAAATGAGCTTCTGTAAACATACCAACCAGAAAAGCCAGACGCTGTGCACACTAACTGGAAATGTACAAGACACTCCAAAGCAATCAATGATGACAGCAGAGGTGCACTTAAGGGAAAAAAAATACTTTCAAAAAAGGCAGCCACACTTTGGATCTCATTCATGTCTATCTATGATCTCAGCTTGTTCATGTGTTTCCTCAGATCCAATTCTCAGTCCATAGGTCACAGACTCCTCCTCCTCAGTCTCACGTGTTTCATAAAAGTAAACAACACTCAACACTAAATTTTCATTTCATCAGCTAGCGAGCTCACAGCTAATCATTCGTGGGGGGAGTAAAGGGGTCAATCCTGAAGACTCTCAGTGTCTGTGGGCTGAAGCTATGTTGTTTCCAATTGATCAACAATGAAAGCTTTTTTCCCCAACCAGCCCACAACTAAAGCACCAATAGTTACTTTGTGTTCACATGTTGATATTTCTACCTAGATCATAGTTATTTTTACACAATGTTTTTTAAAGCATGCGGCAGTGGGTGTTTTAATATACTGTACACAATGTGGATAAAAAAGCAACTTCACAGAACTGTTTTAGACAGAGAGAGAGAGAAAATTTGTCATTTGTCACAACAGCTACTCCTGTAAACTGGCATCTTTTGTCTTAATTCTCATTATCTATCCATTTTTCTTGCCTCTTCACATTCAGTACAACAAGTCCAATATTTCTTTGGGAAGTTGCAATGCTAAAAACCAGAAGGACCATTATTAGTTGCAAGAAGTGAACTGTGACATTACTGTAAGATGCAGAGGAGTGAATCAGTTAATAACTGTCGGTGCAGCACTCTGTCAGGAAGACAGAAAGGCATAGACTGACCATAAAATAAAGTGCTGGATGTCGGCGATCACTTAGGTTATAAAGCATGCCTTGAAAAGTGTGGGTGTCTAACTGTAACTAAGTGAAATGTTGTGTCCTTTATATCATGGTGCTGCATGTGGCTATTTATATCCAGCTCTCACTGTTTTTCAGGTAATTAGCACATTTCAGTTTTTTTCTTTGTACATATTGTACAGTATGCCATCATTTGAAATTAAAACCAAGTTACCATCTCAATTCGATTGTGTTTTGGGGAGGGGGGGGGGGGGGGGGTATGGTTGGGGGGAATCCAGGCGCCCAAATCTGGGTGAGATGTGGGGGCCATTTTTTTTTTTTTGTTTTGTTTTTAATTAAAACTTTAATATTCCAGTAACGCATACGTTACAACTCATGCAACTATGGAGATGTTTTTTTTTATTATTATTATTATGAAACGGACTCCACCCTGCTTGTAAAAGCATTCAGCGGGCAGTCTCTTCCGCGCACCAGCTGTGGTGACGTCAGCGCTGCAGTGCAGTGGGGCAGCGCCCGGGCCTCTGCGGGAGTCGAGCAAAGAGGAGCACAGCGGCACTGACCGGCTTCCACGGTGACAGAGCAGCATCACAAAAATGGGCAACGTCCAAGTGGGTATCATCATCTATTTCCTTTTCTGCGAGCGCCAGATAACACCTGTCTCGTTTACATAAACGCGCGAACAGTACCTGAATGTAGCTTATAGCTAGGATAAAGGAGTATGAATGGGAATGACGTTGCCAAGTGCATCCATTAAAAGAACCATTTCTGATCTACCTACGACATGTCTAGCCTAAATAAGGTTTACATAGACAAAAAACAAACCTCCTTGGTCTGCCACGTTTAAATAATAGATATTTAAATTCAATGCACAAAATACACGGCAGACAGGGAACAGCAGTCTGAATAAATGCTTTTTTAAAATACATAACAATATAGTTAAAATACTTGGATTATGGGAGCTCGGTTATCTAGAAATTTGTAGCCTAAAATAAAAGTAGAACCTTTCTGCATTTTGACCACATGGAATGGAACGGTTATGCACGTTTTGTATGGTTTTGTGTGCTTAATTTGTAGTTCGTGAATTCATATCCCGTCAGTATGTAGTAGAATACAAAATTGCATTGCTGTCAGCACCGTAACACGTGACCTGTGTCCGGAGGAGACGGAGAGGGAGCGGCGGTTTCCGTGTGGAATGTATCAGTATCACTCGGTATTGCCGTAATCAATGAGCCTCCATTGTCACAGCTCGCGGTGGGTGGGTTGGTGGGAATGACAGCTGGAACGTTCAGTCCAGTTCCAACACACACCCTTCCTGCGAGTCACCAGGGCCCCCGAACTGACACCCTTGCCGTGCTGAAAATCAGACGTCACTTTACGTTGTGCGTTTGGAGTCTAGATTTGCCTTCCTCGCGTCTGCGCGTTTTACACCTGTGTTTCTGCAAACTGAATGCGCATTCATCTATTCGGTGTTTAAAATATGTATTTTTATGTCAGCGAACACTCCTCAGTGCTGGCTTTTGGTGAGGTTTATGACTCAGCATAGCAGAAGTTGGAATATAATTAAGTTACTGCCCCACAATGATTTCAGTTTTTTTTTTAATTAATAACAGTCAGAAGATTTATCTAGGCTTGCTCTTGAAGGCTGAAATTGAAAGAATTATTTAAATAGAATGCAAATAAATGAAACTTGTGTTTCATCTACATCATGCATCATTCAAAATATACGAACACGGGCAACAGCAATGAAATGAATTCACGCCCCTTTATGAATGTACTTCACAGTTAATGTCCATCTCTGTTGTGAGCACTAGGTGACAGTATTCTTTGTATAAAAAATGCATTTTGTTTATAAATCAGAAAAAAAAAACTTTTAAGTCCGTGGTTTCTTTAAAACAAATTAATTTAAACCGAAACGATGGGATTTGGGAGGTCTCTCTTGGTTGTGGCTTGATCATTCATTTTTTACACAATATGCAGTCCTAAACTGTTGTTTAAATTGCATTAAAAATGCATGCTCTGTACTTTTGTTTTGCCAGCCTACAATTGTGCCATTCGAAGAGTTTGATGTTGTTACTGACATCAAGGCTATCCGAAAAGCCTGCAAAGGGATGGGTAGGTTGAGCAGTTTCTGTCCATTGGCCACCTTTGAGAGATTGTGGATCTGCTGATGTCATACTGTAGCAAACTGACTCTGAAATATGTCATGGAATCCAAATCAGTGTCAAGGTCAATCTGTATCATCAATACTGTTTTCACTCAGGAAATGTCTACAGGTTGCATTGTAACCCAAAAGAGAATGGAATTTCCCATTTTTTCCAGTTTGATTTAAATATAGCTAAACGATGTGCATATTGACACCAGAGTAGGCTTGACATCGCAGCTCATACTTTCTGGGAAAAGAGGGTGTTACAGTAACAGCTCTACTGGTAAAACACTTTCTCTGCCTTTTCTTAAAATCTGATAATTTGCTAATCAACATGTCTTTTTTTTTTCTTTTTTACAGGGACGGATGAGGAAACCATAATTAACATATTAGCAAATCGCTCATCAGCTCAACGTGTAGAGATTAAACAAGCCTATTTTGAGAAGTATGATGATGTAAGTCACATGTTTCCTCCTTACTGCATGATTTTTCAGAATCAGTTGGAAACTGGTAACACGTTTTCCCCCAGACTGGTGACTGGAGCCTGAATTTAATCAGAATTGCATCAGAATTTAATTTTATAACACATAATTTATATAAGGTCTCCTGTTTTCTGTTACTTGCACAACATTTTTGTTCGTTTCAGCGACAACAAAACAATATAATGTGTATAAGTAACAAAACATCATAACTTTCTGTCCTTTTTTCAGAATTTAATCTAGAAGGTAATGTAGTATGACTGAATCAAGACATGAGTTTTTAGAGATGTCCTGTAAGAAGGACAGAAACGGGCAGTGCTTTCATAAGCTTAGTGGCTTCGTTTGGCTCCAGGAGCTGGAGGAGGTCCTAAAGAGTGAGCTTGCAGGAAACTTTGAGAAGGCCATCATAGCCATGCTGGACCCGCCCCACATCTACATGGCCAAGGAGCTGAGGAGGGCTATGAAAGGAGCAGGCACTGATGAGGATGTCCTCGTCGAGATCCTGTGTACCAGCACCAATCAGGTCAGTCCTTTTCCTCCAATCAAACTAGACGAAAAGGGCCAAAAGTACAAAAAAGTGATAGGTGCTTTCCATCAGAACTGTGGACAGATTTCATCTCCAGGGAATGGTAAACTGTCAAAATAAAAGGTGAAACTAATAGAAATATCATTGCTATTTGAGATGTAAATAAGATTTGAGAGAGTCAGCAGTAATTTATTGCAGTTCATTTTTAAGAGAACAACCTGTCTTCTTTGAAGCAGAGTAATCAATTGTGTGTCAGAGAGGAATGAGTTTGTATCCATTGAATTCATTTTTGCATATTGCTTTATCCTTTCCCAACAGGATATTTTAAATTATAAAGAAGCCTATGTCCAATGTAAGTACACTCACAGCAGGTCTACTTAAATAACTTTGATGTGTTATCTATAGTTTTATTTTATTTGCCTAGCTTTTTAGCCATTTCTTCCATGAAATTCTCACCATGTGCAAACCACACATGAATACACTCATATGATTTTCTGTATGACCCTTGGGGGATTACGTCATGTGCTGTTTGTAGCGGAAAAAAAAACATTTTTTTTTCCACACAGTTTTGCATGTTTCTGTTCATTGAAGTCAAAACCCTCTACTCCTTACATTGAGTGCCAATGGATCATTAATCACTAAAGTGAGTCTGGACCTCAGATTAATGTCTTATCAGAAGGAAAGAATGAGACTCGGGGTAAAAATATTATTCTGAGCCAAGCTTGAGCCCAAGTCCAAACAAAATTCTTCCAAAGCCCTGGCTCCAGTACTCCCACCACTATACAGCACAGCCTTTATGTAGTATGGATGCATAATGTGTTTGGCTGGGGTCATGCGTCTGTCACCTTTCGACAGTCTCAGTCTCTCCTCTCTTAGTGTTTGAGCGGGACCTGGAGGCAGACATCGAAGGGGACACCAGTGGGGATGTCAAAAACCTGCTGGTCTCTCTCCTGCAGGTGAAGCTTGTGCCTAAATACAATTAAACACTGGCCCTTTTGCTCCGGTTATATTGGCGGGTTTTAACACTTAATCCGCCTTCATTGTTTCCACACCCTTCTGTCATCCTCAAGTGGTAACTTCTCTCAAGAGCTAAAACACGTACTAGATTAGGCGCTGAAACCCGTCTTGTTTTAATCCCTGAGAAATCTAAGTGCTTTGTGTCGGCTTCCCAACCACCAGGCCAGTAGGGACGAGACCTACGAGGTGGATGAGGGGCTGGCTGAACAAGATGCAGTGTCCCTGTTTGAGGTAAGGTCACGTTTAAGGTCGGGGCTGTTTTCAGACATTCAGAACAGACCTGAGCGTATTTGAATGAGATTATTCATGACTTCACAGACTGACATCCAGGCTTACACAACATCCGCAACCTGGTCATGGGGTCACTAAGGCATATCCCAGCCCCCTTCAGAGCTGAGTACAGCCTTTTGAATATCAATAAAACTACCATCTAGCAATATCAATAAAGTATCATCATCAAATATTGCACTATATGGGCAATTTAATGCATTCTGACTGTCACTACAAGAAGAAACATAGACAGGGGGAAGAGAAAGCCTAATCATGGAAGCCATTTGCATTATACACACATCTGTGCTGATAAAAGTGGGTGACAGACCAGGTATCAGACAGTCTCATCCCTCAACTGCAAGTTCTTAAAAGAGTGGAATTTAACGTTTGTTTTCTTCATTAGCATGTTTACACATTACTGAAGCCATATAGGAAACTTCATTTCATCACGTCCGTATTGACTCTAGCCCGTTGATTGTATCTTGTTTTCTCAGGCTGGGGAGGGCCGCTTTGGCACGGACGAATCGACCTTCACCTACATCCTGACCCACAGGAACTACTTGCAGCTCCAGGCCACCTTCAAGATCTACGAGTCGGTACGTCCTCCCACTTCAGACAGAAAACAAGTCCTGTAAAAGAAAATACCTGCAGACCTCTTCCGTGCATTATAAATTCAAAACGTACGTTTGGGTTTATCACACCAAGTCAGGTAGCTCATTAAACAGAGTTGCCACGCAGTGGCGTTTACTTGCTGCAGTGTTTTTTCGCAAGAACAAAAGGCTGACAGCTCCCCTAGACGACCGCAGTCACCAGCGTGCGCTTCTATTGTAACTGACTTGGCAATCACTCCTGCGTGTGCTTTTGTTCGCCCTGTAGCTATCTGGAACTGAGATCTTGGATGCCATTGACAATGAAGCTGCCGGAACTCTAAAGGACTGCTACATCACTCTCGGTTGGTATCAACCCGCAGCTAAATCTCCCAGAAGATCTCTCCCCGGTGCATCAGCGTCTCCCTGCCACAGTTAATTATTGTTCAGACAAAGTCAGTCCGACTCAGTAAAGCCAGGTAGATTAATTAAG
Organism: Megalops cyprinoides; assembly: GCF_013368585.1. Taxonomy (NCBI): domain Eukaryota; kingdom Metazoa; phylum Chordata; class Actinopteri; order Elopiformes; family Megalopidae; genus Megalops; species Megalops cyprinoides. Next base: position 8,226,989 of record NC_050606.1, on the reverse strand, counting down.
ACGTGAGCAAAATGATACGGAGAAGTGATGTCTTTACAACACAAGCTGCATTCCTAATAGTCCTTGCTAGTAGATTATGTATGATTATTGCATTGACATCAGAATCCTGTTACCAATATTGGCGCTGGAGGTTCCTGAATACCCCCGACACGGGGGGCAGGGATATTATGGGGAGGAGACTTGGGGATGGTACGGGGACAGTGTTTGGGGGCATTATGAGGACAGTGTGAGGGTAGAGGGACAGACTCACGGTCATCCCCCTGGGTGTCTCCATAGTGAGGTGTGCCAAGAATCCGCAGCTGTACTTTGCTCGGCGTCTGAATGCCGCCATGAAGGGAGCGGGCACTGATGAAGACACCCTCATCCGCATCATCGTCGGCCGCTCTGAGGTACGAGTTATTCACATATCCACTGATAACCACAGACGGGTATGATCATTTACAGTGTCAAAGAATCCCTTCACTGAAATGATAGTTATCTCTGCTTTAGTTATGTAACAGTAGATGTATAATATGCAATAAACACAAGCAAGTTGCATTTTAAAGTAATAATAATTATTAACACTATAAAACTGAGAAATTGCTAACATTTTCTAGAGTGCACAATCACATGAAACAAACATAACTTCCCCAAAGAGTGGCCTTTTCAAAATCTCCTTGGTATGAGTAAGGTTACCCATAGAAATATCTTCACTCCACAACTCTGACACCAGCTGGGTTTTTCACGCAGGCTCCAGCTACCAACACAAATATGTCAAAATATTGGTTCTGATAAACTCTCACATGAGTACATTAACATTGGAAATTTAGATGAAAAAGCAACACTAATCTGTATGGTTGCTTTTAATTGCAGCATTCTTAAAATGTAACTTTGATTTTACATAACTGCAGTGGCTTTGTAAAAGTGTATTAGGTTGATTTGGATCATATGCTCCCCATCTCACACCCTGTTTTTGAACTTTAGTTTGAGAGCTTGCCAAGGGTATGACCTGCAGTCACGCTACTGTGTTTTTAAACCACAGTACCAATATCTTTAGCACCTGAAAGGTGAACTGAGACAGGTTGCATTCAGTATGCTTTTGTGGTTGCCAGGTTGACCTGGAGACCATCAAGGACATGTACTTGGAGAAATATGACGTCCCTCTGAAGGATGCCCTCAGCTCAGAGTGTGGTGGTGATTTCAAAAGGCTCCTCCTCGAGATTCTGCACTGAGACGCTGCAGAACAGCACCACCTACTGGCTCAGACTGGCTACAGCAGCAACTGAAAGAACTAACTCCACTTACAGCAGTCAGCCTTACTGTCCCCTGACACAGGAAGTGCTTAACAGGAGTGGTGCTGGATACTTCAGATCTGTCTGACTTTAAATCACACTTCAACCTTAGTGTAGTCCATGTTTAGTCAGGTAGAGAAATAAGTTTCTGGGTGTTTTTAGTGCACCATTTCCTTTCAGCTGGGATGATGTTCTGGTACCACTATGCACCGCCACTGTTCACTTCCTGTAGTGGTAGTGATGCCTTGTTTTAGTACAATATGTTTTAATATGCAGTCCTGCCTGTCTCCACTCAAGTGCCGACTACTTGGAGTTGTTTTATGAAAACCATTCATATCAAATGCATTTATCATATGAATCTATCAAATCTGGATGCATCCATTGTGTGGGACCATACAAGATTCATCTTTGTCATAAACTCTGGCTTTAAAATCATCATCACTTTCCATTTTTTTCAGCTAAATTCAAATAATATATATTGTTATAATCAATTTACTACACTGAAAAACTGCCTTGACAAATCATGTACACTTTGACTGTTTTAATATTTCTAATATTTCTGTAAGAACAAATTAGTAAAAAAAATATTAATCTTCATATTGTATGCTTCATAATCAGCATATATATTTAAATGTAAAATATTACTTTGCTTTGAGGGATAGGTGCATCATAACAGGATGACCAGGTAATGCAGTGTCCTTTCTAAAACTAAGGTTTGAAGCTTGAAGTTATACTTATCACACTAATGGCACCCATATGTATGTTCCATCACAGGAGTGGTTTTCATATCTCTCTAAACAAGTGTCATGTAAGGACGCACCAGACATATCTTACTCTACTCTTTCAAATACTTACCGAAACTGTTGGCTACCTGTGTATATTCCATACAAGAGAGTTTATTGGTCTGGTAGAGAATGTAATTCTTATGGTCCAGGAAAAAGAACAGAACTGGGACCAGAGCCAGCCTGAGTATATCCAAAGATGTGTGATTCAATATTAATATATTAAAACTGGTATTTAAAAATTTGTTTGTTGTTTTCTTGAGAATAAGACTTCTGAAAATGAGCACACCATTCTGTCTGATTCATTTACTGTCTATGCATTTACACCAATAAGATAGGGCAATAACTTACTTAAAATATATGCATATGCAGATTATATACTGAGCAATTGCAAGGTTCATTTACAACAAACCAAACAGCAACCCCCCACATCCCAACACCCAGAGACTAAGGCTTAATGTACTACTACAACTACTGTTCTTGCTATTATTAAAAAAGTAAGACCTACAGCCGAGTTATTTATTTATCAGTTCAGTAAAATTGATTTTTGCAGAAGTAGATTACATTAATACTTAAAATATAAGCTTCTGGGATAAAATCGGCGGTATTAAGGCTGCCATCAGAATACCACCATTGCACTGAAGTGCCTCACCCTTACTGAAACACATCTGAGAGCATCTTTAGTGAATGTAGTTGCTGAAATTCTATCTACACCCCATCTGTTTTTAGCCTTATATAACTTAAGTCAAACTGAATCTATTTTAACTTAAATAAGGCTGCTATTCAGTAACAGTAAAAACGTATATTCCTTTGGGATTTACTGCCACAGGTTGTAAGCTTGATAGCCTAATTGAAAATGAAAGCACAAATTGACAGTTTGTCTCCTACATAAAGGTTACCCTCAAGTCTCCACAAAAAGCACCAAGTCAGTCACATGGCTGAAGTTATTAATCTCTGTAAGTCAGGGGACACACTTACAAAACATGTATAAATAACTGTAGCCACATTGCTTCACACAAACTGAACAACCTCTATTCCAAAGCTAACTTATCAAATGCTTCCTAAATTCTTCCTAAATCCCCTTGATAAATACAGGGTTGTCATATAAGACTATCTGGTTGAAAAACTTAAATGAGAGCACTCTACTTATTTCAATAAGTAGTTCATTCTTGGACATGCAAAACTCCAAGATTACATTTCTATCATAAAAATATGCTTTTATGCTGAGATAAATATGGTTTTTACAGAAACTGATTAGAATATAACCACCATAAGCTAGAAACCACCAACCTTATAACCACCATAAGCTAGAAAGGTTTGACAAATCAGAGCCAACAATGACTATGAATCTACCACAGTGCATACCTATCCTGGGCTTTGGCTCCACTAGGTGGAGACAGTGTCCCAATATCTCAGTGTACCAGATGGATTTTTTTTTCCTACCAAAAGGGAGAACAGATTTAGATGGGCAGCCCCACCCCTGGACTCATATTGGACAGCCTTCAAAAAACAGTTTCACACAGTTTTTTCATGTACAGATGTACTGTACGCACTAAGAATTCAAATGGAACAGCTGGTCCTCTCCCATTCTCAAATTCTGTGGTACAAATTCGTATGAGAAACATCAAACCACAGGCATCTTTAATTCAAAAGGTGGTTTTCCATTTATGTTTGGTGTACCGGGCAGGAAGTAATAAATCTTTAACTGTACGCATGAGATGGACTCCCTTAAATGAGAGTTGCCTACTTGCATGAGAATCTGAGAATCAGCCTGCTTTTTCACAGTAATCAGCATAGAGAGGGTGCCATGTGGAACCTCCAATCTCTGTACAATGTGGGTGTGTTAATCTTTTCATTACATTATATTATTGGCATTTTTTTACATTACCCATTTATACAGCTGGATATTTACAGAAGCTACTAGTACTTTGCCCAGCAGTGCCCCAGCAGGGAATTGAACCAGGAACCTTTTGGTTATGAATCCTGTTCCTTACCAATATGCTACACTGCTGCCATTTACAGTGAACATATGCACAGAATTGCCATTATAACACAAGAGGATTTTTGGTAGGACTAGTGGGTTCGTACAGGGCTGTGGCCTTGTTGTGGTCATTCTGTCTGTGAATGACCTTCAGAAATCCACAGAACTCAAGTGCAGGGAGAGGCTCAGTGCAGCCAGGTCCTCAGAGCACAAACCCTCCAGACTGCCGTCTAAATGTCGCTTTGTTGACAGAAGTTAATGAGTGACAAGAAAAGTAATGTTTTAGAGGGACATCTTAGAGGAATGAAAGGAAAATCTTATTTCCTGCATGACGCCAACATTTTTGGAAATTCTGCCATGATAAAAAAAAAATACGTACATAAAATGTATTGTAACAAATGCAATTTAGTTGCTATGAATGCCATAAAAGCTGGTGAAAAGTTGAAACATGGCCAAGCTTTGTCCTCATCAGCTACATAAAGGGACATATGCCTATCCAGACACCAAGAGTCTATCATGTGAGGATCCTTAGGTGTTAAACTCCATCCGCATGAGGGGAGGGCCGCATGTGTGAGTTACTGCAGTGACTGGCCGGATTAGCGAGTCTTACAGTGGCTCAGACTCACTGTCTCAAAGCATACCGGAGTCTTCAGGGAACAATGGGGGATTGTTCCCCTTCAAACGCGGCGGTAAGCTGTGCACGTGGCTCTTGTACAGCTCTGTGCGCGTGTGTCTGTGAGTGTACGTTCACAAAAATGTGTGTGTGTGTGTGTGTGTGTGTGTGTGTGAGAGTGACACTGAGCGTGTTTGTGCTCTCTGAACACCTTTGAAATGAGAGCCATCCGAGCTAAGGTGGAGATGTGTATCGGGGGAGCCAGCTCAGAGAACACACGTTGGTTGTACAGGACCGTGGCAATCACAGGCGTTGGGGCTGCCCCTCAGGGCGGGGCTCTTCTGAGGCCACACCCAGTAACAGAAACCAGTGGTGGTTCAAAGTCAGGATAATTAATGTTTGTTATTCTCTTGATGGTTATGCCACGACAGCCAGTAGTACTGTCTATATTGGGGTCACCTGGCTATTTTTGTTTAATATCATCTTGGAAGTTGAGTTTATGGGGTTACCAAAAGGTTTTGATGTCTACTGTCTTTTGAATTTTTCCTGGATTTTGAAATGTTACACTGACATTTTAGGCCCTTCTGAGAAAGTCTGGGAATTTATTCCACTTGGCTTTAAGTTTAGCTTTAGACAACGGCAAGCATGGTGTGTGATGCCATCAACAATTATTCCCATCATTTAACAGAACAATTTCATCTGTTATACTAACATATGTAATAAAGATTTAAAGGGTGGGGGTATCAATATTAAAATTTCTTAGTTTGATTGGATATCAGATTTTAGTTTGATGGATATTTCCAGCCTCTCCCAATCAGGCTACTCTTTTTGGTGTCATTTATGGGATGCAAATCATTTTAAATAAATGAATATTGAGGGTTCTAATTTCACAGTAGTTTGAAAATGCTCATCACATAGGTAGCTAGCCTGATATGGAATATGTGGAGCTCTTGTTTGGAATGTTGTGGGGGACCACCGGGCTCCTCACCTCCATCACCTAGCTCGACAGTGGTCTGTCCTACAACAGACAGCTCGGAGGGAGCTGACCCCTCGACCTCCGAAAACCCTGGGAAAAAAAACAGGGTCAGGTCTGTGTCTTTATCCAGAGCCTGAATGTCTGCCAGCTCTCGACCAGAGTCAACAGAGTCTGTGATGTTTACTGAATCAGCCCTTTTCACTTTACAGTCTCATGAATAACAGCCTTGCTTTTACCCCGGGTCTATCGAGGAACGCCACAGAAATGCAATAAAAATATATATATATACACACATGGCAGATAACTTGACATTTCAGGATGTTGCTCATTGATTTATGGCAACTTTTTTTCAAATACTCTTTCTATATATAAACTAGCTCTGCAGAATGTGAACTTTTGCCTGTGTACTCATGTTTTTCTGAACATTGAATGTCTTTGAACCAATATAGGGGTGATCTCTTATGAATATCAGTGTCCCCTTTCTGAAATTCAAGCTGAGCTGGAAATCAATGTTGATTCATTTGTGCATTTTTTTTCCTGGGAAATCAGAAGAGGTTGAGCTAATGAGACTCCTCTTCAAAGTTCTGTAAGGACATTGCACAAAATAGAATGTTAAGAGATGTATTTGTGTTACACTTTCCTATCCATACCCTAAATCTTATGATGCAATTATTTCAGCATAGGAATGTCTATCCATCAAAACTTGATCCTATTTCCCTAAATATCAATGAGCCTGAGAAAAATATCACTGTTTTCACATTGAATACATCAGTGTCAGAGAACAGGAACAGGAAATTTCTGCACTGAAAATATCACTGTAAATGTGATGGGTAATATTCTTATAAAATGTCATGCATACATTACATTTCTGGATGGCCATACAAATCTGTTTATAGTCAGCCATTATGTGGCCTAACCTGACATATGTCATATGAGAGAAATTCTGAGACACTGAATCTCATGTGAACAAATGAAGTTTTAATACTTTAATCATCTATTGCAGAAGGAAATTATCCTCATGAATTCTGACCTTTAACTTTCATCCAAACTCCTGGTTCTGCCTGTTTAATCTGCAAGTCCTGAAATGAAATATAACCACAAATGTTTAATGGATACAAGCATCTGATCAAACACAGACAACATTTTATTTCCAAATAGGCATCATATTGAGGTTTTGTTTTTACAGAAAAAAAAAAGTTAGGCATATGTTATGGACGTTTTCTGTCGTAGAAAACATGAAAATTACAGGTAAGTACCATTTCTTAGAATAAAATAATAGCTTTAATAACAGCTTTGGGTGCACTTAATCCACTCTTCAACTTTTTGTGTGTGCAGATATACAGTAGATACAAATGTTCAAAATGATAATTCTGAATTATTGATACAACTATGAAAAATATTGTTAAAAATACACAATTGCACTACGGTTATGAATAGGAAAAAAGTGTCAATCATTCTTTCCTGAGATTTCCCAGAATTTTGAACATTTCAGTGTTAGAATTTTGAATATTAAGTTTGACAGTGAGTTCTGGGTTATGCCTGCTTTCTATTTTGGTGACATGGTGTATTCAGACATTTGAATGAACTGAACTGAATGGGCATGGTACTTATAACTCTAAAGCATTCTCCTTAAAATCAGTCCATCACTCCTTTTGGTATGCGTGCACCGCTCCCAGCCTCCTGGAAGTGCTTGATGTGAGGTCCTTGGACAAAGGTTTAAGAGTATCACAGGTCACAGGGCCGCTTGCTGGCCCCATTTAGTCACTGAGGCTTAACATGCTGTATCAGTCCTGTGTATTTACAGCACTGATGTTTTACTGACTGCTCTTACCTCTACCAAAAAAGAGGCCTTGAGTTAACGGTGGTAAACAACAAAGTTCGGCTCAGGCATAGGTCAAGTTTGACAAGGGCGTTTACGGCTGCAGTGTCCTTTAACTTTGACCTGTCTTTCATCCCAGTGTCAAAGCCGAGACAACAGCAGCGGATGGCTCCGACTTTCCTTTCTGCAAGACATGCCACACTCTGAGTAATCGTTTATTGCCACACATGGGGCAACTTTGGTGGAGTGTTTGAGGAAGACACTTACAGACTAACGATAAAGAGTGCTTGGCTTTTAAAGGTTATTCAGAGTTTGTTTGAACTTTAGCACTGAAACTGTGAAAAACTCCTCAGTCTCCTCTTTCTCAAATTAAATTTAGAAAAATGTGAATAAAGTATTCCACAAGCAATAATTTATAACTTGATAGCAAAGTAATTTTTTATTATTTAAGTTCTCTCCAAGTGTGACTCACCTACACCATGTCTCTGGATACTGCAACAACAAACTCCAGGATTTTAAGAGCTTTGGAGCTGATGCTATGAATGTTGATTTTCTCTTTTTTTTCATTTAAAAAACAAAACATGAATGCCAGTGTGGTTTCTTTGAGAAGACATGGTTTGAGCTCCCCCCCCCCCCCCCCCCCTTCTGCTCAGAGCTTATCTGCTCCCAGGATCTTGTGGAATATTAGTTCCATACTGGGCCCCCTCAGTTTCCTGGCCTCAGTGAGATAGTAGGTCGCTCAATGTGCGTCTTTGAGGCACTATCAGCGCCCCTGGGTTAACAGGAAGGGACATGTCCCATCAAAGCAAAGCTGCGGTTCTGGGAGAAGTTTAGGGTAAGGCTTTTTACCGGGGGCCCTCACCATGGGGTCCTCATTTTTCCTCCAAACCATTATTTTGGCATACTGTTTACAGTCACAGAGATTTATGTTATCCCCCCCCCCACCCCCAGAAATATAAACAGAGTTGACACTTTCAACTGAGTATTATGAATGATTACTGTATTATTGGCTGAGGCATCGAGAAAAAGTTCTCGCCTTTCTTCTTTATCAAAAAAAAAAACATACTTGTTGATTTCCACCTGGTGGACACAGTCAGCACAAATATGAGGGATCATTGTTCACACATGCTACACAAAGTTAAGATTTATGGAAAGAAGGTAACATAGAAAAGCAATACTCTGAAATTTGTGGGTACGAGCCAAATTTAGTCTTTTAAGGTCTAATGGCTTTACAAGAGATACATACAATTCAGTGGGGCGTGTCTTCATTCTTGGCATTAAAATCAAATTCATCAATATGCCTCACTACCATTCTGTTATCATGCAGGGTGTTGCCTTGTGGTTCAAATTGGCAAACCACAAAAGTATACAAAACGTTTTCATTGCATGTCAGTAGTTACCAAACAGAAATTCTTACACTATATTTTAGCGTGTGTAAAAATAAAGGAGCGTACATCATGCATTGAACCACAAGCACAAACAGAAACAAAACTCTGAACCATATAAATGAACCAAAAGGGTTACTCCACTAAATTACAGCGGTTTTCTGTAATATTTATACACATTACAGACAGCAGATCAGCAAAATGTTGGTGGGAAACAGCTCACAGGAACTCTCTTAAGTGAGCAGTGATTTGAAAGCTATGGATTTTTAAGTGCCTTGACTCTGGTGAAAAGCACAAAGCACAGGACTGATGAAGCTTCAGGGATGTATGAACAAAGTTGCTTAGGAGTTGCTTGGCAGTCCAAAGTAAATATCAGTGGTGTGTTCACATATACAAGACGAATGTTCACCTCAGCCTCTATGGCTAATGAGTACAAGCACAACCGCTGCCCTATTTGAATAATCAGTGTGATGAATGATGCGGGTTCCTTAAATGAAATCAAAATCAGACTTTTCACTGCTGATTTGAGGAGAAAGAACTTCTAGAAAGTCATCTTCAACTGACAACCAAATCAAAAAACCCAAACAGACAACCACCATTTAAAGCACAGTGGCTTTAAAAGGTTGCGCTCCACTGAAAGATGCAATTTCATGTATGCATGCCACACAGTTCAAATTCTCTGTGCTTACATGAAAACCCCGTATGAAAAAGGTTCAGAATCTACCTAATAGTACTTTGTTTTCCCTCTGTGCTCTCTGCCCAGTAAAAGTCATGAGCCTGTGAGTGCTTTTATTGATAATGAGTTTTATTAATATGAGAATTATGCCCAAGTTGTTCTTTAACTCTTCACATTGAAAAATGTCTGAATATTTTGTTATTTTTTGTCCAAGAATATTTCCTGATTTGAAAGTCAGTGGCAGGGTCATCACTTATCCCTTATATCTATTACTCAGGCCTGGTCCCCTTTTGGGAGGAAAAAAGTCATTAAGCTGAGAGACCTGCTCAGTCTCCGAGAAACCCAGAACCTTGTGAGAACGTTCCAAGTCCTTAATCTGCCTCCTGACAGCGGTCCCTGTTTCTTTCTCTTCCCCCCGTCTCGGCCTGTTTGAACCTGCATCAACGCAACCTGGGACACGTCGGCAACAAGGCCGCGGCCGCTGCGTGGTTCCACCGCCCCCGACAGAACCCGCAATGCCTTTCACACTGCGGGTCATGCTCCCCGCGTGCTTCCTGCTGTACCGTGGTGGCAGAATCAGACCTCTGTAGTCCGTTTATTTAATTTAGCCCCGCGGTGCCCCATTGAAGCCGATGGGAACTCGTGGGGAAACAAAAAAAAATCCCCTGAACTCTTGCAAACTGGCAAGTAATTCAGGCAGCAGGAAGCTCAAGTTATTAAATCTTCCCTTTTAAGTTGAGGAGCCAGAATTTGAAAGTAAAAATAGATTAAATGTCCCTGCTGAGTCTGAGAGAGTGGAGAGGCCCATGTTTATAAATGAACATGTGCTACATATAAAGCGATGATGTACAAACGAAGACTTTCTGCAGAGCCTTTGCAGGGGCAGTTATGTAAATCAGCACTTCTAAACACGGTTCCCTTGATTTTGGGCTTGTTTTCCGTTCTTGAATGTCCCAGGAATGGCCTTGTCTTCCTGTCAGCATCCTGTCAATGAGTCGAGTTTGATTTCAGAGCTGCTGCTGATTTAGACCTGGAGGGCTGATGGCTTGTGAACATGTAGGATCCACATGGCGGTCTCTCACAACTGGCAGATTAGATATAATTTCAAATCAGATTTTGGGCATGGTGGTAACTCTGGATGGTGACCTTGAAAGTACAAATTCATAAATATGCAGTTAATTACATGCAAATACAAAATGAATCTATATTGAAGTAACACTATTTTCTATCCCTGGTGTATCATGAGTTTCTACACAGTCATGGTTCCCGTCCCCCATGATGCAATTCTGTGCTTTTACACCCATGTACCTATGGGTACATGAATCTTCAAACTATAATACAATTTACAATACAATGCTGGTGGGCCAGATCCAATATGGAAGCTAAAAATAATTAGCTAAATAGCAAAATATGAGCATTGATATTCATTTTAGATGGAAAGTAATAGAATACTCCTTATTTAATCTAGATTCAACTAAAATTATATTGTTACAAACCTAGATATCTTGAATACTGACATTGTTAGTACGCTTTGTGAGTACCTTGCTAACCAGCAGTAGTGTATTATCTTTTGACTTGTTTCAGAAAATACATCTTCGGAATAAGAAATCAAACGCATTCCGATAACATTCTGAGAACTTTTTGGTCACAGGTCACATGTCACCCTACCCAAGACTCCCTCTATAGCTTACTCCCCTCCCTCACACAGCAATATAACTAAACAACTAATAACGGCTAACAACAACTAACTAAACTAACTAAACAAAAGCTAAACATGACATGTTTTGTGTCAGCAAATAAAACCATATGTTTTGTGTGTATTATACATTAATCAAAAAGACAGTGAACTGCTCCTTTTGATCACAGAGTGTCCAGTCAGACAGAGAACAAAGCATCTGTGTCTGCCTCTCCTTGCCCCGTTTTACCAGCTTACCCAGAAAATTCATTTTTTTTAATTTCCCTGGCCTACAAAAAGATCGTTACCTTGACTCAATACGACGACAGCTGACATATTTATGCCTCAAACTGGCCTGACCTGTTGCACATATTTTATGCTGAGAAACCGATGGGGTACTCTTCTGAGGCCTAGCATGTGTAAGGATCATAGTGAATCCAGTATTGGGAAATGAATGCTATATTCAGAACCAAAAAAAAAAAAAAACACATGCTCAGATTCACACGGGATTCAGGCTTGCTGGCAACCTCTTTGGGTTCTGTCAGTCTGGGCAGGTTTTCCAAAACGGTGTAAATTGAAGATTTTACATTTTTCAGCGACAAATTCGATATTCTTCCTTTGAATAATTGCATCCCTTTTCCTGGTCAATCTTCCAGACCCTGGATTGAGATCCATCACCGTTTTCAGTGGTGCAGTTATTTACTTGGAATCCATCTGAGTATTAGAGTGTTTCGGTCATTTCCAAGAACATGTGGAATGCAACGTTTCAGTCTGGCTTACGTCGATCTGTCTCATGCCTTTTGCCAGGTTCAGGGTAAGGGAATATTCCTGAGAACAAAACTCACTCCATGAATTCGAGCCATGCTTACAAATGTACTGCGCTCACTGTGCAATATTCTCGCTTTGCCTGATTAGAGCATCATGAAAACATGGGCAAGTCACTGACACATCCATCCCACTGATGGACGGATGTATGGGTGAACTTTTTTTTTTTTTTTGGAAAATATAGAGATGGGAACTCAAAGGAACTGATGTTAAGTGCTTCACAGAGCATAAAAACATTTGTGAGTCATGGCAGATATAGGTGACATGCAGCATATGGAAAAATATGAAAGAATAGTTACGTTTTGAGTTTTACACTACAGGTTATTGCCTCTCTATTGGCAAAGAAATGTTCAAACTATGTTAGTTTGTGGACAGAGACATGTGTTATAGGAACACCAAACATCTACACAATGTATATGTATGTAAGTGTACACATATATTACTGCGTGATCATCTACAGCCAAACCCAGTCTTTGCTAGCCTTAATGTTTGTTCTTGTGTCATTGTAGCATTTCTGCATGTTCCTGTATTTTTCCGCTACGATAAACAAGGTATCTTTCATAAATATTAACATTCTGAGCTTGCACTTGAATATTTTATGAGCACACTAAAGTAGTGTCCCCCTGCAATTTTCTGTTTGTTTTGCTCTATCTCTTTTTGAAAAGAAAATATTTATTCATGCTACGATAAGCTGACAAAACACAATCAAAGTTACAGCAGGAAGGGAAGCTGCTGAGATGGTCTCAAAGAAATGAAAAGACTATTGAAAAACGACTTTGTTTGCCCAGTCGGGAGAAGGAGACAGTTATCATTAGACATTTCTTCATCAAAAAAGAGAGAGGATGTTTGCTTATATGCTGAGACAGGCTCTGTGTGATAATGCTGTCTTTTTCTGAACCCTGGGCCCTCGGACTTCAAAAAGGAGCTACACTTTATTCAATACACTGAGCCGCTGCTTTTAATAAATGCTGAAGTTTGTTCAATTGATGTAGACTCTTTGAAGAAGGCCTCATGCGTTTATTCAGTATTTTATCAAACAGTGCAAGTGGCACAGCTGCAAGAAGGTCCCATTGTTTTCCTCTAGACCTCAAACTGCTTACAGAAAAAGTATCAGAGCCATACCTGGTAGAGGCAGCGTCTGAGTGCATGTGTTATTTTAATAAGGACGATTATTAAACAAGCTCAACAGGACAGTTTTCTGAGCAGCAGTGACACTGGCACACTATTAAGAAAACAACAATGAAATGAACCTCTCATAATGGTGATCTGTGAGAGAATGCCTATTCAAATTTTGAATTTTCTTTAAAGCCCTGTATATGTGAAAACTGTTAAAATATACGGTATCATTTATATATGACATATATAAACCACCAAGTTTAACAGTTGGGGACAGGCAATGTGGGTTCCTTTGGCTTTCTCCAAACATAAATCTGTCCAGACTTAGGAAAAAAAGAGCAATGTAGTAATTTTTGAAGACTTTGTTGGTGGTGGTTTTTAGCAGCTGTCCTGTTAAGTGTTCATCTATCCCTGTTGGTGACATTTGACGTGTATCCACTGTTCCTCTTTCATGATGCATTTCATTCTTTCTTTAGAAAAAAATAATTTTGCCGCTGCTGTGACTGACATACCTGCAATTCAGGCACCAGATATTTGACCTTGTTCAAAATTTGCTAGTTCTCTCATGTTCCTTTAGAAACACACACCTTTAAGTGTTGATTTTAAAACATCTTTTATACAATAGCAGAAAAATACTGGTAATTAGTACTTGCAGTAATAAGAAACACATGGGTACACTCCTTTTCAATTGAGATTTAGCTCCATCAGCAAGATCTTTTCCATTTGGTGTTTCCATTATTTTGTCTACCCCCTGTATATAAATAAAATATACATTTGGAAATGTAAATCATATATTTAATGTTTTTTATAAAGTTTTATATTTTACCATATGATGACACATTGCATTTCCAACATGCCTTTTTAATATGGGTGGACCGAGGTCTAAATGAATATAGGGATCAGGGTTGTGGTTTTGCTTGTCTGTCTGTGAGTGGTCCGACTGCAGAGTTTAACCGGGGGCCTGATCTTTGCCCACCAGGGTCTCCGTGGAGACTGTCTCTCCCGCTCACAGCGTCTGGGCCAAGGGTCTGAGCCCTGCTGGGCAAGTCTAGCCAGCCTGCAGCGGTTGATGAGTTTCAATATGTGTCCCTGCATGTGTTGGGCTGTCGCCCTCGGGCAGGCTGGGATCACAGGCCAGGGGGAAGCCCCGGTCTGAGACCGCGGGCATGTTCAATATCCGCTATCTAGGTGTCAGGAGCTGTCTGCAGGCAAGGCTGAAGGCCCCAGGGGTCAAAGTTCGGACTGACTGAAAGGAACGCAGCTAGGTATTGTAATGAAATTTACTTGTCCAATGAAAATAAATATAGGCCTGGTTGAATGATCTCACTATGAGTAATCTTAAAACAGACAGGCCAGAAGAGTCATGTTTTATATTGCCTGTCACTTTGAATAGCCTGTGCATTTGTGATTCCCATGCAGAAAAAAACTATTTAATATTATAATAAGCATAGTGGTGAAAATAATTAACTCAAAATAAATGGGGTGGCAGTGTAGCATAGTGTTAAGGAGCAGAACTAGTAACTGAAAGATTCTGGTTCGATTCCCCACTGGGGCACTGTTGCTGTACCCTTGGGCAAGGTACTAAACCCAGAACTGTCTCAGTAAATACCCAGCTGTATAAATGGATAACATGTAAAAACTATAACCTATGAAAGCTGCTATGGATAAGAGCATCTTCTATACGTATAATGCAAAACAATGTAATATAAATGGAAAAGAAACAATGAATCTGAGATGTCGGATTATCCTAAAACAGTATGATACTGGAAATGTGGACATACACAAGCACGCACACACGCCCTCTTACACCACAATACTCTGTTTAAGTCGGGTCCTTAGCCGCCTCAGGAGCGAACTTGTTTTTAATAGCTGTATGATAGCTGTGGCTGACAAAGGGAGCTTTGACCTTCTCACGTTCCCCCTGGTGACTGCACGCCACAAAACAGCATTTAATAGACATTTTCTGCGCACGCAGTCTGAAGTTTAACAGAGGTTGCGCTGTTAACGGAGCACTGGAAAAATAGATGGGAATCTGTCCCTACACGACAAGACTTGCTTGGCAGCGATGGTGACGGTAATAGTAGCCATTAGTCTGTCTGGCTTCATATTAAAAGTAATATGTTCATCAGGCTTTGGGCTGATTTTATTACACATACCAACTAGAGACGTCCTGCTGAGATAGACAGAACAAAAAGTACACACAGACAAATGGATGAGATTATTAAATGCACTCAGAGGTAGACCAAAACAGTTTTCCCACACAGGCTTTATGGGTTTTGTGCCTTTTGCCACAGAGCAAGCCCTGCGTATTACTCCCACAGTCACACTGCTATTTCAAGTAAAACATAATTAATACGGTGGCGGTTAGCGGAAGCACAGTGCTTGGGCAACCGTGGCTCAGGATTTTACTGACTTACTCATATTACTTGTCATTAGCCAAGAACGTCGTGCTCCCCCCAAAAAGCTGGTCCGCCATTAAGATCGTTGTAACGATAAAGGCAGCCTCCACGGTAGCTGAGTGAATTCTGGAAAGCTAAAAGCTTTGGACGTGATGGATGCTGTCTTTGAAACCTTCTACAATTATCATGCCATGCCATTGTGCAGTTTCAGAATGACTGATTTAAGGTTCCAGACGCAGGCCTCACATCTCTCCCCCACCACAAAAACTGTCATTCTGGAAACTTCAATATATTTCATGTGCAGCTTTTTCCCCCCATACATACCCTATGGCAGGTCAGTGTACCTTGTCCACTGCTTGAAGAGACCCATAAACTGCCCCAATCAATTTTCCCTAATGTAGGGGGGTGCATATCATGGATATATTAACGTGCTGGGTGTGGCACTGCTGCGTCTTCATGCAGATGCTAGACATTCTCTCCTCATAAAATGTGTTTGTGGTCCTGTATCTTGTGAGCTTCAAATAGGGGAGTACTGTACAAAATGGAAATTAGAGGCAAATGATTTACCTTCAATAACCCTGAACATGTTTCTGATCATTTTAACAAGCTTAGCCTATTTATGTTCAGTAGTTATGAGCTACACAAGTAATGCATTAGAAGGGAATCTGCTGGTCATCCTTAATTAAAGTGAACATGTTCAGAATAGTTATCAAAAAGTGGGTTTTCTCCTCTATTTGTAGCTATCTGTCCCTTTCTGTTTGACACACACATTCATTGACCCAAGAAAAAGTACTGACTGATATCTCTTTTATAAATGATGCCTGCAGTTCATGTGAGGAGTCATTTTTCAGTAGGCCTCCTCCCTGGCATTTTTTTCCTGGCCAAATCTACCCCTTACAATGTGAGCAATTCAGTTACACCTCACCATCTTTTTTTTTTTTTTTTCAATTACATCTGAGCATAATTCTGTCTTTATTCCCTTCAAACGCACCCTCCCTGTCAAATCAGATGCCATCTTTTTTTTTTTCCCCTGCCCGTCGGTGGTCTCCACCTGACTGCGTGAGGCAAACAGAGCTGTCTCTTTGTTTCGCGCCGTGAGGACGAGTTCAGCCGGGAAAAAAACCCCTGTGAATCATGGGCCTCTGGATAGCTGGGCACTGTGAAGGCAGGCCGTGGCTGTTTTTGGATGCAGCTCTGCAGTGCTTCACATTTGTACCGCAGCTCACTCGTAAGTCACTTTGGATAAAAGTGTCTGCCAAATGAACAAATGTAAATGTAAATGCACCCACTCGCTCCCTCACTCATTCACCCACCCACCCCCTCACCCACTCACTCCGTCCCTCGCTCACTCACTGAGCGAATACATCCCTCCCAAAGTAGTGAGCACTATAACACCACTTGGTGAACGGGCACCAATAAAGGAAGGCAGGTAACGGGTGTTGACACGTGTAGAGGTGTGTGGAGCCTCTCAGAGGGCTGCTGAGAGTGGGCCACTGAAGTGTGTCTTTTCAGAGCCACGCTCCTCCGGTACAACACAGAGACATCGCAAGATCGTCTCCTCTGCCCTTCTGCTCATGCTAAGACATTAACCCAGCCTGTAACCACAACGCCCCACTGTGCAAAGCAAATGTTTGCGTGAGGGAACTGAGCACAAACTCGGTACTTACATTGTACATGATTCTGTCAGGTTTTGCAAATAAAAAATAATAAAGATAGTATTAATAGTTGAATCTAAATAGACAGATAATATAGAATAAAATACTGTATGTGGTTTAACTGAGTGGCCCCTGTGCAAATTTTTCAATATTTTTTATTATTGCTGATCAGGTCTGTGTATGAGAAATACACTGGTTCTGGTTCTGGCTGTCCAAGAGCAGTAACGCTAACAGCAGACAGTCAAAACTATCCAAAAGTACAGGCAACGCTTCCACTTCACGCACACATTTCCACTTTTACAAAACATACATTTCATGTACTGAGAAAAAGGATAAGCCTGTTTGCCCATGAATTTCCACATTGCTCCATGACCAGCATGAAAGCCTGCAACTGCAACCCACCATGTACTGCAAAGAAGTTTTAAAAGATTGAGCTGGCCATGCATATTGCGGTAGATAAATCCTCCCAAATTTGTACATTCAGATGTTCTATTTGTGCGCATTTTGTGGTCAGCACACAGCAGAAACTTTGACGGATCACTTGTAATTGACAACAGGGGTGGATGGTTTGGTTTGCAGGCATTCTGAGGAGGGAGAGAATGCTGGCCTGAGTTCACTATTTGCTGTGTAGAGTCCATTTGGGAGTGGTGCCCTGAGTAAATATATTTGTTTTGGAAGTTCAAGGAGATGAACCATGGAGATACTGACTGAGATCACTCATAACATCAAATGAGGCCAGGACATCGTATTTCTTTTTATGTGTGTGTGTGTGTGTATGAGTGTGGGAAAGAGTTTGTGCATGCATGCTTTACATTGCTAAATCATGATTCTGGAGAAGTCTGGAGACATTTTAAGAAGCTAATCAATTCATCACATCAATTCTCTTCAAACACATCTTTTCTAATTCTGCACTGCTGCACACTGACACACTCTACAGACGCTGTCGCATGTTAAACCATTAGCAGACCGGAGGAATGCTCTTTACAGCAGAGAGGGAATGTTTCCACTTCCCCGACTGTTCCAGCAGCCACTTCCCCTGAGTTAACAGAAGCCAAGCGGCAGCAGCTGCAGAAAAGCTCGTTTAATCAGCTCTACAGTGACTGCAGCAGCATCTGAGAATGAGACGCAGGGTCCTGCTACCCTCAGATGGCTGGGTTATCTTTCTGAGCCCCCTCTCCCTGCACAACCCCTCACGTCTTGTTTTATGATACACTGGTAGCCTAAACATGTGGCATAAGCTGTCCGCTTGGATATTCATGGCCCTTTGTCAATAAGCGCTTAAGTTTTAGACCAGGTCCATGACGCTGTTTCAACAGGGGCTGTCATAGTGGCACATGCATAACATGTAGATGAACACTTTACATTTATTCATTTGGCAGACGTTTTTGTCTAAAGCAACTTACAGGTAAGATGGAGTACAACACAAGACTTGGGAACTTACAATAGATGCAGATCTTGCACAGCTAAGCACTCCTGTGTGATTCTGGAATAGAAGCACAATGTGACAGTCGGAGCGATCATAAATTATCATTAATAAACAACTTTTCTTGGGGGTTGGGAGATGAGCAATTTGCAAAAAGTGGTTTGTGTTGTATGTGGGATTTCTTCAAACAATAAGAAAAGTGTATTTTACAAAATAAGTTGTAAAGTTGGACTAAGTAAGCTGCATCGAGTAAAATAAGCAACACAACTAAATAAAGTCAACCACTGTTCTTTAGCTACACCAATAATGAAATTTTTTTTTTTTTTGCTTCTTTTTGCACGTTCCAAACAAAATATTGTAATCAGATACCACCAGCTGAGGACAACAAGTAAAAACAAAAGAGCACTACCAGCCCAACCTAAGGACAGCTAACCGATGCCATGTGCCTGTGTTTACCATCGGTGAATTTTTCACACGCTCTTTCACGGGACCTCCCTGCCATGCAAAGGTACTGTGAAAGCAAAGAGATCGGGCCTAAAGAGCCCAATCCCGATCTGCGTCAGCTCCGATCCAGTGCCCACATCTACTCCTGCTTACCTGGGCCCCGACAGACATACAGGCAGCACAGCGACCTGGGCGCGTTTCTTAGACACCCAGAACCGGAGGTGAGAAGAGCCCACTTCTGTGGAAACGCTTTCCCCCGTCTGTCTTAAAACCCCATTTCCCTCGGTGTTTGTTTTCCCTCCGCTGTTCCATTTGCCGGATGGACTCGAGCCGAGGGTCCTCCCGGCACACAGAGGAAAGCAAACTCCGCTCCCCCAGGAGGCCCGATCCATTTCAGCGCTCCGCTGGGTTATTATGTCTGACTTTCATCTTGGTTGCCGAGCTGAGGCCTGCAGAGAGCCCCGAGCCCCTTGACTCCTGGCTTTGTTCGTTTCTTATAAAAGTGTGTGTGTGCGTGTGTGTGAGAAAGTGTGATGGGGGGGGATACATCTCTTCCTTTTCTGACCCCGTGGGTCACTATTTTTTCTGATTTCCTGTTGCAAAGATGGGGTGGCATTTTTTTGAGACAGGGATTCAAGGTCCCGTCTATTCAGTGACCTATATATTTGAAAGTGACTGAAAGTTTGTGTATTATACATTAGTTCAAATGTGCTGCTGATGTGTACTGGTGTTCATAAGAGCTTATTATATGCACCTTGTGCTGTACTCTCTTAATGTAGTTAGTTGTTAGTGAGTGAATGTAAATAGTGAATGGCAACAGTCTAATCTGAGTTTGTGCCACATTTGTGCCTTAATTCACAGTAGGGTACCAGCAAACAAATGTGACTTGAGTAGTCCAGTTTATTTTCATCTACATCCAAATCTACATATTTATTTTATGACTGATTACTGAGCCTCACATAAAAACCTAAGCTTTATTTCCACCTCTTTGCTTGGGCTTGCTGAGTCCAGGTCACAGCTTGAGATACAAAAAATCAAATATTCAGAACACCAAAAACAAACCTTTTACTTGTACCATCTGGTTCGATTGTGTCCATTGTAATCATAGCAGAGAGGAGAAAAAAAAACATACTATTCTATTTCTCTGGTGTACAAATTCCAGACAGACTCTGATTTCTCTTGTCTGTTTATCGCAAGTATCAGGTATTGTTGAAGCCGCTGACATGTGGCAGAGCCTGCCGAGATGGGGATTTATTTCAGAGACAGAAGTCACGTCTGGACTGTCAGGGGCAGTGCGGGTGGATCATGCTGCCGGTACTGCAGAAGAATAGCCACAACACGGGCTGTGCTCCGAATCAATCCGGCCGATCATGCGGGAAGACGGATCCACGGGATATCTGATATTTCAAAGAGCAGTCAGGTCACGTCATCCCGGGAGACTGGCGGCTTAGAGTGAGGAAGCTGGGGGGGGGGGTTGTACAGTAAGGGAGGGGACAGATAAGGGCACACCTCATGTACATATGTAATCACTGGGATGTTGGACAGACAGACAATTAGTCTCCAAGACTGCCAGCATTATTAATTTTCTTCACGTGGGGAGTTTCAAAGACCTTCACAGTTCACATGCTGTCTATACACACTGTTGCATATTAACTGAAGAGATTCAGGTTAAGTATTTCATTCAACATTACCAGGAGGCATCCTGGGAACCAGGCCTGCAAGCTTACAAAACCATGCCGTAGCCTCTAGATGCTAATGCTATCTCAATTGTACAGGTGATGAGAGTCCTCTTTTCTGAACCTCAGTTTCAGAAATTCATCTGCTACGTTGATCAGTGATATTTCTCAACTCACAACAAGACAGGGCGCATTCATTTAATTTGGACTTGCTTATCTTATATGCTTGTGGGCCTTGCCTTATTAAACAAGATCCCCTCACCTGATGCAAACTTTGGCAGAGCAGAAATGCCGAGCAACATCCAAATGCATTCATCAATCCGTAGGCTGTGTAAGATTCATGTGTAATACTTAAAGACAGCCTCTTGCTGTTTATTTTTACTGTCTATTAGAGATGGAGTCTCAGTGGCATGGTCTTAAGATCTCTGAAGACTGAGACCACACAAACCCGGTCTTAGTCTGGGGCTGCTCAAGACTGAGACCACACAAACCCGGTCATTACTCCGAGCCTGTCATCTGTAAAACAAAGGTCTCAGTAGTGATGGGGTTACAGTTGACTTTCAGTATTGTGCATGTTGTTGACTTTTGTCCAGCAAAGTTTGCACTTGACTGGGCATTGATGTCACAAGGACATTGATTTGCCTCTGCAGAACCATGCTCCTTATTGGAAAAGAGCTTTGTTCAGTTCTGCAGAACTTCCAGGTGCATTCCAGTGAGCCACACTGAATCTGTTTTTGCAGACCACATGCCTGGACATTTGTATTTTGATATAGCTGCCTATATGGTGTGTTCTCTGTTCGTTTCCTGCAGTTGTGACGATTGCTCCGTGCATCCAGAATGAGTTTTCTCTGACGTTTTATGCATACAATGCAATGATAACAAGCAGACGAGAAGAGTAACAACTCAAACATGTAGGCCTGCAAAAGGTCAAGAGAGCAGGGAGCCTTGTCTGTGACTACACAACAGAGGTGGAATTGCAAGACACACACATTGTGAGTCACTGTTAAAACAACTTTTGCCATGGTCCACTTGTAAATCCACATATATTGCAAGCAAATTAGACTCAACCATATACATTATATTCAGAATGCATATCAGCATAAAACACCATGCACAGATGAGGGGAAAAATTAAAATGAGTTAAAATAAAAAACGGTTGTTATATTTACATAGCACCTACAATACAACATTTTGCACTGCTGAACAAAGAAGTGTTTATGTTTATAACAAATTGGATATAACATAAAATGTTTAACATGAAACGGTGCACTGTAAAATGCTATTATAAAATATAATGTCACAGGTGCATCGTTTCTGTGGTGTAATGCGCTGCAGATCTGTCAGCCTGCTGTCAGGTTACTGCCTGGGTATCCACAGAGGGGCCTAGCTCCGTGTCTCCGGGAGAGTCTGCCGGGTCTGGCTGTTGCCGGGAGACGCTTCTGACCTGTGGGGAGGGTGCGGCGGTGGCCGGGCTAAGGGGGCGTCCCGAGGAGGTCGGACTGATCAAAGGTCGGCCTGTGCCCCGCCACTCTCCAAACAAATATCCCCAGGCACGCAGCTCAGTGCCGACCTTGTTCCAATAAGTCCCTCTCATTGTACGCCCGGCAAGGGGGCTTTGAGAACACTCATTTATTCAGAGATTCCCACAGGATTACATACCCAAATATATGGAGCAAAATCACGACGGATCAGAATTTCACGGCTGGACGTGGGCTTCCGCTACACTAACCAGATGCGAACCTGATCCGCTTTCTGAGGAATGCATCTCACTGGCCCTCCTGTATTTCTTAAACATGTCTGCGGGGAGAAAGTTATTGTAGCCGTAACTTTGAAATAAGGCTCTGACCTCCCTTGGCACTGTACTCTGTAATCACACACTCACGGCCCCTTAAATGTTGGTGGGAAATGAAGGTAAATCAGGAAGCAGAAGAGTGACCTTAAATTGCGAAGTGAAATCGCTGGTTAGGCCTCTTTGTGGCGCTAAACTCACTGAACATTCAGGGCTCAAAAAACAAGAAAGGGAACAGGAAAAACAGCCTCACTACTCGTTAGATTTACCTGGCTGCTTATTTGGATGTAATGTTGTCAGCAAATCTCATCTCTACACAGTGTAATTCTAATTGTTAGTCATCGTCTGTGATTGACAACAAGAATCAGTAACTGGCTCACTGTAACACAACTCATTATACTTAAATTACCCAGAGTACAAAAGCAGGTATGTAAAGGTAAACAGAGACACTCTGCTCTATGAGGAAGATGCAGTAAAGGGCTGAGGTGCCCTTGTGTATGTGAAGTATGTTTATCCTTATACTGAGAAGCCTGTTTCTTAAACTAGACATTTTACTTTCTTACAGTACCACAGATCTTGCATCTTTAAAACATCTTGTAATGTTAGGAGAACGGGCCAGCTACTTTGCAGTATTACACCTGACCCAGAGCAAGTTAACTGCACTCCTACCAGAAAAGCCTTCCTCTGATAGCGCCAGTGTGTGTATGTATAAAGAAAACGAATTAGCGCCTTCAAAAAACAAACCAAGAGAATAAAGGCAATCTACTGACTATCTTAGAAAATGGAATGAATCCAGGCATTCCATATTCTACACCTTATATTGCAAGGAAATCATTTTACATAGAGAACTGCGGCTGTCTATGGTTGGGAAAGAGTGAAAGCTGTAGAGTAACAGGGAACGGGTGACACAGAGCAACAGGCAGTCAGGAGTTACACTACACTCTCTACGGAGGGACTGTGGGTCCGGTAGAGTAGAAGGGTGTTTTCAGAGTGACGTGCTGTGAGGTAAAGGAGGGCAGAAACTCAGAGACAGGCGCCACTAAAGGCTGCACTGCCAGCTGTTCCATTGACAAAGTGGCAGGTGTGAGTGGGTTTTGCTGGGTCACCTGTTAAGCATCACTGGGTAATATATCTGACCCCCTCCTCTCTCCTTTCTCCCCTTTCGCCAGGACTCAAGGCAGCTGCATTGCCTTGTCTAACTGTGCCACCACCCTACTACACCTGTGTCGTCCCTCGGGACCAATCTAGACATAATTCAGGAACGCTACCACGGTCCCCTCTGTAGAGTTAGGATTACAAAGACCCTCTGTCCCTCTGTACCCTCCTTACTGACATAACATTCTTACAGTAGAAACTAACTACACCTTTGTTCTTGTTCTCATAAAAAAAAAAAAAAAATTTAAAAATGCAGTATAGTGCCTAAAATGTGCCATCTCGGGAATATTTGAGACAGATTTAGCGTCACAGAGAGGGACAGGGAAATAAACATATTTAAAGTCTGTGGAAAAAATGATGGCTCTTCGGTGGTGTTTAATTACAGCAGGGCCTCCATGGTGGTCAGGCTTTCCCTGATAAGGAGCCTGGCTCTGGCTAGTAGGCCTAAAAGCTCCTATTGTTAGAGATGGTGGGGGTGGGGGGGAGCTCCAGCAGTGATGCTAAGATGTCAAAACTTGGGGAGTGCTGCTTTTTAGGAGCTACCTCATTGTTGCACAGCTGCGTATGTTTGCTCATACACTGTCTATAATATTGCATATTTGTCTATAACTTTGTCTTTCATGCCTCTTTTTGTTAATGAATCGATTGGACATTCACTGAACATTGTCACCCTCTCAGCACTTCAGTGCTCTTTTCTCACTCACGTCCCTATGGAAGGTCCATACCCCTCTTTGTGTGGATGCATGTGTTTATGCATGTACATGTGTGCTTATCAGCAATGGCTGGCCAAGACATATTTGATGCATGGTATTTGAAAGGTGCAGAAAAAATAATCTCAAAGAAATGGAAATAAACCTATTGGCTACAGTTATAGGGCTGTTAGAAACCAGCTCACAGCAATGACCTTTACCTCAGTTTCTACAGGCCCTGTGTGTATGTGTGTGTGTGTGTACATGAATGTTTTGAGAGGGTTCTGACTACCTTTTTTAGCTCCTACCCGTCTCTCTGAGGTAGTCTATGTCAGCCAGTAGAAATGTGAACCTAGAGCCCGGGTAACTAGAATGTGCAGATACCGGTCAGTGTCAGCGACACACAGGTTATCTAATGCTGTGGGACCTGATTTTTTCCCCCTGAAAGTACTGTTTAGTTATGAGTTACCCAGGTTATGAGGTATACATTTCAGAGTCATGTCATTAGGAATTTCCCTTTACCAAAGGGAAAAGTTGTTTTCTTTTGTTTCACTGTAACATTATGTCTTGCTTGTTGCCAATTATATATGTGTAGCATTACAGAACTGGTAAGGAACAATCAGATAAGGAACAACTATTCTCATTGATTTCCATCTCTGGAAAGCTGCAGGTCATTATTTTCTTACCAGATCAACGTTGGTTCTCTGAAACTAGGTCATTTTTTGTATGAACATTTCAGAAGGTCAAGTTTTACTATTGAACATTGTGATTCCATTAAAAAAAAAATTAAGTTTCTGACAGGAGATACACAGTGCTCCCAATATTCTGTGTACTGTTACAACAATGAAGCACAGACATTCTCATCTTCCCTGAGGGTTAATTTTGGAATATATGCCCTACGCATGCACTGAAAATTTAGAGCTGTTCTATGTTTAGCAGTCACCATGTCAATGATATGTTTGTATTTCAAGCCTTAATTAAACCAAAATTCAACTAAATGGTCTCTGCTCCCATCCAACACCATCATAAACAACACATCCACCAGAATGATCTTACATGTGGGTTTGGATTGATAATTTGAGGCCATGATTTACTAAAACGTGGGAGCAGATTAAGGACACATCTGAGTAATCTGTGTACAGACTGCTGAACTGAGGATAGAAATTACTGGACCATGGCTAGAGACTGAAACAGTGGATACAAATTGTTAAAGGGGTGACGTATTTTTCCACCGTGTCCTCTAAGGGGCTCTGTACTCTTCACCTCTGCAGGACAGGTACGTAGCAGTGGATGCTGTCCCAGACATTTCTTCTGTTTGTCCTGTAGGTGGCGGTCATGAGCAGCCGCTCAGCCCAGTAGCACTGTCAGCAGGATCCAGTGGTAATGGAGCATTAAGGCAGGAGAGGCTGTATGTTACAGTGACTACTGTGACGGTTTGATGCTGCTCTTCATACTGTGCCGACACCCACCAAGCCCTGACAATAAGCACTATAGCATGGCCTCAAGTGTCATATCACTTTTCTGAAAAGCAATTTTTCACTAAAGTTTTTCACTAAAGATAATATTTATTAAAGATGTTTTCAAAGAAAATTATCCCTATATGGTAGCGCACTGAGTTGTTTTTAAAACAGAACTATATTCATATGTAAGCATGCATATATATGCATGTGTATGGAACATATGCCTGCCTGGAGCTCTATGTAGAGTTTAATTTCATAAAGCAGTCATTTGCTGCTGCTCACACCCTTGTAGAAGTCACTTTGGATCCACTTAAAGTCATGCTTCCTTACACCTTTATAACTGAGCAGTCTGTTTTCTAAAAAAGTTAACCAATGAAGCATTTCACAGCCCAGGACCTTTGCTATGTGCTAATCTCATTCCAGTTGTTTTCTAATAAACCAATGCCAGTACCCTGCACACTGAATTGTGTCTACTGCTTTGATGTAAACTCACTGTGGATGCATATCTCCAAAGACACTGGGGCAGAGAGATCACAAGGCATTTTTCCATCTTGATGTGTAGAGCGCTTACTATTGGCAGGTGAAAGGAAAAAAAAATCATTAGACTTTGCTCATGATATGCTGCTGCTGGAAGGTTTTTGACTAAATCTGCACACAGGGCTGTTGTAGTCAGATTTGTAAACTGCATTACATAATGCTATATTACCTATAGGAATACAAAAGCACCATCATTTATCGCCTACTCTATCATTGCCATGAGCCAAGCTGCCAAGAGGCCTCAGCCAAGACCACCTCTGGTTATTTGTAAACAACTTTGAACAGAACGGTCATGTGACTTGCAACATCATTTTTTTTTCCTCCCCTCCCCTCTCCGACTTCAAATTAATGAGGCTTTAAAATCGAAAACCAAGCGAACCGCACTGGCTACGCTATGAGTAAACGCTGACACCGCTGTATAACTTGTGGGCTCGCTATTTGGAGCAAAACCACCGGTGCAAACTGAGGACGTGGGAGAAGCCCGCTGCCGGACAGGGCCCGGCTGGCGAGGCCTTCACGGGACGAGGAGCCGGCTGAGTCATCCTCCTGCAGACGGAGGAGGTCGAGAAGGAGGGTGACGTCAGGCTCAGTGAGGTACCCACATGACAGCCACCGTTTGTCTGTCGGACGGATGTACTGGCGCTCTCTCTTCGGGATAGCAACACGTAGTGGTTACAGAGCTCAGTTTTCATAGAGCGGTTGCAGGTTTCATTCTCAGATGGGGCACTGCTGCTGTACCCATGACTGAAGTACTTAACCTGAACTCAGTCAGTAAATATCCATCTGTATAAATGTATCTGTATAAACAGAGTGTGCTAAGCATGAAATAATGTATGAGAGTATAAGAGCGGGCCTCATCTAAGCTCCATCACAAAGGCAAATGAAAGCTAAGAATCATGGAAAGCTATTCATTCAAACATTGGAACAAATCACAATCAGTCACACACAGTGAACACACAGAATTTCAGCCTTCTGCCTCTCTTCTTACGGGAGTACTGATTTCAGGGCATGTGTACAGTAGTGTAGAATTCAGCAGAGAGGTTTGCTCTGACCTTAGGTATCCTCAGAGTAAGCTCGGACAGTAGGACAGAATCATGCTCATGGTGTTTGCACGCCATGCTTAATGACATACTTCACTGAACCAAACTGCTCTGGACTGAGTAAGACAATTGATATTACAATGGAATTACAGTTGACATTTTGTTTTTAATATAATTTTGTTTCTCTGCTGCAACTCATGCTACCTTCTTTATATGAGAAACAAATAGGCCTAATGCATCCTAGAAATCACTGTTTTCTAAATCTGAAGCGATTTTCTCTTTTCAGTGTAATCCATTGTTTGCTATTTAGACCAATGGTTTTTAGCAGGGTCAATTCTGAGGTCAAATTTTGTATTAAGTAACAAGCTAAACCCCCAACACACACACACACACACACACACACACACACACACACACACCCTACACACTACAGACCTCACAGAATAGAATTATTTCTCATCTCAGAACGACTTTGGTTAGGTTAATAACATGAACAAAGATGCATAATCAAACTTTAATATCTTTTCCAAAATAAATATTATTCTGATCATATCAAAGTGACAGTGCACAGGGGTAATCAGCAGGTGCTTTGAAGAGCACCGGGAATTACCACAGGCCTTTAATCAGACTGCGAGTCTCCCTGCAGTCCCTCACGGAGAACTGTAATAATGTGATTAACAGTAATATCCCCCCGAGAAGGAGACAGCAGCATTATCAAAGCCCCGAACAAGAGGACTTTGAACTGCAGTGTCTGTAATCTCTGAGACCAGAACAGCTCTGGAGCCAGCTTTTGTCAGTCAACAGATGAAGTACCTTATCTCTTTTACCCCCCCCCCCCCCTCTCTCTGTATCACATTTTCCTTGCTGTTCTAAATTCTGGGCTAGCATTCAGGGGGTAAAATGCCAAGAGCACAGCATTAGGTTTACTCTATGTTTTAACTCTTTTCAGGGATGCCTGCAGTAGTTTGCAACATCTGTTTGCTGCATCCGTTGGCAAGCCCTGAAGTGCCTGTGCAGAGAGAGCCCAACATCTCCAGGTGAGGGACAGGCTGGCAGCTCCTTTACCCTGCTGACACAGCATCAGAGGAGGCACACATTGCTAACGTCATGCCCAACGTTACTGTGAGCACATCTGAGGTACCGGGATCTTAGGGCACATCTTGCCCTCCTGATGTATTTAGTCACACATTCGGCACATTCAATAGTTAGAAAGCAAACAAGTTGGTGGAAAATGTACTTCAAAATGTTCAACTTTTCTTACGTGTGACAGCAGGCATTGTATGATTGAAACCATATATGAGCTGAGGTAGTCAAAAAAAAAGGTAGTCGAGGGGAGCAGTGACTGAGTGGCTATATTTGATTTTGTGTATTGCATAAGCAGGGACAGAGGACGGGAAAACAATTTCAGAGGTTCAGTGCTGCTACAGGAGCCGGACTCTGGCTCTCATCCATGCACTGTGCTTTTATTAATTACTTCAGACATCAGGAAGTAAAGAGCACGGCAGCCAAAGAAACTGCAGACCCTGTTCCGGTTCACCATGCGTTAGGATTTCACAGGGTTCGCAGCATTTGGCCTGAACGCCAACACTCAATGTTCAGTTCTGAATACATACTCGCGCACATACACATGGAGCTCGAAATTCCTCTACCGAGTTTCCTCTTGAAAAGAAAGACCTTTTGCTTCTGTAAGACAAGACCCTGTTGCTGTTTGTACTGCAATATGCAGAAAGCTAACTGTAGCAATTAAATATAACAACATTGTTTTTCATCCATCTAGAAATGCTTAAATATATTTTATAGCCCATAATGAATTTGCCTTTAAACATGTTTGTCAAGGACCTCAAAACCCCACACTATGACTCACCTCGTCCACCACCAAACCGTAGCACCCATGTGGGTGACGTACAGCAGCAATTTTATGTCACACACTCACCACACATTAACTGATGTTGAGAGGGAAGGATTTAATTATCCACCTAAACGTTAATGCAGGATTAGGAATTTGGCCAAGTCAACCAGGGAACCTATTTTGTGTGGTAAGTGCTATGGGAAGATCTTTAATTGCCACAGTGAGTCAGGATACTCATTTCGCGTATCTGCCAAAATGACTGACCACCGACCCCAAAACAACACTTCAGTATTGCTTTTCTCCTTGGTCCAAAGGGAATAGCGCCCCCCGCTGGTCCACCACCACCATTTACCTTATTACTGTAAATTACACTATAAATATGTGTCATGTATTTCATGACTTGATTATACACTAACCATTTGCTGGCAACAATCAAAATTAAGCCTTTGTGGGAATTGCAATCTGCTTCAGTTTCTACTTGTTTTGCTTGAGCACAATGCGGTTATGACCTTCTGCAGTAAATGGCGTGGTCCAAAGGGAATAGCGCCCCCTGCTGGTCCACCACCACCATTTACCTTGTTACTGTAAATTACACTATAAATATGTGTCATGTATTTCATGACTTGATTATACACTAACACTTTGCTGGCAACAATCAAAATTAAGCCTTTGTGGGAATTGCAATCTGCTTCAGTTTCTACTCGTTTTGCTTGAGCACAATGCGGTTATGACCTTCTGCAGTAAATGGCGTGCATCCTGTGTTGCTGTGTGTGCCAGGCAAACCTCCATTAACAACTGAGAGATGCTGGGGGCTTATACAGGCCTCACAGGCAGGCCTCAACTTCACGCCAAGTTTGTCAGCAAAAATCAGATATGGCTTCCTTTCCTGGGAAACCACAGTAAATCGCAGCGGTTTCAAAGCTGTAGTGCGAATTATGCACAATATTCCACAAAACGAGGCAGCCAGTGTTTTCTCATTTCTTGATTTGAGGACAAAGACAAATGATAATATAATGGAAAAATAGTTCTGCCCTAGCTACAACAGCGCTAATCCTGTGGCACATTAGCGCACACAGTATGCTGCAGGCTTGCCTGTCCGGTATCTTTCTGTTTCATCTTTGACTCTAGACTGTCTTTGGCAGTCCCGCCATCATCAGATTCACAAATCTCATTTCTGGAACTTTCTTTTCTTTTGTGCGCCGATCTTGTAAGACTGGCGCTGTAGTGATTTGTGATCTTAAAGTGTACTGGCTTGGCAGGCCTTTGCGCCCTTTGATTCTATCTGGCATGACAAGCACCAGCGCGATGTTTATCGAGACGTCCACGGCCCGCACATTCCGCCAACCGCCCTCGCCTTCCGGCGAATCCCGGCGCGGAGCACATCCCGGAAACAACGGGGCTCGGCGCTTCATGGAAAACAGCGCTGAGCAGACGGATGGATTTTATCTGGTCTGATGGACAGATCTAGCACTCTGATGTCTGCATATTTACAGTACATTGACTTAGCAGAGGTCTAATTCCTGAAGGCAGGCTTACGCCCTTTGATGGAGTCTTAAAGGAGACAAACAAGAAGGAGAATGAAAAAAAAAATAATAATGCAACTATTTTCCGAGGCACCGTCACGCCACTATACAATTGATTTTCGATCACGACTGAAAGGGATTACAAAATTCCTCCAGGATTAAAATTCTTTTGCCATTTCCTGGAAGTTCACAAGTATAGGTTTTCCTTGGTGGACTGTCTACCTGTTGTGTTTTTTTTTTGTTTTGCTACTGGTCTTGTGATAAAATGTACATCATAACTGCATATTGAACATCTCTGTGGTCTATTGTTTCTCCAACTCCTCATAAAGGCCAGACAACACAGACATGACTCTTCAGGGTCCTTCCTCTATTCTTCAGGAACCATTTCCTCCTACTTCCCCATCAGAAGGGTCACCTTAGGATGAATCTCCTACACCTGCACTGTTTATGAACAAAACCATTTAAAGATAGTGAATCTATGCCCCAGCACAGGCTAGCACCTAACTACATGAATGTTTACAGTGAAAATTTCACACTGGTCACATACTGTACATGGCAATGATGATTAGCATGATGTTATTTTTGCCCAAAGGGTTTTCACCAGTTCTGTTACTTGTGAGGGAAATATTTATATCTGGGAAAACATGATCTTTACAGTCATGAGAGATGGCGTTATCCCCGTAGAATAACAAGAGTGGAATGAGAATCCTTCTGTTGTGGAAAGTGCCATTTTTTTTTTTTGCCATCATCTACAAAGAATCTCTCTCCAGAAGCTCTGTTTGGATTAGTGATTAAAGGGCTTATTGGCTTGTGGTGAAAACACGAAACCCTCTCTGCGGGATTCGCCCTTTTATTCAAATGTCAGACTTTCATTTTCCACCAGAAAGCTGCATTCTACAGCTCAGCGTCCATCATTAATAAAGTACACCGCCAGTCTATAGCATACCAGCTATGCCTCAAAGAAGCACAACACAAACTGTGGCAAGCTGTAGCCAGTGTTATATAAAATGTATCTATATACGCAACACAAATGCACATACTATGTGCACATATTAACAGAAAATTGATGCGGATGACATGTGTTAACTGACTTGGATGGCCTACTGTTTAACTCCAGCAATCCGCCTGAATATGCAGTGCCCTGAACAAAAAAGAATAATCGTAATCCCGTCTAATGAATAACTCTGGTGGCCTACTGTTTAGTATGACTAATGACGACATTCTTTAGAAAAATTACATTTACATTACATTACACAATTACATTACTAGAACTTAAAATTCACATTTTGTCCTATGCTTTTTGTGTGCATCACCTGAGCCAGACACAGAAAGAGCCTGAAATTTGTTGCGCAACACCTACGTGTATCCAGTCAACGAAACAGCTAAGGAAAGCTTTTCTGTGTCTTTCACAAAGAGAGGCCCTGTCTCTGGGCGCTCCTCTGCCGTGCTCCCGCTCATACGCGTGGCATTTCATCACATTAATGTCCATTCAGTGTTTTTTTGGGCTGCCTCGTTTTACCGGAATCCAGCTCGGGGGCCAGAGGTTGGCCTTCCCCACCTGCCCACATGTCATTATTTCCGCGGGAACAAAGAGAGGCAGGAAATGACATGAATGTAGCGGGATACACTTTGACGGATGCCTCTGACTGCGCAGCTGCTCCCCCCTCCTTAGGACGTCGACTTACATTTCTCTCCCATTTCCCTTTCGGAGGGGCCTGCTCCTATTGGATGAGGCTCTCCGCTCATTCAAGTCCCAAAAGATAACTGCAGACATTAGCAGACCGTCGCACAGACTTCTAGATTTACTGAGGTTTTGGTAGACTCTACAAACATCTCTGGCATGCCTTTTTATGTACCGTATGACCACTTTTCTCCCTTTCCCTGCTAAACTACTTACTTTCATTAAAAAAAAAAAAAAGTTAGAAAAGCTCCATATTGTCAAACAATACAAAGGACCAGATTTACAGTGTCCTCACTGCCCCTTGAAGCTGTAATTTATGTGCTTGCAATAAAAGCCAACGGTCACAAAAACTAATGGTTTTCCTCTCTTTAAGTCTTTCATAACCTCCTTACATGTAGTTGGGGATGATTTGCACAAATGATTAACTTGAAAAGGCCTGGAACTGGACAGATTTAGCATGGCCATGTTGCGATCGGTCTGCGTGCTCTGTCAACTCCACTGCTGCAGATGTGGCAAACTGGTGGGGTGGATCAAAGAATCCATTCAAAGGAATACCCTAAGGTCCACACAGATGGCACACAATTTGCACATTGCTCAGTGCTTACTTCAGAACAGACACGGAAATAGGGGACTGAGGATGCTGCACATTGAGTGCGTAGGGTTTAAACATGCTTCATGTCTTCGTGTTTTTACTTGGGGCCCGACCTTCTCTGACAAATGCTGTTTTTAGTCAAAGCACATTACACTGAATTTTGAGAGAACCATTAGCAATTCGGTCACAGACCGCAGGGAACGGCATTGTTAAGAAAGAAAGAAAGCTGAACATTTTCCAACTTTTGTGCCGGCAGCTCTACTAGCTTCTCTCCATCTCCTGTCTTCCATCGAGAAGAGCGCATTTCCGGATAAAAAATCACAGTGTGTGCACCTTGCAGCATTTCCGTCTGGTCAACATAATAAACAGCAGCAGTGCAAAGTAAAACACGCAACATACTTATTACTAAAATGCATTAGAAGGTATTCTGAGAGATATCTTTCCATTTGAGTTAGGACTCTTTCTATGCCATTGGACAGGTCCCACTGAAGACAAAGCCCTGCTGATATAGCTCTCAATACAGGAGATGATCCACTGGAACATGCAGCTAAATAAAGCTGAATAAGTGCTAGCCAACGCTAAACCTTTCATTTCAAGCCAAACCCACAAGACATGAATGTGAAATGTTGCTGTTAATAGAAATGTTATGGTCAAACCTGTCTTGCTGGTCTTTTAAAACACTGCTGGTACCATGCAGTACAGATATCAAACATCTTGTTCATTTCCTGGAAAGTAATCTTTTACTTGGTTCCAAATTTTAAAGATAAATGGTAATAGAACTCCTTCCCCCTATGCAGAAATTCTTTGGCATGTTCTTGCAGTTGATAATGTGTGATGAGCAGAGTATTTGAGTGTTTAGGGGTTTTGCATGCCAAAGCAGTCTGAAAACACTACATGCCAATGCATCAGTCTGTAAGGACCACACATAAAACTACTCCATCAAGTTCCTCCACATGCTATGCACTGACAGACTAGTGACTATGGGAGATACATTTTAACACAACATGCTAATTGTGTACACAAACTGATCACAAGAGATATTTTCAGCTGTGGGAGTGATGACATCACAGAGGCCCACAGATGGCAGTCATCGGAACGCGGCCTATACATTCTGGAACCAGCAGCCACACCCAGCGGGCAGGAACGGTTAATGAACAGCACGTGTGGCATGCGCTAGGCTGGGACCAATCAGCGCCCTCTGAGATCATGAGCTCACAATGTGACAGCTATCCTTGCCCTGTGTTTACCAGGTTTTCCACTGGGCTTGTGGAAGCCTCTCTCGCCCAATAGGAGCAGTGTTCCATGGCTGATCCATGATGTAACGCACTGCTTTTCCGAATAGCAAAGTACATTTTCCAAAATACAGTGAGGACACTGTTTGTTTTTCAGACTGCAGACTTCTCTCCAAGAAACTAACAACATCCTCTCTGCATATTTGAATAAAAAATTGGGTGCACTTTTAAAAAGCGGAGAGCTGTTTGAAATATTTAAAAAAATATAATAAATGCTTTATGGAAAATACATATCTGCGCCCATGAAAATATTTCTTCATGCAAACAGATGGCTGTTGTAATGTTTACAATCATACCGACTGAGAATCTGGCACATTTGGAACATTTTAATTAATATGAAAACCTACTGTAGCTTGACCTCAGGATTAAAGTCAATTTACAAGCCAAACACAAACACCGCTAGACTGCTTTCCTTGGACCCTGTGCAAGCAGTGGTTTAAAAATGAACCCCAAGTGCTGCTAATGAGTTACAGGAACATTCTTCAAAAATCTCCTTACACTGTTAAGTAATGTTACTGTGTGTGCAGTACTGGCAGAGATGTCCACAAACCACTATTGACAGAACATTGTGCAAACAGGTCCTCTTTTTTGTGACCAACCCCCCAAAACGGCTTCCAGCTCCACCCTCTCTATTCAAAGCACTCTAAATTATTACATTTCATTGTATATTGCTGCACGGGGAACTTTTTTTTGGCTTGAATATTTGTTGGTACGGTCATGCTGAAAATTACCTCTGGGCACAGATTTATTTGAGTCTGTGAGGCTCTTGAAATTCATAAACCATATGTGAAAGGCAAGAGGCTTACAAGAAAAGTGCCACATTTTCAGAGATGCAGGTTTTTCAACTAGCTAACTGCTGAGCAGTGGGGAAGTGTGAAAAAAGACAGAAATTGGACGTACTTTTCAATAGCTGGATGTTAGCGTAACACTGAGTCCATGTCTCCATTACCTACACCACTCACTTTCAGCTGTGTGATGCTGGTGGAAAACACATGATGCAGTACTGGGATTCCTGCCAACAGCCGACACGAGGTTGGGTTAAAGACAAACAACAATACCCTGGGTTTTCTCTCGCTCTGTTTAATACTATTTACCTTGGTGTCAATTGAACCTTTCAGCCTTGACTGTGACTGGTATTGGTTTGCTAATTTGGCTGGAAGCAAGTCATGTCTCTGATGAATTAATGTGCTGGAACTGCAGATCCAGTTGCAAAAGTTCATACAGAGACAGAAACGAGGGTTTGGTTTTTTGTTTGCAATTTTGGGTATTGCTCATGTTTTAGATTTAGCCTTACAAATTCCACTTATAAATGTCATCAGAACATCTAACATTACAGCAAACCTGATATAACTTTCACCAAACAATGGTTGCCAGATATTCATTAAAATAGGGGTTTTTGTCATACTTTTTCATGTCAAATGTCCACTCTAGTCTTGATTCATCTGTGACCTTCTTGCTCCGAGACTAGTTTGTGCATATTTGATCTTGAATGCAGACAAACCACTCCTGAAAATTATCCCCTGAAAGACATAAACTTTGACTGTAGAGGATTGTTTTGTCTGTCAAACGCTGTCTGTCTCTGTCACCATAATCCTAACCCGAGTCATTCTTTGAGTGGAAAGAGTGACACTTTGACAGAGTGGGCCCTTAGCCAGAGCAGGCTTGAGCTGTATCCTCAGAAAGTATGGCAGGTAAAGGTGACTCTTCCCTCATAGCCACTTGGTTATCTTCAGTTTTATTTCAATACAAGGGAACAGATGATACAGAGCAACAGGCAAGAGTCACTTACAAGTTGTGTGCCAGGCTTGACAGCACCTGCTGATAGCCATCCTCTTAACCGAGATATTATATACACAAGTGCCCAGGAATAAAAAGCAGAAGGTGCTTCGCTTGCTGAATCAGTATGCGGCAAGCATCTCTCATTATCTAAAGGAAAGCGAGAAACAAGCAATGCTCCTCCCAGCAGTCCGTGCACACTTATCTCACTTAAGCTCACGGTCGTTGCCGTACTTACTCAAGGCTAGCGGAACAAGGCAGAGCTGACATACGGCTGCTAAGTGAGGCTGTGGGACCAGGCCTGGATTGACTGCTCCAAATATCAGTCCATTAATAACAGCAGGAGACCTCAGGAAGCCGAGGCTGCGAAGCCCTGGGAACGTTCTTGGAGCAGAGCCCTAGCCCATTAAAACGTAATCTTAGCGCTCCTCTCAGCATAGGTTACAGCACAGGTTGTGAGTCAGGAGAGGGTCTGACTCTCTCAGTAAATTTAGAGGCCGCGTGCTGTTTGTACTGGCAGGCAGTAAGTCACACAGGATTCAGCAGCTCTTTCCTGCTCTACATGTATTTTTATTTCGGTAGGAGCAATTTCACGACAAGTGAAATATTGGAGTTACATTGACAATTGCAGCATACTGGCTTGCACAATGTCACATTTCAGTCTGAGGAGGGGATTAAAGGGAAAAGATTAAACCTGGCTGTGAGGACACAAGGAAAATGTGTCAAACAAACAGACTGAAACATATTTCAAACAAACTTTATTACTGCTGAACTGTACTCCAGTGCTGATTGTGTAAGTTCATTACTGCCAATTAGAATGAAATAGAATTAGAGTACAGTAGCAGTAATGTATGTAGATAAATGTCATCCAGAGTGTAAGCAAATTGATGCAGACAATAGCTGCAGAATCTCTCGTTTCCCCGTTTTTTTTCATTTTCAGAATGGCTTCCCCCACAGACAACTTTAAATAGAAAGCACTTCTTAGGGGTAGAAATTTCTGTGGGAATTCAATGAAAACACAAGCAACTGTTCTGAATGGCTCTTATGAGACAAGGCACTGGCCAGGCACACCTGAATGCAGCCTGCAAGATCATGGCTCTTTCTGAATGGTTCTCCTTTCGTTCACATTATCTAGCTCTGCTTATGCACTATAGCTGCTTTTATATGAGTAGTGTCACCACTGCCAGTTTCCCAACATGTTTTCCCAGTATTTCTTGGTGTTCAGTACTGATTCTTTAGCAAAAAATAAGAAACAATTTGATCTATGTCATACTTTACCATCCTGAAATTGATGGAAGGCTTTTACCACAATGCATCAGTTTTAATTAACGAGAGACGCTGTAAACTATTCCATTCATAAAATACAGAGTAGGTTTTGGAAACACTGAGCTCATTCCATCTTTGGGGAGAATGCATATAAACATTTAAGTGAGCACACGCATTTCAGTGGTTATCTTTGCAACATATACTTCTGTGTCACTCACTTTTGAGTGGAGGATAAAAACAGTAACCCCATATTGAAAGAAGATAAAAGAAGGCATATTTTCAGCTGTTGCTGTCATTAAAAAAAAAAATAAAAAAATGAAAAACAGACAATGTGTGCCTCTCAAAAACTGAGCCTCTGAACCGCACGCAGTCTGTAATTCGGCACATTCTGCCCATAGCTTGAAAGCCAACACGACGTCACGCTGGCCAAGAGGGAGACACACGCTGCTGTGTTTATCTTTGATGGTTCATAATTCTATACGCAAGGAAAGCAAGCACATACATGGCAATTTCCATGTCCGCAGGGAGGAAGAGAGTGGCGGGGTGTGTGTGTGTGTGTGTGTGTGTGTGTGTGGGGGGGGGGGGGGGTCTGCTCTGACATACTATGACAGACAGTTTAATTTGGGATCCGCTGATTCAGCTGGGATCAGCCCTCAAAGTGCAGAGGCCAAACGCTTGGAGCCAGTGCTCCAAGCCGCCGCGGTTGGGCCTGTGTGATTGATGCGTACTCTGAGGCCATGTCAGCAGATTCCTGAGGGCCATTAGTCCAGGCATTATTAGCCTGAGAGAGAAAACACCCTGATTGGCTCGAAAAAAAAAACTGTGAGATCAAACCACCCAAATCATTTTGATAAATATGGAAATAGCTGTCATGTTGGTACTCAGACCAAAGTAGGTGAAAAGGCTTTGGTTGCAGGCTGAAACAGAGTCCTTCTGATCTCCAGGATAAAGGAGGAGCAGGCAATCCTACCATGACTCATGAAAAATAATAACAAGTGCGAATATAAAATACAAAATCTAAGGAAGATACATGAATCTTAGAAATAAAAATTCATCCGGGGTATTTGCCTACTGAGCAGATTTTTCAGTCAAATGTTCTAAGCCATACAGTAGTTAATAAGAAACTAGATGATAATTTGATTTGTTGAATTTCTAAGGAGCACAAAATTAACAGAAGTAAGCAAAATGCAATTACCTGTATTTTATGTGTTAGTATAAATGCTTTTCTGACGGACATCTCTGTCACAACAGACTGACATCAGAGAACCGTCAAGTGATTTTACATCCGCATGAGCATTCAATAAACAGGCGTTCAGTGTTTATTTAGGTACTTTTCGCCAGCCTTTCTTCGCTGTGGTCATGAGGATCATGCCCGCTATACATTGTACACTTTAGTGTGATCATCACTGGAGCATATGACAGCATGCTTCCGTATTTGTTACTGATGCTGCACCTCCTTCTCGGCATCTAAAACTTCTCCTAGAGGACAGCCAGAACGCTGTTCAATACAGACATAACTATGGATGCAGACTGCAGTACACAGTGGAGGAGTTTCAAAATGCTTTTAGAGAGATTTTTGTTCCAGAGAAGGTTCCTTTTTTCCCATCCATCATCACCTTCAATTATGTCTAATTTTCCATCATTAAGTTCATTTGTAAGTATTATAAAATGTATTTCAGATCCATGTGGAACAAAGGCTGTATTATTATTTTTTTCAGATAGGGCCTAGGTAGTGCTTATCTTGTTTTAATGAGATACCACTGGCCTCTGGTAAAGGTATATTAAATACTGAAGATGTAGTGTTTTATGCTATAATGTTAAGCCCATAAAATCGCCAGATGATTTAAGGAGCATCTGGGTGAGATGCCATTGATGTCCACATTGTGCAAAGTGTTGTACAGCATATATCTTTTATAGTTTATATTTAAGTTTCCCACATTACATGTAAACCACAGCTTTACGTAGAAGCATTATTCACACATCATCACATCTACAAAATCTGTTGATCAGGCACTTCTGTTAAACAGCATGTACTATATAATTTACAAGTATGTTATTAATGTGTTGTTGGCGATTTATACATGAATGGTCTGAATGCTTGTTTTCATTCTCTATGCACATTTCCTTTTTCCTCTTCATGTTTTCCCAATATATTTGACATTAACATATTTATGAAAAACATATTTTTCAGCTAGTGTTCTTAGTACTCCAAGCTAATTTGTTTGAATACAGTAACTAAGATTAAACCATATACTCATGAAATGACCTGGGAAAACAAGAAAAATAGCAAATTAAAATATGTATTCTTACGTGAGAGACCAAAATTTCTGTTTATTTCACAAACAAAAGACATGTGGACATTTGTTCCCATACAATCTAAAATACTTGCAACATTACATTGAATTGCATAATATTCTTGCAGACCACAGAATATGTGGGTTTCAATTCCCCCAGCAGCTGAAGTCTGAGTATAAGAGATGCTTTGTCTTTCCGTATTGCCATCACAGACTCAGTTACTAAGTAAATTAGATCAATATGTATGCAACAGTGGCGCAGGGACCCTTGCCTCCATTTCCAAGGACAAGGTCAAAGGGAGGATTTTTGGTCAGGCAACAAAAAAAAAAATTCTTATAAAAAACGAAAGCCTTAGAACACTGTACGCTTTTCACCACAAATCACTTTCCTTGATATCATTTTATAGCACGGTCCTGCACATTGAACATTTATTTTGTACTATGCTTGAATAAAAACTTCACACTACAGCACTGTATAGCCTCCACTGAGACATTATTTATGTGTCTCCAGTGGCTAAATGATTTCACAGTGTTTTAACGAGGTTGGCACGCTATGATTGGTTCAAACA
Organism: Megalops cyprinoides; assembly: GCF_013368585.1. Classification (NCBI taxonomy): domain Eukaryota; kingdom Metazoa; phylum Chordata; class Actinopteri; order Elopiformes; family Megalopidae; genus Megalops; species Megalops cyprinoides. The sequence goes on along the minus strand of NC_050606.1, from coordinate 8,186,761 downwards.
AGTCAGTGTGTGAAAGCACATGGTAGTCTCAAGCATTACAGAGTTCAGAAAGTCTTACTCCCTTTACTAAGTGAAAGTGGTTTGAGTATTAGTTTTTAGTTAGGTGAATGTTTATGAAAGGAAGTGAGAGAGCCATATGGATGAAGTAAGTCAACTCAAGCTGACGTGGGGCTAGGCTTGTCAAGGACGTCAATGTATTTCATATGTCAAATACAGAATTCCAGTTTTCCAAGGGAAAAGTATCTAGAGAATATCATAACATAAGACAGCTTTTTAACATATTACATATTATATATTTTTCAACCAATAAACACTAAGAAACCAAACAGGCTGAAAGTGAAAAGCAAAATTTATAGAGAGATGGGATTTTCTGTTATTAGTCTCTCCTCTTACCATCTTAAACGAAGCATCGCTGTTGAAGAGCAACACAAATTCAGCAGCTGCCTGGATTTCTCTGGATGTCAGCCATCAAAGTACTAACGATCTAACAGATCTAGTTAGCATCAACCGACTGGCACAAGCAGGCGTACGGATGATATGGTTTCCTCCTTACAATAACATATATTGTTAACCATTCATTCCCAAAAACTTGTGAACTTCCCTCACAAAGGGGTGTACTATAACAAGCCAAAACACAGGAAGCAATTCTGAGACATTTCATTGTCCATTGTTCTTGACTGTATTTTTGTAGTCCTCTGCATCCCACCCCCAGATAATGAATGACTATCCAAAAAAAAAAAAAAAATGTCAATATAAATCATTGTCATATTTCAGTAAGAGGGGAATGAATGACCCCATACAGGAATGTGTGCTCCCTCATTGCCCTTTAAAGCATTTTTAAATTGCGCCTCAATTAAACAAACTTGGTGAGAGCGCAACAACACATTTCTGAACTCGTTTCTTTTGGTGCATCCTGGGAATCACTTGCGGTGCGCACAAGAACCAAGTCAAATCCGCATCACATTTCATTTCCTCTGAAGTCTCCCCCAGTCTAGCCTGCTGTAATAAATATGCTTTGGCTCGGTGATGAAGTCTTCGGCGTCCCACAATGCCCCTGTTTGAAGCCTGAGGCTCACTCTGGTCTCCTCTCCTCTCCTGTGAAAAGCTCACCTTTGTCTCATAATTGCGCGCTGAACAACCGACGGTTATTATCTAAATTTCTGCCCAGGACGCCCAAGGCTACAGGAGCCTCTGTAATTGACGTGGACCGAGCGTGCCAGGGGTTTTTCCACCGGCCCACAAAAGCCCCTATCATTCGGTCCCCGCCACTTTTCAAATCGAGCACAGTGAGAAGTTAGCCGACTCTTTGTCGCACCTCACAATACGTGTCGAAGTGAGGATGAGACGTATGAGGATATTCAGGGCTCTCGAGAGCGAAACGGCAGAGGTCCCAGACCGCTGAGGTCATCCTGCACTCTGACTGGCAGAAGAGTTCTTCTCCGCCATCTGCTTAAAATATTGTAGGCTGCCATACGGCAGACCCCTGTCTTGACCGTGAACTCTTCCTGGTATGACTAGGCCTAGGTGCCGCCTCATTGTTCAAATCCTAGTCTGTCCCCGTCAGGCCTTTTGTTGGTCCTGAACTCGTGGGGGGGGGGTTAGCCCTGATTTATCTATCTAATTAAAGTGTTAACTCTCAAAAGACGTCTGGTGAGACCCAGTAGATCATGCCATAGGAATTATGAGAAAAGAATCTTCCCAGGACAGCAAGACACCACTGAGAGAAATGTGGAGCACAGTTTTTCAGAGAAGCAGTGGAGAGCAGTTAGGGTACATCTGATTTCAGCAACAATGGTAAGATCCACACACGCATTATGGGATGTCTACCAGCTGGTGGTGTTGAAATGAAGCCCTCAGACTGCCTGGACCTGTAAGACTTCTCTCTCAGAATGACACACTCGCCAGAAGTAACAGCTATGTGGTTTGAGAACTGTAATAAAAATCTGAATCAGAGGTTCCAACTGTCACACTGAACTCATGCAGTCTTCTGAAGCTAGCCCTCAACATCATTTAACATCACTCTCAAGAGTCCAATTTGTAGGTTTTCATATTAAATAGAGGCCAAAGTTTATTTTTTGTATGACTAACCTACATATACAAAAAGGTGCAAATGCCTTTTAGAGAAGGAGATTACATTCACTGGGCATCGTGTTATTTTATGGAAATGCGTGACTCATCCAGGGAGGTACGTCAACCCTTGTAGCTAAACTAGCCCCGAACAGCAAATAGATTTATCATCTGACTAATGTTTCACGTGTAGTAGATTTTGCGCTTAATACTTAAATAACGCCATAAAGTTTTCTGGTACAAAATAAATGTCAGCCAAATTACGGAGTTACACTGAAACAACTGTAATGGTGTGGTTAAAACGAACAAGAGGGCTTTTATTGTATCTGATCAGTCATCACTTCACGAACATTTGCCAGAGGGAAAGAAATTAAGACGTGCAGAGAAAGCACAAACCCCCCACTGCCCCGTGTGTGGCAAAGTTTCTGAATAAAAAAAAAAAAAAACAGTTGGGCTTCGGTTCGTCTCTCAATGGCAGGCACTCTCCAGAGCCTCTCACTGCAAGAACTTTCCAGACCGATGAAAATAATATGTTTGCGTCGAAAAGAGGCAGAGGAAGGAAAATAAACACGCTGTTACAGTACCAGGCCCCCCGCTCTGTGGGGAAAACGCATTTGTGTTCCTTGGGCAGAAATCCTAGCAGAGTGGATGGGGACACATACAGGAATGACATGGAGCAAAGACAGTACAGCCGACAAATAAGAATTTAATGGGATGAAGGAGCTCTGAAATGTCGGGTAGCCTCATTTGTCAGGTAGCCTTTGAATGTCTCCATTCGCAGACGTCCATCCTCCCCACCAAAATAAAACGCCCTCTGACTATAGTTCACTGTAGACATCAGCAAGAAAAATACACACAGTCTCACACAGAGACTACAGGCTGTACCTGCAGACTATGGTGTTCGCATACGGATTGAGTCACCGCAACGATCTGTGAATGAGGATCCTCCTGCGCAGGACTGCGAAACCCACGTGTCCCTCACAAACACAAAAAGCAACCCAAACACAATCGCGTCAGACAGTCATCTTTGCGCCGCCGCCTCCAGTCAAATTCAATTTACGGAACGGCAAGAGCCAGTTGCAACAATCTGACCGTACACGTGCTGCACACCGAGCTTGAGAGATGTCCGCAAATGCTGGAGACAAGACTGATGGTAATGCTTGAGGTAACTCGATAGAGGAAGCACCACTGCGCACACATCAGCAGAGCTTTATCTAATTGTCGCCGACATTACTGTTTTGTGGGAGGGCGGCCAAAAAAAAAAATAAAAATCCACACTGACATTTTTCCAGCAAGTAATATCAGGGATGGACAACCGCATTCTGCTCATCTGTCTTCCTGCCAGCAAGGGAAAAAAAAAACAAAAACAACAAGCAAACTCTATGAAGGAAGGACAACTGGCCTCCTGGTTATATTAACACTGGGAAAAAGCAAACAGCACAAATCCTCTCGATTGGGTCTGCGCTGTGGCCCATTGTGCCGTGGTCATGAGATCACGGTGATAATGCAGCAACAGAGACAGACAAGTAGAGGTTTAACGAGGTTTTAAAAAACAAAACAAAACAAAAAACACTGTGAGGACTTTCTTCCCTGGGTGACCGATCCAGGATCAGTAGGCCTAAACAACAATCGGAGCAAGACTGTTGTCTGGAAGAAGAGAGAAAACTAATACAGGTTCGGTGCTTGGAGCTGAAAACGGGTAAGGAATAAAGCTCTCTCTCAAGGCTTAATGACAGGTGATGAGGAGTGGATGGGGAAAACCAGAGGTGCATGCTGGGAAGGAGAGTGTGGACATCAGCTAGATGTTTGGGAGTTGGGAGGCTCTCTGTTCTGTTGCATAACACACACACACACACACACACACACACACACACACACACTGCACCAGCCACAGTTCCACCTCCACGCACAGACACAGTATATAGATTATTTTCATTGACCATGGGCCATTTACTATCACATCAAGTAAGTAGCTGATAAAAATGTAAAAAAAAAAATACAGAAAGAGTGCAGTGGTAAGGCAGTATGAAATAACCAACACACAATCATGCATGCACAACCTCCTGCACAAGCATACACCCACCAGCACACACACACACACACACCAAAGCACACACTTGCACATGCTCAGACAGACTACCATGCACACGCACACAATCTCTCTCTCTCTCTCACACACACACACACACACACACACACACACACACACATGTGGACTGGAGCAGTGACCCAGCTTTGATTTCCTGCAGGGCTGAGGTCACACAAACAAGCCCCTCTGACAGTAATTCCGGATGGCCCCAGACGGGGGTAAGATTTTTGACCTCAGGGACCTCGAGGTGACACTTCCCGTCTGATTAGATCTTCAAAAAAAAAAGAGGAATGTTTATAAAACGATGGCCCTCCGAATTATCACAGCACAAATTGGGAGGTGAAGCTGCTAACATCTTTCCCACACAGCCGCCAGTGCGCAATTTGAAATCTTTTTGCCTTTTTTGTCTGTATCTGGAAGGCAGGTTAGCAGGGTTGCTTTCAAGTCTGGGTTTCTGATGGTGATTCTGAATGACTCAGGAGATTAGCTTGCAGGCAACATTTGGCCATTAAAGACAAATGAACTGCTTCTGTGTAATGGGCACAGTTCTGAGGTATTTGCAAGGAGAAACGGATTAGCAAACATCATCAATGTGAACCCTGCATTTAATCTATTCAGAATGTGCTTTGTCCTTGAATTTGAGCAAACGTGGCTGTTTGTGGCAGTTTTCTGATCACAAAAATAACAGTGATATTGTGAAACAAAGCAAATTGCAGTAAGACTGAGAAGAATCCTAATGCTTTGTTTAAAACAAGGCAAAGTGATACTTCAGGTATTGAAGTGATACTGCAGTGGATTCAATCTAAGTCACTTCTCTAATCATAAAATAAAAGCATGACTAGCGTACGTGAAACCTCATATGCATCATCAATGTGAGCACATACTGTTTATGAGCTGTGAACAATTCTAAAAAATACTGCTGAAAATGATGCTTCCTTTTTTTTGTCTCATACTATAAATGTCACAGCCATTGCAGTAAACTTCTCAAAATCGTGTGCATTTGGATATCATCTTTAAAATCTGGTCCTAAAGGAAAATAAACTCAGTCATATATGTAATTGGGCAATAAGTAACAATAGGCTTAGTATAAATAGGCTAAGTATAAATGTTTGTTCAGTATTAACCCACTTAACTGTTCAAATAAATTAATTAACATAAATAGATGAGTATTCATGGGTTGAACTGAAACAGCAGGGAGACTATGGTTATTATTATGGTTACTGTTACAGTTACTGTGGTATTCTAGAACTGTAAAACACTGCCCAGACACATTCATCCATGTCACAGCTGGATTTCCCAGTTTCACAGTTTTAACTGATCTGTAGCAACAACAGGAAAATTCAACAGCGCGGGTTCCATACAGCGTGGGGCACAGCTGAACATTAAGCCTGGCACACTGTTACTAATGGTAAAAAATTACATCTAGATCATTTATGTTATCTCTCAGTTACTTCCATCACCTTACTGTGTACCGTCATACATATGGGTGGAGTTGTCTCACGGCCTCATTTAGCAGGGTGTGTGAGAACCTGGGAAGGACAGAAACAGACAAACACCAGTGGGAACTACATCAGAGTTTGATCCCTTACAAATGAAGCCCATAAATTACTTTTATTACCAAGCGCCATTTTTCCCCTCTCATTCAGTCCCACATGCAACCTATATCTTGGTGATGTGCAGCTCTGTTGCATGGAGACAGAAATGGATAGCATTCTCAGAAGGTGTATTTTTATGATGTAACTTTAGTGACTCATGTAAGATAACTTGGCTTACTTATTCTAGTCAGGTTAACTTGTGGTAGGGCATGAACGGTGTTATGCTCACACTCACTGGTCTGGGAGTGTTGTTAGCCTGATCTGACACTGTCATTTATTCAGCCTGAATGGATACACTTCTGTTCTTCCGTGCTGGAAGTTGCTCTGGGTAAGAGTGCCCGCTAAATGAATGTAATGTAACGTAATGTAACTTCAGCTGCGCATTCTCAAATATTCCATCCTATCTTAACCTGAATCACTGCGAGGGCATTTCAATTTCATGGGACGTGAGACACAGCTTCCCAAGCCAAAGGGTGGAATTTTCCACAAATCTCCGCTCTCCCTCCTTCGGCGCGTACATTGAAAGGAAATGAACACATGGGAATCCTCTCTGAATGTCTGGACCCGAATAAACAACTGCATTAAAAATAATAATAATAATAATAATGATAATTGCAGTGGGGATGAAACCGCGCCAGTGCCAGAGCTGAATGCCGGGTTTCCCTGAGGGCTGACGCCCCAGCAGCGACTCTGTCCCCTTATGGCTTATTTTAAAAACGGCCGTTACTGGGAGCCTGCCACATCCACTCCCCCCCCCCCCTACAGCCGCGGCGCAACAGCATCGCTCAAGCAGAGCCTTTTATTTGGAGGAAACAAAGGGAAGTGTTCTCCCTCCGGGTGGGAGCGCCGCGGCTCCTGGACACGCTGGTGCCAGGCAGAATTGCGTGGGCAAGCTCTGGAGCCTGGAGCAGAAACCACAAACGAGCACGGCGGAGCCCCCGAAGGCCTCCGCCGCGGGTGCTTTCGCGAAAAGACAGCCTCGCTTTTGTCGACCGGCGCGTCCCCCTGGCTTCTGACCCCCCCAGAGTTTAACCCCCCCCGCTCACCCTCGGAGTGAGTTTTCACTCTCACGGCGGACTACGTGCGTCCTCTGAAAAGCCACTCTGGGAACCACCATCATTTTTTTTTTTTTAATATGGAAAGACTAATTAAAGGAGACCTTTGGCAGGAAATGGCAGCGGGACCACCAGCACGGATCTAAGGCGCTTAATTTACACTTGAGAGAGTGAGCATCTCGGAAACACTCCCACACCTGGCTGGCTGGATCGGCTACTGACGTGTACCCCGTACACCGGGAGTGCAGCTCTCTGAACTCTCTGTCTCTCGGCACAGTGAGGCAGTCAGCGGCAGAGTATCGCACCAGGTGTGCCGTAAGCGCTTATAATCACACAAGGCCCGCGCGGAAAACAAATAGAGCAGCAAACTGTGATTAAGCGTGACTCAGGTTGTAATTAATAAGAATTGTGGCTGGAGAACGTTCAGCACCCTGCTCTGCTGATGCAGAAACATAAACCACCCCGGGGCGGAACTGGCCCTTTCTGTGATGTTTGCACAGCAGCAGAAGTTCCAGTGTCTCTAAGGTCACAGCATGCCCGGGGGTTTGGTGGGGGTGGGTGGGAGGGGTTAGACGGGATGGTGGGTAGGGTTGAAACTGTGGCCTTGCCCAACTTCTGGAGACACGGAGTTTGTTCTAGATAATAGGTAGTGCCTCTGTATGTGTGTGAAATTATATTACATTACATTATTGGCATTATTTGGTAGCAGCGTATCATAGTGGTAAGGAGCAGAAGTAATCACCGAAAGGTTGCCAGTTCGAATCCCTGCTAGGGTACTGCTGTTGTACCCTTGGGAAAGGTACTTAACCCAGAATTGGCTCAGTAAATATCCATCTGTATAAATGGGTAACATGTAAAGAAAAATTTGTAACCTTTGTAGGTCACTCTGGATAAGAGCGTCTACTAAATGCCAATAATGTAATGTAAAATTGTGTGTGTGTGTGTGTGTGTGTGTGTGTGTGGTGTCTTAAGCAAAGGTGTCAGAGCTAAACTTGTAGACTTTAGTGGCACAAACAGAAATTAATTATACAGGAAAAATGTTTTAAAAAAAAATGAGAAAAGAGCAGGGTGGAGTGTGGGAGATAATGAAGGCAATGCTGCAGAGAGGTGTAGCAGCATGCTCGGGAGGCGGGACGGGCGTGTCCTGCCCCGGGGCGGGGTGCAGAGCACGGTCCTCACACGCAGTCCGTGTGTACATACACACAGAGCCGCTCTCCCTCCAGCTCTCTGTTACGTTACCTCTCCACCACAGACCTCACTCACTGCCTGGTCTCTGTATGCGTGTTATCTTCCATGTCGCCGATTGCCGTTTAGCAGGAGCGGCACCCTGTTGTCTACAGCGATGGCTGTTGCTCAGACTCTGCGCTAATGTCATGATTTTAGCGACGTGGGAACGGAAATGTGAGGTGTGCATTTAGCTAACGGCGATACTAAGAACAGACAGTGGAATTAATGAATATATTTCATGTACCCAAAGTAAATTCGGCTGTATCTTGTGACAGGCATCAAAACACAATCTTTTATTCTTTGAGTATTAGATGGAAATTGTATAAGTACGTACAAATGAAATTGCTGAAATGTTCTCGGTGTCCTATGATGTATACACAGAAAATACCCCCCTAACTTAAACTTACTAATGAAGGTCTCACAGGGCAGTGCCTTTGAGCTGAGCTGAACTCCTACGCCCCCTGCAATATTCTGGGGGGTGGGGGGGGGGGTTCTGAGAAAACCGAGCGAGGATGGAGAATAATAATGCCATTCACCCACTCCGCTCTGCGCGTTCACCGGCCTCCGGAGTCCCCGCCAGGGGCAGGGAGAGTTCAGGGAGTACATGTCCTCACATGTGAAGCACTGCCTATCCCTGCCACTGCATTAACCACAGGAGGGCCACTTAAGGGAGCCTTCGCTGCAGAGGCATTATGGGAAAGGAATGCAAAACCATCTTACCCCCGCAATTAGTTGTCATGGCACCGCCGTTATAATGACACCCTAAGAAAACAGAATTACTGCGTCAGGCGCCACCCTGCCGTATTATTGATAATTGTGAGATATTGATTGCGGGCCCTCAACTGTAATGGGCAGGGCTGTGTTTGAGCAAGGATAACAGTTTATTGCTCGTATTCAAGCAAATGAACTGGTTTGGTTTCTACCTGGGCCTGTTTTGTTTAAGCCTGTTGGACTCCTATAACTGCAATGTATAGAGAGCTGTTATCCATATTATCTATGGATATTATCGGGATAACTGTCTGTGATACCTGTTTAACCTCTTCAATTAGTTGGCAGCATCCCTGGAGATCTCATGTTTTAGTTGTACCTAAGAGTTGATACAACTGTCCCTCAATCACTCACTGAATATATGCTCCCCCAAATTCAGAGTAGTACTTCCATATTACCACCAGAAATGGGACTAAGGTGGGACTAAGGTGTCCACCAAAACAGTTCCTGCCCCTGTAGAGCACCTGTTCATCTCTATTTAAAATGTTGCGAGGATTCATGTAGTAGTAGCTGTTTCCGTAGGCCTGGTGGGCAGAGACCAGAGAGAGAGCTGTAGAAACCAAAGTGTTAAATGTGTCATTTATGGGATACAGTGCTGCCAAGAAATTTAGCAGGTCTCTGAGAGAAAGTGGTCAAAGGCCCTGTGGCTAGTAGGCCTGTCCTGACACTAGGAGGCTGTGTCTCTACAGCATGGCTTCTCTGATTGACATTTGAATTTTTTTTAATGGTATTGTTATTTCTGGTGGTGCTGTGGGTATTTCTATGATATGATTATGTGATCCTGCCTACTTTTGGTCATGATTAAAAAAAGGCAAGCTTTCTTCAGTATGGCACGCTGTTTTTTGTGTACATTGCGACAACCGCATCAAAGGCTTTTAATGCTTGCACACATGTACGACATCAAGGACAGGGTCCAAGTGCTTAGGATCCACAATGAGCTTCGAATCTCGAAACTGGCTTAGCAAAATGCTTTCTTGTGGAGAAGGTCTCTTGGTTTGACGCTTTGACATTTTCAGAGCATTACATGGTGTCGTAAAAGGCGCCATCTGATGTCTAATGAACCCCAGTTGTGCAAATATTTTGATTAAAACCCATATGACACCTAATCCGTCCCCCGTCCCCCCAAACCCCCCGCCATCTGAAAGGGGATCTCGTGGTTAATGCCAACCTGACCCTGTCTGCTCAACCCATGTAATGTGCAGTTGCGCTGTAGTTAAAATTAAATAATTTTAATAAGAAATTATTAATTATTAATTAAATAAGCAGTTCCTGCTGTCGCCCTGCATGTTTCCTGCACTTTGCCATTGTCCTAAGCTCCTTATGGGAAAGAATACAATTTATTTGTGTGCTTGCTGGGGTCATTTGGAGCTGAGAATGATATTTAGAAACCAACTGTCAGACTACTGTCAGCGTTACAGCTCTCATGTTATTTCACAAAAAAAAAAACCTAAAAAATCCGATAAAAAGTTCATGGTTCCCCCTATGCACTTCCAAGCTGGTGTCCCATGTGTACAAAACTGTTTCCTTCAGTCTGTGTGAACAATTCCAAAACTCCCCATATCATTTAAACAAACCTCCCTCTGTATACTTGCAATCATTGTGGAAGGCCATGGGGACAGCTTTCCATTCATGTGAAAGTTGCCACTTTGCAATAACCCCCAACAAGAGCCGCCTTGCAGCAGGTCTGGCCTGGGCTGCTGCGATGCTTATCAGAGGTGTAGGGTTACAGAGGGAGCGTCCGTCGCTCCTGCCCCACAGACTCCAGATCCCCGCGCCGCTCCGGGGAAAACAGGCATGTGTGCCAACAGTGGCGTTTTATCACGCGCACTCTGTGGGCCGCAGTGGATGTGTCAGGACCTGCTCGAGTGCCACAACAGCCAGCCTCATGGCTCTGTCATTCCCCTCTTCACCGTGTCTACCATGCAGTTGCCCCGGTGACTGGGGGAACTGCAGGGGTGGGTGTATCTTTCACAGGCAGTGTAGCGTAGCGGTTAAGGAGCAGGACTCGTAACCGAAAGGTTGCTGGTTCCATTCCCCGCTGTGGCACTGCTGCGGTGCCCTTGGGCAAGGTACTTAAACCACAATTGCCTCAGTAAATATCCAGCTGTATAAATGGATAACATTGTTTAAATAAACACACCCCAACTGTGATGTGAGTGTCTGCTACATGCCAATAATGTAAAAATGTAATGCGTACAGACTGTGGTGTACGTGTGTGTATGTGTAAGCATGTATGTGTGTGTGTGTCTGGGTGCTTGCGTCTAGAGTATGTGTATGCACATGGATGCGCGCGTGTGTGTGTGTGTGTGTGTCTACTGCTCACTGAACCTAATTCCAACTGCAGGAAGTTGTTCTGCAGATTGATGTACATCTTAAAGTGAGAGGGTCACTGTAGTTCATGTGGGGAAAAGCACATACTGAAAAACAGGAGACCAGAGAGGATAAGGCCATCTAATCCCCCTGGTGCGGAGGTGTCCTGTACATCTGGAATATCTGGTGGTTATGGTTTCTTGCAGCCGAGCTGCAATTTATAGAGGCACTGTAAAGCAATTCAGCGCAAACCTGCTTGCAATTTATTCAGTGTAAAGCTCAATAAATCTGTCACCATCTTTTCCGACTGCAAATTATTAACCAATTACCGGACAATTATTTCCTTTGGTTTCTTGCCCTAAATACTGTGAAGGATGATTTATAGACATTAAGATAAGTGGACCAGAACAACATAAGGATGACCTGACTGTTCAAAGCCATTACCAGGCAACCATTAAAAAACCAAGGGGTAACGTGAGGCGCCCGCATGGATCTGTAGCTGAAACTGATAAGCGCAGATAAGACATGCTTGGAAACACTCGATTAGATACTGTGGGTAAACAATGGCACCGGTCTTGTATTCTCATGCTGCTCCTTAAGTGGGAGCGTGATACCAACAGAAAACCAAAAGCGTGGAATGTGTCTAGAAGGCCGGTTCCGGTTGATTTGCGGAAGCTGCACTACTTGTGTGATGTTATCTGTCGCAGGCTCAAACTCAGTGACCCCAAATAACCTCCAACTGCCGGATACCTCCCCACCACACCCCCCCACCCCCGATGCACAGCACTAATATTGTGTGACGAAACGTGTAACCCAGTTCCTGCTGTTGCTTTTGCTCCTCCTTGAAAACAGAAAACACAGCTTGTGTAGACTGAGCAAACAATGAAAATGTGTGTTGTGAACTTGAATCTGTTGCGCAGTCAGAGTAATGAACCAGAGCTTTTTAACCATTTCAACTCCGAAAGGCCCATCTGCCTACTGGTGTCCCCCAAAGGACTGCAATTAAGCTACTGCTCCAGGTATAGGGAGGAACCTGGCATGTATTTGTAGGAGAAAGTGTTCACACAGGGAGCACCAAGCCACTCAGACTCACAATTACTCTAACAGGTTGACCCGACTGAGTAAATTAGAAACTGGCAACTTACTGGCGACTTGTGTATAAGTGTAACTTGTATTATTATACACAAGTCGCCCGTGTAATTTACGCCACACTTCACTCTCCCATAATGTATTGTTAATTTTTATTTTAAATATGAGGTTTATCTCTTTGAATAGCGGGATTATTTCTGTCGTGCTCTGCAGACGCTGATTGATCATGGGAAAAACACAGAAAGGGGAATGAACAGCAACTGAAATCTAACATGCAGCTTTTTCTGTTTTGCTGATATATTAAACTTAGAAACAGTAAGTGGAGACTTTCAGATACATGATCTTTGATAGTGATTTAGGCTCCGAAAAAGGAGACCTAATCATCAGAGTCATTAGTATCAGGGTTGAAATTACATTCCAGATGGAAAAGGAACTCAAATCTGTTGTTTGACACGTTCCAAAAATACAACTAGTATACTGCTTTGGTAATGCAAGCTTGCTTTTGCAAAAATTATTTGTGCTCTATTTTTTTTAAACCACATATTTTTCTAGTCCTTGACATACTGTATATATTCATATAAAATCCCCTCACTGGTATTTTCAGAAGCATTTGAGGCTCCAAAATTAGACAGAATTCGTTGGTTTTACTTGAGTCTCTCATCTTGGCTTTGGAGACCACTCTGGGTCATTTCATTTTGTTTTCACGTTGGATGCATTGTACTGGAAGACTGTCGCAGTGGCCGCTGTCCTGGAAGAGTGCGGCTGTGGACGTAACCAGTGAGCCAAGAACGCCAGTGAAGCTTATACATGCAGAGAGCTGGTCTCCGCAATGCAGTATAGGTTAAAGAAGCGAAACCCTGTTTCCAGCTGCGGGTGAAAGTAGTTCCATTAAAGACTTAAATCTCTGTTTTTTGGTATTTTTTGGGAACATCAGTATGCTTGAGTTTTTCCCTTTTGCGCTTGCGTGTTACCAATCTTTGTAAGTGAATGTGTTTGTGTGCTTTCATGGAGAATGTGCAATGTGTCCACTCAGTGCAGACACACCCACTTCCACACACGTGTGCACACACATGCACACACGCCTCCTGTTAACCACGCGTAAAACTGCGAGGTCGGAAAAATTCCCAACACCTCAATAAACATTACATCATGCAGCAGCCACTGCAATTACTGAAGGCTAGAAGTAATTTGCATAACATCTGCTGAAATAAGAACAGATTCTCATGACAAGGTAATAAGCCCAGCTGGATGGACCGGACCTGCTTAGGCCAGGTTTCCGAAGCAGATTTCCGAATTTACATGGGAAATGCTTCCACGGGGGCGGCTGCAGAGGTGGGACACGGGCCGTCGGCTCACCTGGATCACGGAGCCTTATTCACGGCTACGTAAGGAGGGTAGGAACAAGCCAGTCATGTGACGCTTTCTGGCTGGCAGCGCTCACAGTAAGAGCAAAATCCCCCTGCAGCTCCGTTTGACTGACTCCAAAAAGCCTTCTCATTATTTCCCCACCAAGAGCCATAACAGACACCTCCTCTGGAACTACCACTTCTGTTTACATGCCGGAAATGGCAATAAGACCGTCAAGCTGTAAAAAGAGACAAGTAACGTTCGATGCAAGATTTAAACAAAATGGAGACAACAGGAAAAAAAAACAGCTATTTTTGAACCCACTTTAAACAGTGCTTCTGTCATCTCAATCATGTGGAAAAAAATACACATGTACACAAATAGTTGACAAGGGGAGAGATTTGCTGCTGTGGTGGTTTATGCATATTTTCATATGCACACGCAACCCGTGCTGCCACCTCCCCCCTTTCCAAAATCTCCTGGAATAAAACTGATTGGTGGTCTTGACTCCAGCTTGAACTGGACCAAAGTTTGCATGGAGAAGCCACAGTGTTTGGCAGGGTTTCTCTCCCCTCGTTTTGGGATGCTTTGCTGATTCTGCAAACACCAGGGCCACACATGACCAGCAACACTCCCTCGCAAGATCTGCTGTTTAAACGTGCACAGGCATCAGTTCCGACCAGAGGCTGTGCAGATCCACTGATGTTTATACCATATGGCTGAGCTATTTGTGGACACTGACAGTTAGATCGATGCTTCTATTTAATATAGAGATTAGTCCATCTGCTCAGCACCTGCTCTGAACCGATACCCCTACACAAATCAGAGGTCTTATATGTCTCTATGTTATGCAGTGAGGACAAGAGCAAGTTGCAGCTGCTGTATAAAATATTATGTCACCGAGCACTGACCTAGATCATTTTTTATGTAATGGCTGCAGTTAGGATTGGGATTGGAAAGACTGACCCTAGATCATCTTACCTAACATGATTACATTAAGAATAAATATTATATTGAGGAGGTCATTTAGTTTATGTTGTCTGTTCAGTTTCCCTATATTTATCAAATACCAATCTTATTTAAGTAGTACTTTTTGTAAATTGACAACAAATAAAAATGTAATAGTTGGATGACCTATGCTTTTATCTCCTGCCCCATTAAGTCAAATTGAATATTTATCAATTCTGTTCAGCCAATATCTAGGTGACTGAATAATGTTGAAAGGCCTCAGTCTAAGAAGAACCCCATAGTCACAAAAGGAATCCAGCATCTCATTGGAAAATGGAAGCACATGGAAACCACTGCACCAATTCACATGAGACAAGTTTGTGCGGGCTGCCAGAATACTCAAATAGTGCTGCTGTCAAAGGTAATGCATGAATGAGGTATAGATTGTCACAAACCGCTAATGAGAGACATAAAATCCACCAGAACCTTCTGAAAGGAACGGAACTGTAGCACATGCATATGGGATGGAGGACGAAGAATAGTTTTCTGTGGTTTGGTCTGAGAATAGGGGCGAATATTGTAAAAACAGCAAATCTGCTTGATGTTTTCTTACCCAAATCCTCCCTTTGAAATTTTACAATACCTATTTATCTTTCACAGGATGCCTGTAGATTCTCACTGCTGTTTTATATGCAGGATGTAATGGGATATCAGAGAGCCTGGAAAGCTCAATGAAGCATCTGCTAGACAGGGTAATCATCACATGGAGTGTTTGGGCTGAATGAAATGTCATTGGAGTCTAAGCTGTTCAACCATATGAATTATTAACATGTAACACAGCAAATGCTCAACATTTGTGCATTGGTGGCATTATGTAACATTTTTCCTTTTTCTCTTATGTTGTTATCATGCATTTAAACTTATATGTGGGACAGGACTATCAGCAATTTTTATTCTTGAGACCCACTTTCTGCATGGAGACAAAAAACATCCGTCATATATGCCAAAATGCACAGCATATGTATCACCAACTGCATCTTATCATTATTGTTACATATTCAATGCACATTTGTATATTGTGACACAGATTTGGCAAAATTTGTGTTTTTTTTGTAGATGCATGCATTATACCACAGATACACATTAGAGATTATACATGACCTTGGCAATATGTCATGCATTTTCTACAATATGGAAAACATTTTGATATACTTAAAAGTACTGCTTAATATGTCCACGTTTTCTCTGTAGTCCTTTTCATAACAGTCAGGTGAGAGCTTAAATGGTAGCTTGACTATCCCCAGGTCACTCAGCTCAGGGCCTTTCTACAAGAATCATATATCCTCATCACAGACTAATCAGATTCACATAACTGGTTTTGCCATTTCATAATCAAATTTGACTGGAGGCAGTAGTGCAAAGATGACTGTCAATGCGATTGTGCTTGGGTTGCCTTTGTGAGGGACACATGGGTTTTTGGATCCTGTGTAGGAAGTGATTCACAGATCATTGCAATGAATCACTCCATATGTGAACACCATGGTCTACGGGTACAGCTTATAGAGACTGTGGCCCTATTTTACATGATCTATTTAACATCTTGTAACAAAATGAAATGTAATATACACACTTCAGAGCTAAAAATGGCCTAGAGTTCAACAGCTTTACAGAATTGTGTGGTAGATTTTTAATTTGTAAGCTTTTGAATGTGATTGCAAAATCATGCTTGAAATGCCTCAATATGCAAAACAGGGTGAATTGTTTAAACTGTTATATGATCCTGTCCTGGACTTGGGCTTGTTAAAAAAAGAGAAAAAATAAACAACTGGTGAATATGGCAACTGGAAATGCCTCTGGGGAGAAATGCCTCTCTCCATATTTGCTTTCAGTCAACTTCAACTGTAAAAGAGTCTGTGATTGATTTTTATGTGGCAGCCAAGGACAAACTTTTTACAAAAATCTCTGGGCGGTGGGGACACAATTTACAAAAAATTACAATTTATCTAGGGAATCATTAGATGGCCAGACCGAAAGAGTCAGGAATTTAGGAATTTTAGCCAGGACATCTACTGTTTGTGATAAGCGTCAATCAATCTCTAATGACCACAGAATGCTAGCTGCAACAGGACTTCTGTTTCCTGCCTCATCTGAAAGAGAGCATCTCCTACAGCATGGTGTCTGTCACTGCGCTGAGGCTCTGCTTTCCTATAGGGCGCAGAATGAAGACTGCCCCCTATTGGTCCATCTACACCACTTCCAGTAGCAACCTGGTTTTCCCAGGAGGTCTCCCATCCAAGTCCTAATCACCCCTGCTTAGCTTCAGCCATTAGAGACAGCTGCACTATGATAAGGCTGCTAATGCTACCAATACTGACAACACTAATACCAATACCAACACTAACATGAATACCAATACCCACACCAACACTACTAGTAACCATCTCTGAACAGGACTTTTCTATGCCCTGCTGAATGTAGCTCTGGTTATTAGCCATCTTCGAAGAGCTGAAACAGACAGAATTGCTTAACATTGGTGCAACTGAAAAGTAATTAATTGTGACAGACAAGTCTTCTTACTATATTTAAAGGAAACTTCATCTTCATTGTAAACATGGCTTTTTTCCTTTAATGCCACTAATGTTTAAATTAGAAAAAAATGGAGAGAGTGTATACATGACACAGAGTTAATGAAAGTGTACATCTGTTTAATGCAAACAGTATAAGGACTGCTGTGTTATTCCTCAGGGAAGACTACAATTCACAAACCACGGTCACTTTCTAGACTACATCATTTCACCTTCAAGAAGTTTATCTGACAGGAACTTTATCTGGCAGGAAGTTTTTTTTCCTTCACTTGACGATAGAGCTATCGCTGCAACAGTCCCAGCAGGAGAAATACTCTTGTGTCTGCTGCGGCAGAGTTCAGGCCTTTTATCTCTGCTTTTTACAAGGATGTTGCAACCTTGGAAAAGAAGCCCGGTCATTACTCATGTTGTGCTGAATCACCAACGTCTTCCGCAGCTCATTTTTATCTCGCTGGGTTCACCTCAAGCCATCCGGTCCACAGTCCCTATGGCTAAATAATGGCCATAATCAACATGTTGCATTTGTTGCTTACATGATACATCAACTCAGGAGGCAGGAGAAAAGCTTTTTAGGCATTCGCCATTGCGCTTTGTGGCCGGTGGATCACTTACAGGAAGCATTAGTTACAATTGCTAAACCATGCACGGCCTGACTGTGCATAAACAGTTTAAATCTCGGACTGAACCAAAAAACAGACGTCTGATAAATACGATTCAGGATGCCGCCTTCGAAAATAACCGCGGCACCAGTTTTTTTTTTTTTTTTACTCATTAAAAAGTGGATTAATCCATCAGAGTATATTTACTTTGACCGCACAAGCACATAATGAATCAAGCAAAGCAGCAGGTTTCGCATAAACATGGAAAGGCGGTGCGTCTCTCTATTGATCTGCCCCAAAAGAGCAGATAAGATGTCGCCACTCAGGAACCCATCTCACCGACTCGTAGCGGGAGCCAATAATCTACAGACCAGTGCTGCCGCAGCAGGGAGTGGGGGTCATATCTGCTTTGAAGCTGGGAGGATATATCTGCTCACTGACACTGCTTGAAAGCTGCGTTTTCTTGTGAGAGGTGTCTTTTGAGTTCCGCCCAACTCAAGCCACCTGGTCAGATGACTTCACCTGCAACCAGAAGGCTGTAGCTTCCATTCCCTGGTGTGTAACTGCTGCTTTACACTTGTACAACTGAGAAATTTGTTTAACCTAAACTGCAACTGTAAATGTGCATAATCCACAACATTCTGAGAACATTACCGAAAAAGTAATTAAAACTATTTTTTAGTAGTTAATTAATCCATTAATGTAGTGGGCTTCTTCACTGAACTGAATCAGCTTATGGATTTTTTTTTTTTTTTTTTAAAGCTCTCCTCTTTCTCTTTTTTCTTTTTATCCGGAGCCTTCCAAATCAATTTCGTGCCGGAGTCATATTGACTCAGGTAGAGGGCTGGACAGGGAGTCGATGGCAGTGTCTGCGGAGGCCGGCGGGAGGCTGTAAGCGAGGATCGCTAATGCCAGTTTGCTCTCTAGTCTGGGATATGGCTCTAGTTGCCGCCTGGTCATTGATTAGCACGCGCCGCGGAGCCGAGCCGCTGTCTGCAGTACTGCAGTGAGGGGGATCCTCTGGCTCAGAGGCTGGGCAGCTGCCATGCTCTCTGTCCTTCCAGCTTGTAACTGATTACGTGGAGCTCACCTCCTTCCCTGCACACCCCTACCCATCTCCCTTAGTTCACCAGGACCCCGTACCCCCCAGTCCCAAGGGCCTGAAACAGAGGCCTACTCATCTCAACACCAGAGCAGCCAAGGCCAGTGACCGGAGCCTCATTAAAATTTCATCCAATACAAATCAAATTGATTTCCTTCTCTTTCCATCAAAGCAGCTATTTTGCTTTCTTTTCCTCTCTTTTCTCATTCAGCATAACAAGGATGCCACAAGAGAGGCATCCGTTCTTTGTGCCGCGCTGGAAATCCAGACAGAAACATCGACAAAAAGACAAGAAATCCCCCCCTTGTGTGAACCTCCAACCGTTCACGTTGCCATTCAATTTCGTGAGGGAGAATGGGCATGTTTTGATTTGCAGTGGCATCATTAGAAGTGATTCATTAGATCTAAACCTAGCTTATGAGCTAAGAGTGTTTGCAGGTTTTCCTTTGTTACAATCACAAATAGTCTTGTTCTCTTTTCACCTCTTCAGAAAGTTATATCACCTGAGGGCCCCCCCGCCTCCACAATGAACAGCAAGCCTCAACAAGTACTCCAACCCCTCTCAACAAGACAGCTTTTGGAAACACTTCAGGTGATGGGGTCAGCTTGTGCAGAGCCCCATACAATTACATTTCAAATAAATGTGTGCACATGTAAGACCATATGCTTTCTGGCAAACAGCAGAAGATTAACAAAAGTATTTTTGGACTGGAAAACTGTAGCAGAGCCTCAAAAAGTAGTATTAATTATCCAGGGATGTTCAGTCATTTACCTGAAGGCACATAACTAAAAGCACATGCAGTAATCTTTCCATTTTAGAATAACCGTTGTTTATTTTAAGAGTAAGATTTTAAAATTTTTAAAAATAAGAATGCAGATTTAAGATTTAGAAATATATGGGTCTGAGGAGATACATGAAGCTCCCTCTCCGTTTTCTCCCTCAAGGTTACAACCCTAGTCCTTCAGCAGTAAACCTGCAAATAAAGCTGCTACTAGACTATAAGCTCCTCTCCCTTCATACATCTTTGTCATCACAGAGTTCTTTCATGGATATGAATGAAATGCCCCAGGGGTTCAAGTACTTAAGAGCTACAAAGTGCCTGCAAAACTCTGCATGTCGCAAGCATTTACAGTTTGGGCAGCAGCGTAAGGGGTAGTGGTGAGGGGCAGGACTCATAATCAAAAGCTTGCTATTTCCTCACTGGGGCAGTGCTGCTGTACCCCTGGGAAAGTTGCTTGATCCATAATTTCCTCAGCAACTATCCAGCTGTATAAATTGATAACATGTAAAAATTGTAACTTATGTAGGTCGCTCTGGACAAGAAAGTCTGCTAAGTGCCACTAATGTAATGTAATGTAATGCATTTACTCACCAAGCAAACCTTTGCACACCCTCTGTTCTATACCAGCTACAAGCAATGCATGAGCTCATATCATGAGCTGATACTTTGTCCAGGCACTGGGTGAATTTCGCTGGGTAAATCTGCCTGAATACAGTCATCAGCTAAACAAGCACATACAAAGAGCTCAGAGCTCAGTGCGAGAGGAGGAAAGGAGGCTCTACCACACTTTTGGAGGGAACTTTTTCCATGAAGATCGCAGAACAGAGCACGAATTTTGTTTTTGTTACAGATAGGCAAGCAGTCGGTCTGAACTGCAGAGGGGACTCTGAGTCCTGTTACAGAGCCTGGTGGAGCCAGAGCCCAGACAGCAGACGGGGGCCTGTATTCTGACCTCTCCTATTCCAGCTCCAAATTGCAGATTTGCATTAATGGAACTTCACAGTTTGGACAGAAAGTCATTTCTCCTGTCATTCCAAGTCTAACTCCATTGCTCACTGAGATGCAAGTCTAAAACCAGCTACATTTCTGACCTCGAATACCATCAGACTCCAGCTCGGACCCATATTATTTGCTGCAGTCTAGTGTTTAGTCTAAGTCATGTACCAATTGCACGTTTTCAAATTTGTTTTACATACTTCAGCGTTCTCCTTCTGAGTGCATGCGGTTTTACTGCAATAACTCTCATGTGGACATGAATTTTGTAAGCAATTTCAAACCATGTGCATCTTAGAAAACCAAAGCATCAGGAAACATTCATATAGACATATTTCTACAAGTCATATGATTCCACATCCGGAACCGAGCCACTCTGGCTGGCGGAAAACATTCTGCTGCAACTGAAAGCATCCTTGGGCCAAACGACGTATAGATATGTACAGCTTACTGCAAAACCCTGCCATATATTTCAACATAAATCTTCTTTCATCGACACAACTTGAGGGTGAAAAGTGATTATTGTACCTCATTGTCAATTACTCCAGAGCTCTTTTTGCAAAATGTGCTACCATATCACATCATTAGCAATTTCAGTATAATTTCATCTAGCATTACAAAATGAATAAATTTATGAGTACAGCATTTTTACAGTGAATTAAATGTGTAGCAAAATCTTTCAGAATTTGAAGTGACAACTAAAACGTATAATTAACCCACAATGCACTTAATAACAAATTTAATTTTTCCCGGTTTTAAGGATGGCCACCCTCATAGTAATGAAATATTGAAAGAAGCTAAAATGTTTTATTCAAAATTAAGGACAGAGCGTTTTGTGGATAGACTGAACAGAGCCCCAACTCTGATCCACAGATACATAGATCTGTTCAAGCATCTGTAGTTTATCATGCAGCATGAACTGACACGGATGAATCAGGTGTCATAGTAGTTCCCAGTACTGCCTCTGTATCTCTACCACAATGTGCTTCCGACCAAAAAGGAAAGGCTAAGACAGTCTCGATAATGATCACAGGAGCATGCTCCGTGACCGCCATTGCCATGACATCCACTCATTGGAAAAGAAGCACTATTGTTTGCCTCCTGTCTGAGCAGCTCACGTCACCTGACTCAGAGGATGTGAGAGAGAGCCCTACGAAAGCACCGTGCATGCTCCATGGAGACAGGACATTTTAACGGCAATGACAGTTTTCTATTTACTTTGCTAATGGGTCGTCCTGTGCCTCCCTTCGTTCAACCCGGGCGCTCATCTTTGATCCGCCCCGTCGCTGACCCAGCCATCCGTGGCCCCCGTTTCCCTGTGGGGCGACTTGGTAGGGCCGGTTTCCACGATGACGGGTAATCCGCAAACGGGAGGGGGGGGGGAGGCGGGGGAGCGGGGCGGCTCCCTCCCGTGCTCAGTTACAAGCCTCTCTGTCCCCTCTTTTGTCCCGCAACAAACAGAATTAAGAGAGCGGCGAACAACAGGCTAGAGTAAACATGACCTAATGAGGCCCGCGGTGGCAGACAGAGGGAACGCAGTGGGGGGGGTCCCGGCCCATGAAAGCCCCTCTGTCCTCCGGGGGCGGGGGGGGGGGGGGGGGGGGTACGGTCGTTCCGGTGTGCTGGGACGTCCAGAGCATGTCGTCTGTCACTTAACGTAAAATGAGGTCGGTGGGCAAGCGCTCCTTTGCCAGCAGTGTGTGAGGGGGTTTCTGTTGGTTTGGAATGTCTTTTGAATTTCGAGAAGGTTTGCAGAGTTTTTGTTCTGGTCCACAACCGGTGCTTTAATGCGTACCTGTACGCCAAGTAACAACTTTTCCTTTAAAAGAACATTTTTTGTAAACGGCCCCCTACCTATGTTTACAGCTTTCCAGTTGTCATTTCTATTATTGGGGCTGCTGAGGGACAATTAAAAACATAAAACAGTGTTGCATTCATGTTCGAATGGGCCCCCATTTATATGCAGGCAGTGGTCCAAGAAATGAACACAGCACACAGGACACAGCTGAACTCAACAATACACTCCCCCCACCCCTCCCTAGGGTGGCGCTTTCAGATCTGCCATCATATAGGTTTACACTCTTTTTCACCCAGCACCCTCCGTTTCTCCTCACTGCCCTGAGCCGAAGTGACAGTGGCTCTCATTAAACACGAAACACAAGTCAGATGTGAAATTGACCCCCTGATTGGTCCGGCCAGCTCCCCCTCACCCCCCCACCCTCGCCCCTGTGATTTAGCCACCGGGATGGGGACGAAGTGCCATGGGCCCCCCTCTGGGGCACTGTGTGGCTGAGAAGGTGTCAGGTAGAGATTGGACGGGGCGGGGGATGGGGGCTGGGGGCTGGGGGGGGCTGGGGAGGACGGGGGCACAGTGGTCGAATAGAGGGCCTTCCTCTGACCGGGCCATGACACCGTTGCCGATGAATGGCCGCATCTGTTGCTACCGTCCCACTGAGGAACTGTTCTGTTCAGGGGGTAACAGTTTTCCGATTTAGCGCTGATCGAGGCACAGTGGCTCCCTATTTCACATCATCACTCCCGACACCATCGCGGAATGTTTTATTTACATTACAAACTCCCTGCTATCATAACAGCAGATTTTAATTTTGTTATCTTCTCCAGCACATATAATTTATTATTAACTACACCACTCTGCATGACACTCATGCATACACGCATACATGTGCATCACATGTAAAAGACATCAAAAGCAGAAAAGGGTGAATGTCATGCACTACAGGTCTGAACTGCAGATAAAATCAGTCAGTGCTGTTGCCATCAAATTAACAGTACTGTACCATACCTGTTTTTTTATTATAATTTCACACTCAGAACTACTCTACAGATGAAACAATGTTGCTTACAGCAATCTTTGAAAATACTTTAATGTGTGCTGGAATATGTATTTAGATCAGAGGGGAGGTTTTGTAAATTAATATGTAGGAGGAATATGAGAATCAGTACTTGCAATTGTTATAATAATGATCTCAAGATCATTTTCCATATGTATGAATAGAACAATCTACAATGAACAGAAAGATGAATCAGACAGTTTTTTTCAATATGTATTTGAAGATGAATTTCCCCTTGTACCATGTGTATTTTCTGTGGTTTGTGGGAGTCCTTCAAAAATACAGTTGGAGAAGATGGAGAAGTATGATACAAATTCCTTTTGCTTTACATATGCATTAGATGATATACTCTTGGTTCTCAGAGTTCTTTTTTTACTTAAAGTCAGACATTTAAATGCTTGTGTCTGTGCAAGAGAGAGGCTATGGAACTGAATCTTTAAAAAACTGAATTTTCTAAACTGTATTTCGTGCTGTAGAAACAACAATGACTGCACTGCTTTGGAGTAAGGTGAAGGTTCTGTGTTAGAAAAGACTATGTCAAGTCAATGACTGGCCATGTAATGAGAGTTACTCCATCATGGCTTATGTGTACACAAAATTAACTCATCCCAAAAAATTAATTTTATGAGGCACTCTTATTATAAGAAAAAGAAACCATACGTCCCTCCCTTTTTTCTTTTACAAGATGTACATTTTGCAACTTAATTTATTGTTTAAAAGAAATACAAATCCTTATTTGAATGTATATTTTAAAGAGGACAAACAAGGGCCCCATTTCAACTTTGTTTAATCCTTGCAGAAAAATACATTTATTAATTCTTATTAATTATTAATTATTATTTATTATGTGTTAAATGAAGACACAAAAAAATTATGAAACAAATACATTTTCCCAATGCATAAAACAGCTGAACTGTTTCTAGAGGATTAGAATGCAGAAAGAAAGAATCCCGGCCACCTAAGATGCTTCACAAAAACAAAAGACAAAACAAAAAGAACAAAAAAAAAAGAAACAAGTAAAGGCCTACAGAGACAAATACTTTCCAGTGAACTTTGCTCACAGAGCAGAACAGTGAAATATTTATGTCTGTGTTTATGTTTGCACATGCAAAAATAATATTGTGTATGATAAGGTGCATATGAACAGGCGATAATGGGGTTTGAGAGGTTGATGAAACACCCCAAACGACCTGTGGATATATTCACTCAAGGGAAGAACACTGCTCAGTGCACTAATGAACCGCCACACGGTGACGACCCAGCTCTTCAGCCAGCTCAGGGATGCTGTACGCGAACGAGTCGGGCGAAATGGGACATTGTTTGTGCTCTCTATTCATCCCCCTCCCCCCAGCCCCCCCCCCAACCCCTCCAACACCACCCCACCCCTCCACCTCATTAGGTGGTTGACCAGCAATGGGTCAAGTACAAAAGCTCTGGCAGGCAGCGGGGAAGACGGCCCACAGAGGACCCCGTGAAGCAGGAGACAGAGTCACCCTCCTTTGCTTTACCTTCCTCTCCGTTGTCAAATTTGATGTCTTCACTTTGATTCCTGCTACTCTGCTGAAAAAAATAAAGGTGGAAAAAAGGAGGAAAAATGAAGGAAAAAGAGATAAATGGAGGGAGGAGGAGAGGGTAATATCAGGAGGCGGGGAGGGGGGGGTGTATGGGCAACTTCAAATGTGGATCCTGTTCAACTCACCACATAACAGCATCTGACATGCATGACAGTAAGTGCTTGCTAATTACAGCCCAAATTCGCAGTTGCGAGGCTGTTGTGTGACCGGGCCCCGGGAACAATCCGGTGATTGTTGTGTGAGAAGATTGGGCAGACAGGGCCGGGCCACTCTCCCTTCCAATTATCCCCATTTGCTGCTGCTGCTTCAAGCTGCTCCGCTGGCACGAAGTAAAAAAAAAAAATGAGTGAAAGAAAGAGAGAGAGAGAGTGGGGGGGGACTGAATGAGCCCCACTTCGAGGTCCTGGGGGCTGGGAGGGGGAACTCGGCTGCCGTCCTTGTTTACAGAACAAGCGGCGCGGTTTAAGACACCATGGAAAGGGGACAGGATCTAATGAGCTCAGACACTGCCTTTCCTGCAGTCAAGTTGAGAGGGGAAAAAAATGGGACGATTTTCAATTGATTTAATGAGTGAAGGAGCTTGAGGTCCGCACCCCTTGACAATGTCTCAATTAGAACACTTTATTCTCCCTCAATAAAGGAACGCCAGCGGCGGGACAAAGGATGACAAACGTCTCGTCCGCAATGGACGACAAAAAAACGTTTTGTTCTGCCGTCTTTTCAGGGACGGGCAACGGGTTCCCGGGGCACTGTTCATCGATGACATTGTCCACAGGGGGTCAACTTTTTGCAAAAACAAGCAGCTTGTTGGCTTTGTTTTCGTCTTTGCAGACTTGAAAGGGCAGACAGTCGCTGTGTTGCCTTAGCAAGGTTCCCAAACCAAGGATCATCTGAAATACTTTGTTTATTATCGCTGATATTTTACACACACCAAAACCCTGTACCAGCAAGTGAAGATAATCTGTGCTTTAATCCACTAATGTTCATGGGCCAATGTGGCATTATGTGACAAAAAAATCAAACCAAGCCATCTGACTGCATTGCCAGCAGAAGGATACATGGTGACACTGGTAATGGTGGCGTTGAAATCATCAGTAACTGATGAATGAAATGTGTCTATTTCTTCATAAACCCAGTGAAACTCACTTGTTGTTTCATCAGAGGCAGGATCCTGCACTTGTAGCACTGAGATTCAAAAACCACCGCCCAACCATTTCCCATTAACACACACATATACACCGCATCTGATACATCTGCAGTAGCAAGAGATACAAAAGAATTACCTGTCTAAGAAGTAGATTATATTTATTTTGGCTAAAATGCTTCGGTCAATTTATCCAGTTAAACTGGATTTTACCGTTTTGCCTCCACATTGTACGTGCGAGTATGTAATCAAAAAAGCAGCTCACAACAGAATCTATGCTTACTTCTGTCTCAATGACTGGTATCAATGCAGTGCATACGGCCTTAAATCACATTGATGAGAGACTTGTTTTCAAATGAGCACAAATGTACATGTGAAGTATACTTGTGGGCAGCAACCTCAAGAAGCGGTTTAGGAAATGGCTGTTGAAATCCTGTGTACGGTAGTTTCCGTCTGACTTGCATGCAAAGGAAAGGTGTTGATTTGCGCTGTGACTGGGAAAGCACTTCCGCAGTCCCTGGCGCAAAGAGAAAGAGAGACGGAGACACAGGCACAGCTGTTGCGGCTCAGTGAGGAACGTTCCCCAGCCTCCAAAGCCCAGTAACAGCCCAGAGAAACAGCGTGAGTGCATCGCTCAGTCATGTGACATATTATCAGAACACCCAAAAAAAGAACACTGAACAGGCTCGCTTTCACAAATTACACCCGCGTTAGTTTTCTGTCTGTTTCTAATCTCGTTTGTCAGCCGATGCCCGCGATACAGCAACCGGTCTCAGCACGGTATCGGCCCCGCTTTATCAAATGTGCCATCAAAATAAGATCTCTGAAATTTGCTCTGCCGCTGACGGCGAGACATCGGGAGCTACACAAAGCCCCTCTCTGTTGGCGGAGTTTTAAACTGAGCTGAACTTTGCCTCACAGATAAGACACTGTGGACACTCTGCCTAGTATCAAAAGCAGAATGTTTCCCACAATAAAGACGGATGGTTCCCACAGACATCTTGGAAGCGCAGAAGCCCACATGCCCCAGATAAAACCCATTTTTTAATATTAGGAATGCCAGGCTTATCTCAGTAGTCCGAGGCTGCATCTACAGACACTTTATTCATCCACATCTCCAAATGAGCCCTTTCAAAGAACTTGTAAATTAACCAAAAAAAATTTAAACAAGGGCTTCTTTTATGTTTTCTGCATGTTCTACATGACAGAAAATAATGACAGACAACTGGGGACCTCAGTTCCTTTGAAAAGCTTCTCTAGTTTAGCACTGTTGGTTGATGTATAATGTTGGTTCAGTCTGCAGAAGGCACACAGTTTGGTACATGATTCATCTATCTGCATGTTTCTGTTATATAGGGGTAGTTTATACATGGCCTTGTTTGTCAAATACCGAAAGTGGGGGGGGGGGGGGTTGGGGTAGGTAACTGGTTTATTCCTCAGAAATATGACTGGTAACCATGTGGCCGCAGACTGAAGTCATTGGTGGTGTACTGCTTTTGTGCAGTAAGTGCATAATCCAGAGTGCTTCACAAAATATACAGCTTTATTTGTAAAATGAAGACTATGTACACCTCCCTGGATAATGACGTGTGGTAAATGAAATGTAACAATATCCTTCAGGTGAGCCATTTCATACTCACAGCACAAAACAGACTAAACTGTAGACAATCATTTTCATGTGCCTAATAAGAACCCAAATAGTAAAAACACAGATACCCAAATACAGCATGTCACGTCAAGAATTTTAGCTCCCATGGCAAGACATTAAACGGTGACATAATTGTAAAATAAAAGGCACAGACGTGTCAGGCCTGGTTCATTTTGGTTGCAGAGTGATTCATCTAGGGTGGGCTGGGTGTTGTTTGTGCCGCAAAATCCGCTATTGTTAGATTGGCATGCCACACCTCAGCTCTACTAGGCCCCGTCTAACCCACAGACACGCGGCAGCACACTTGACACTTCTTAAACACCAGGCAGATCATTAGGGATTAACAGCGGTGCCGTTCTCACTTCCTGAAAAAGCCCTTTTTCACCTACATGTGACAGGTACTGCAGCAAGCTCATTTAAAAAAAAAAAAAAGCAAGTCATGGCTGTGTTCGGATTCTAAAATGAACGCCAAGGTGTGAATTCTCACCTCGTTCTGTGCAGGAGAACATTAACCACACCACCGTTTGACTTGAAGGAGCCCCATATGTAAGAAGCATTGTAATTAAACACAAGCAACCAACGTGGAATCTACACAGTGCCTGCTGCCTCAAGAAAAACAGAGACTTGCGTTTGTACGGTCGAACTTTCATTCCGGATGCACAAACCAAAATGCCACCGCACTGCGGAGAAAGAACAGGGAGCAAGCCACAGGCATGCTGATGGCAGGAATGACTACAATAGTGTCGCGCACAAACAGGATCAGACCGGGACATTCTGGATCAGCGTGTGCCCCTGAGAGTGGCTGCACACAGGACATTCTGCTGAACTGAGTACAGCTCTCCGGGAAGAGTGGAACATGATTCTGCTGAGGCAAAACTACATCCACGTGTCAGTCTCAGCCTGGTGCTCAGAGAGACAGAATATGCTATACTGGTATTGCACTGCAAAGCAGGGGCCCATCACTACTGTAGACTTTGTTTATAATCATTAGAAATAAACCGTTGTCTTGACATACTACACATGAGCCACATGAAGGAATTTACATGTACATTATATATTTTCCAAATGTGATATAGATTTTTTTTTTACTGACCAAACACTCCCAAACATTCACTGACACCAGCTTTATCATGAAAATAGCCAAGAGATATTCCGATTAAACACAGCAACCAATGCAAGAAATGAGATTCCAACAAGACTCCAACTGAAAGCGCTAAACAGCCAATTTTTTAAGAGTGATATGGACAGCTACATGAAGTCAACTATAATGCAGTCCTGAAAGAAAGGTTTCAACATTTTGCAGAGACTAGTTCGCTGAACTCCTCCCTCGCCCGGAAGTCCCCTGAAAGATCTATCAGATAAATGCTTTTTAGGGAGCAATTTCTTTGTGTAGCCTGGTCTACAAAAAAAAGGCAACAATAACCCTCCACAGGTTATAAATTTACAGCTCATTTGCAAACTTGCATCTTTCATGAAATGCAATTCTGCGGGGATAGTGCAATCCAAGACTGGAATTTGTTCACATGTCTCCTGTGAAACACATTCCGCATTGGAATACAGCACATTGTAAAAGTCAGCCTCACCCCCCTGCACATTACATTACATCCATTTAGCAGAACTCCCTTTATCCAGAGCAACTTCCATCACGAAAGAACAGAAGTGTATCCATTTAAGTTGAATGAGCAACAGTGTCAGACGAGGCTAAAAACACTCCAGATCAATGAGTGTGAGCATAAAACAATTCAAGCCCTGCCATAAGTTAACTAGGGTAGCCAAGAATACTACCATATATCACGGTTGTAAGATCAAAGAATCCAAAACACATCCCAACACAACACATAAAATAAACAGTAAGTAATACAAGTAGCAGGTGTTAGGGGGTGGGGATTGAGTTGGAACTGAGATACAGTCTGAAGAGGTGGGTTTTCAGACTGCGTCGGAAAATGGCCAGTGACTCCTCTGTCCTGACCCCTATGGGAAGTTCACTCCACCACTGAGGGACCAGTACAGACAGGGATTGTGTTTGTGTCTGTCGGGATGCGACAGTCAGTTGCCCCACAGTTGCAGATTAACCATATGTATGTTGTAGAGGATGGACATATTGATCTATAGGGTTGTACTATTTGATAATAATTTATATTCACATACAGTATACTTTACCTCCTTAACCTTTGTCCAAGCAAATGTTATGTTGCGAGGGACATGACCAGCTTTTAAGAAAGCTAAACTGTTTTAAAATGGACAGGAAATGGATGTTTCCGGCAAAATAAACTGCAGTTATAAATATAAATCAACACTAACGCAATTTATGCCATTTCAATGGGAAGTGCCAGGACCAGACCGATTCTGTACAAAACCACCTAATCCGTCATTTAAATGGAAGAATGGAAGCCAAATCCAACAATCCAAATAGTTTAAGGTTTAGGGTTTCATTGCAATGGCTACACAAACAAGCTGCCAAGGGGAAATTAAATAAATGGCATGCAAACACTTTTTAGAGCAATTAGGTATTTACTTTATCCGGGCATGGGTATTCAAGTCCATTTATTGTACTTAATCTATTCATATTTCTGGTTCTTAACTGTCAGCGTGTTAACCTGAATTTTTTAAATCAGACAAAAACAGGTTCATCAATTAAGTTTGTGGTTTGATTGTGGTCATTGTAACCCTGTGACCAAACTAACACATTCATTTAGAGATTATAGCGATGAAATTGCAGTAGATTATCTTTTTTATTTACTCATCAGATGGCCTGATCTACTCACCATTTCTGGAGCCCATATAAACAACTGGATTTTTAGTGGTCACTGTAGGGTAACTGAGCAATTTTACTATTGTGACCTGAACCCCCTGTCGTCTGTAGGAGAGTCCAGTGGTGAATGTGCTGGTCCACCTTCTGTACACACCCTGACCTGTTCAAACATCACCATGCTGAGACTCTATCTTCTGCTGTATCTTAACAAATAGAAGTGTTGCCTAAGTGCCTCATCTTTTACAGGTAATTTATTCTTTTGTCCATATTACTGATTTAATTACAAAAGAGGCTTCCACACAAAGGTTAAGGTGTACTTTAAAGCACAGCATATCCTTCTTATAGCTCTCCAGTTAAAGGGCCTTTGTGGAATGGATAGAGGACTGCACAGACAGATTAGCCAATGATTTTACTGTGATTTGACGACTGACACTGGTGATACCCAACAGCACCTGGACCTGGTCATTGTTACTGTCACTTTCATGTCTTTATTTGGTTCCACCCATTACAGTAGTGTCCGGCTGAATGCCAGACCTCACTCTGCGTGCATGTGTATGTGTGTGTGTGTGTGTGTGTGTGTGTGTGTGGGCGCCAATTTAATGTCCCATAGGCCCATTGTACAGGCGTATTAATTTTAAGACTCTGCTCCATGCTTGTTTATCTAAAGTTCTAGTGCAAAGACACAGGATCACTCCCTGGCGCTGTGTTTAATGATTACAGAACTCAGACATTTTCCCACCAGCTTCATCAATGATTTAACTTCCATTCCTTTTCCCACAACTGGTAGAGCGTTATTTTAATCATGTTTCCCAGCGTTTTCGCCCCCGTCTGAAAGCAAGTCTTTGCCGGGACCTTACACTTATAATGACATGTTTCTGCCGCACCTCCCATCCGGTCTGTAATGTCACATAAAGCGCAAAGCTAGCCCTACGTTGCCGTTCTGTGTCCTGCAGTTACCGCTCCCCACAGTTTATCAGGCAACGCAAACGAATGGGAATGGCTGAGGAATATTTTACGGGGTGAAGCATCTCCTCTGAAGTTTCATCTGCAAAGCAAGGAAAAAAAACAAAAACGAACGGCCACCGAAATTACTGTATTAGCGGAGGCCTCTCATGCTGACATACGGGAACTCCGCGGCGCTGAATGCACAATAAGGCACCATAGGCAAGGCTGTTGGGAAACATTGTCTTACGGTTGCGAAACCGTTCATTTGTAACAATTTTCCCCCAGCATGAAAACAAATTCCTCACACCCGCAGCGCGATGGATTGGTATGTCTTGTTATAAATCTGAAATATATAACAAGACAAAAGGAATGAAACCATGTGGATGTCAGTTGACCTAATGGTGAATTCTGTCGAGCCAGGAATGTGAGCACATAAGTGTTTGCATGCACAGGGGACACTTCCTAGGGAAAGTACGCATTTCAGAAGTCATATTCTGTAGCATCAGAAGGCAAACTAATAGCCAACACAGGGGCATGTACAATCAAAAAGCCAAACAAATCTGAATCTCTTGGTGAAGCAGCAGTGAGCTGCCGTGTATTTTAGCTGTTGTCTGTTAGTAACTCATGGGAATGTGAAGAAAATGGTTATTCTGGGTCCACTGAGTACGTTCAGCTGCCCTAATATTGCACTGGTTAATATTTTAAGTATTCACATAGGCCAGTGAGCTACTCCGTTTCTAGTAAAACCTATGCTGGTCAATCATTGAAGAGCCAGTGCAAATGTATCCTCTTGAAACTTTTTTCTTTTTTCTTTTAATGATACAGATATGTATGTGATAGATAAGCTGTCTCAATGGGTGAAATGAAAAAATACAGGTGTGTCTGTTTACCAGTAACCCCTGGATTCAATCAATACCTGATGCAAAACTAAATTCAAGTGTTAATGCATCACAAGCTCAATGATCACCAAAATTAAGGAAAAAAAAAGTTATTGTATTGGGGAAAAAAAACATTTGTCAATCAACCCTAAAGACAAATGTAGATTGAATCCAAGATATGTGGAAAAAGACAAAATGCCAACCACTCTCCCTAGCAAGTCAGGAGAATGCCACAAATCAAAGGTTACTTCCATTCGTTCTTCATTTAATTATTATTTCATTCTTTATTGAAACAATTACATTAAGCTACACGAGGCAATGCTTTTGCACACAGGTCTTGAGTACAGCCATTTTCCTGTAGCTGCATATCAAGTAACAGCAGCATCTGTTTTATTTCATAGCATGCAGCTCATGCCATTCAAATCCCAGTCCTCATACTCCTCTCATATGCATAATGTCATTCTGTGGTTCATACGCAGTTATCAGGAAGTGACGCCGCTTGCGCCAGTTTGTCTGAAGATGCACTGGAGCCTCCGATTCCCAGGCCACAGCTAACAAAAATTTGATTTTTGAGATGTCTGTGACCTGTGCTTAGATGTGCCCGAGTTTAGAGTGTTCCTGGTTACAGTGGTGATGCACGCATGTACATACCGGTAACATCCTCTGTCCACGCTTTCAATTAGATACAATGCTGTAAAAAAAAAAAAAATGAGGGCCACGTTTACATCTTCAATGTGTAAAGAAATGCTTACTTTTAAAGTTGACTCCATCATGGTTACTCATAAGGCAAGCAGTGAAGAGAAAGGTACTTATGTATGTATACAAGTGTATTTACAGTCTATAGCGATCCCATCAGTGTTTTTGCATCAGACAGCAGGGAAAAGTACTTGTGCTTGTCCATGCACTGGATTTAGAATGAAATACGGAATTCTTTGTTTGCAGTACATGGATGTGACATAGAGGATGTGACATAGAGGATGTGACATAGAGGATGTGGACGCACCACGACATGCTTGCATTTGTCTGGCACAATTCCTGTAACATGGGAAATGCTTTCATCTTTGGCTCAGCATCGTTCGGCCAAAACCACTGACAGAAAATCCCCTTTTCAAGCAGTCCGAATCTGATCCCAGGAGCCCCAGCGATGGCAGTTCAGAAAGTTTACCACGGCATACCCTCTGTAGGTGTCTGTTTCTACTGACTTTTTCATGTCACTCTTTTTTCCCCCCTCCCCAATTTAGGCTTCTTTTTGTTCATGCTCACCACTTACACTTGTTTGTTTTTTTTCAGTTTTCTTTCGATCTCTTTGACCAAATAAATGAAACCCCAGATTAATCCACACTGACAGTTGTCCGGCCTGCTTGGTCACAGCGTAAATGTGCAGCTCACGTGAATACCCGGGGCCTCCTAAGTAGATTATTAAAAGTGGAAGCTCTGAGGAGAGCAGGTTTAATTAAAGAAAGCCTATGTTCCTTTTATGCCTGTAATTAAGTGATTTATGTCCCCCTTTTTTCTCCCCCCCCCCCCCCCCCTCCTCAACAATTTACCCACCTCAATTTCCAGTGACATCCTTGACTGTAAAGGGCTCTAAATGAAAGAGCATAATGAAAAATCTGGTCCTTATTTAGGTATAGGGATTGAAAGAATGAAAGAGGGAAAATAACTGCAGCTACCACTGAGAGGCTAAACGCTCCCATGTGTTTGTATGTCTTTGCTTTTTTTTACGTTCCATTTTTTTTTCCACTGCATCCCGCTGCTTCTTCCCGCCGCTAAACAGACTATAAAGCAATGCATGCATTTTGGGGGGGGGGGGGGGGGGGGGGGTGGTACTTAACAAGGTGCACCACTGGATCCGGCAAATCAGAGGCGGTATCGCCAGTCTCCCCCCCCCCCCTCGCCCACTCATGGCTGCTTGGGGTCCACAGATGGTCCGCCTTTAATGATTTCTTAACCATTAAGTTAATAGTTGTTTATGCCTGTGAAATACAGGAATGTGGGCGCTGGAGGGAGGGGCCACGACAGAAAGGGGTGGGGGGGTGATGGGGCTGGAGCCCTGGATTGGGCAGGGCACTGCACAATGCAAGACAGTGGGATGGGGTCCAAGGCTGATGGGAGACAGCACTGGGACACAGGGCCAGAAAAAGTCAGTCCCTGTGGCCCTTATTCTGGTACCTGAATACAGTATGCAAGATGGTACAAATCAAAAGTCCTGCCTCACACCAAGCATGGTCCTGGCTCAGGCCTGAACTTCCTGACATTGATTACGGAAGTTTAAGAGGCTTTGAAACGCAGAGAGTTGAATATATTGATTAAAAATACACATAATACAAGTACTACGAATCCAATCAAAAAAGTAATATGGTCAGTTAACACTTAAGAATAATATGTTAATAGATCATTTAAAAAAGCCCCTCCATCCCTGCCCACCTTCAAATTAATCACAGCCATCCCTTAAAGGGCCATGGTGGGGGACTGCGAGCCTCTTGTGTACAGTTGGTAACGGTGCTAACACAAACCTCCTGTTGGAACCAAATAAAAAAGGGGCCCTCGGAGGATCGCAATCTGCCCTAAAGACAGTTTAAACATTTTCTAGAACATTCTCTCCGCTGGAGCTTCAGTTCTGACCTCTGCATATACCACTTTGCGTTTTTTTGAGTTATTTTCACAGGCCACGCTGACTAGTTATCATTTGAAAAATAAAGACATTGCCTAACCTAAAGGAGATATAATATTTGACAGTTATTCTAAGCGTCATTGTTTGTTGTGCATTCAAAATGAAGTGGGACCTGATTCTCATTGCTGCCTGAAAAAGCATGTAAGAACAAAAGGCATAGAATGCTATTGCCTGCAGTACAAGCTGCTCTGTTCTGATCTTATGACTGCTGTTGCAATAAGAGAAAACTCTGCAGGGCCAACAGAACATATGTAATGAATGATTAAATTGAGCAATAAACATCATGTTCTGTGTGTAATCATGTATACATACACAGCTCTAGCGCTCCTCTCTGTCTGTTTGAATACAGATTTCATGCAAGACTTCTCTCAATAATATCACCTTTTAAACAGCTGCGCACATAAAGTGCCAAACGCCAAGAATATCTGTTAAACTCTCAGCCTTACTTTGACCAAACAGGAAATTAACCACAGATTTAAGTAATGGGAAACAGCAACATCCGTTCAATAACATTTTCTCAGCTCAGAGTGAGTAATTGTGGTACAGATATCAACACATGCCAACAAGACAGTCAGGATTGCACCGCCACTTCTCGATTCTGGGCGCAGCAAAAGCACTTCAGATAGCGCGAGGTAAACCAGTGAGAGAATGCGACCATCACAATGCCTTCAATTTAGTGTCACCTAAAATACTGCAGTATTTCACGGGTGCACAAAGTTGATAACGATGTAGTTTGTCGAGTATGAGGTTTGATGTAATTTGTAGTGAAGATTTCTCAAGCTCTATCTATTTATGTATCCTGTGAGTTCAAGTAAAATTGCAGCGGGCGGACAGAGGCAGAGGTATGTCGATACGCTGTTTGTTTACGCTTTGGTGGGCATGTGTGCGAGTGTGTATGCTTATCTGAGTGTTTTGGGTAGGGGCTCTTGTTTCCTTAGTATTTGAGAAATGGAAAAAGGAACGAGAGCTTTCCCTGTTTCTGACAGAAAAGCAACAACAGAGGGATCCATCAGGCAAACTGAATTCAATACAAAGAAAAACAAACGGGGGAGAGAAGGAAGCAAACCAGGCACAGATGTGGCAATAAACCTATGCCCGCGGGCAAAATACAGATTACCGCCTTTTAGCACCGCTGACTACTTCTGCTGCGCTCATTAGAACGGACAGAGATGACAGGTAGACAGCGCCAAGTGGGGTACACCCCTACTGCACCCTCCTGTGGGGCTTGGAGCTCGGGGCGCGGGTGGGGGGGTGGGGGGTGCTATATAATTACATGTTCTGTATCATATTATTACATAAGCCTCCACTAGAAACTGCAAGAACCCGAGCCGTCTCTCAGGTAACGCTTTGTTTGGCGCTTCAGCTACCGGATAATGGGGATTTGGGATTAAAAAAATAAATCCACGCCCTATACCCACCCTCTCTAGCTTCTGTGAGTCTTTATCAAGCCGTCCCTCCCGCTCAAAGGCTTGGCACTGACGATTTAATTAGCCTACAAACTTGAATTACAGCAAAATGAGCCCCTCATCCCCAAACCAGAGGAGTACAAAACGGCCCTCACTCAACAGGCAATTCCATAGTGCAGCCTCCTACCACGTTTCAGTTGGCTCCCCGTCCGATGGTCTCTTTATGAATATAGAATTACCTGTCCTAAAAGGAAAAGTTCTGTGTACCACCTTTTGTAAATATCTCATGCATTCATATATGTAGCATACGGGTCGGTAACCTTTATATACCCTTGTCTTTTATGTATAAAAGACAACTGACCCAACAGCCCATAAAATACAGGGCCAATGAAAATTTGAAAATGAAAAATAATGCACTGGAATGCGTCAAATACGATGGCGTAGTAGTAATAAATTTAACGTATACTTACAAGTATAATATGACTTCTCTTGCATTATTCTGTTGACAGCTTTGAAGTGGGGTTCGTAGCTGGTTAGGCTGAGCTTCGTGCGGGCATTTAAACTTTCCTTTGTCAAACTTGGGCGTAGGTGGTTATTGATGTGAAGTGGAGGAAGGCCTGTTTGCACATATACGGAGCAAAACATCGTCAACAATGCAAAACGACAATCTGTATTATATCGCAAGTCGCTGAAAGTTCATTCCAAGTTTGTAGCATGAGTTCTCACGTTATAATTTCTACAGATCCGTCCATTTGTCATGATTTGCCTGCTGCTCGTGCTGACAAGCAACGCTTTCCAAGTTTGAACCAAGGGCGTAAACTTTTCAAACCAAATTTCCGACACCTTCAAGTCGGCAACTTCTGGCTCCAAATCTGCACCAAATCCAGTCCCTCCACACAGCGTTACTGATAACGACTGATGAATTGGAATTCACATTTAATCCATTCCATGCCATAAGTTGACTTGGACCAATTAGTTGCTGACCAGCATTTTCCGTCCCTCACCTACAACCCACTTTGCTGCAAAGTCAGCATGATTTGCGGTGAGATGTAGTTGTAATTTATTTTTTTGGAGGCTAAACGTTAAGTGCATATCAGGCAAAGTGGATATGCCGACTTCCCCTCACAACTGAGCGCATTCTTGCAGAAATGAGTCATTGCTCTTCCCTCTCGTTTATTTCGTTTCTTCCATATTGTTTATAGCTTTTGCTCTTTCACATAAGTGTGTTCCAACGAGTGCTCGCGCACGCACTCTCGTTAATTTTTCGCCTAATCACAATCTTGCTCATCCGGACCAATCGATACTCAGTTAAAGAGACGCTAATTCAATCGGCCACCGCGTGTAATTTTCCAATCACAGACATTACGATTGGAAACATGATTTACAAGTACGACAAAAATGAATTTATTTGTTAACTTTCTGCTCTTATCTGCCGATGACTCATATCTAGGTACTTAAAGAGCAAGATATTTCTCGGGAGCTATTACGTTGTCGACCTAACTTTCGTAAATTTCAAAAGAAAATTGGATGATCAAGTGCTGTAACAGCTGTCTCATGTATGTCCGCCACTGCTTGCCTCTACATCACTATGACCAAAAGGCAACAGGGGAAATAAAAGTGGATTAATGCACATTGTATGACAGTTATTTACAGCTTATTGTCAGACATTTACATTTAGTTGTTTGGCAGACACCCTGATACAGAATGACTTAGAATGCATCTGTCTACACAGCTGGATATTTACTAAATCAACCAGGGTTCCGTTCCATGGTCAAGAGTACAACAGCAGCATTCTGCGTGGCAATCAAACTGGCGACTTGTAGGGGTACAATATCTGCACTTTACCACTGTGCCACACCGCTGCCCTCAGGGAGAATTGTTACCACCCCTCTCAATGAATGGGTGTCTGGCCTCCATGGAGCAGTCTGAGTTGTTTGGATGTTTTCCACCTTCCCTGTCTGAAGGGTCCGCCTTTATCTCTGAGGCAGGGAATGAAAGCGTTTTTTGGGCGCCACTCATGACGCTGAGCGCAGCGGGGCACAGTTGCTGGGCTCGCTGGTTTTTAAACACAGTCTGGATCCCCCAGCCAGCCGTTTCAAACCAAACCAAACCTCAAGGCCTCTTTATTATGTTGAAAAACAGTTTTAACACACATTAGGCTCACTCCTTGCCCCCCCCCCCCCCCCCCCAGCTTTGCTTTGTATGGGTGTTTTTGATTAATACAGCATCGGGAGTGCTCAGAGGTGTTTTCCTTTCCAGACAGATAATAAGCATGTAAACGTAATTTGACTCATCTGTTCTGCATCATGCTCCTCAGGCACCAGAAAGGTCGCTGAGGCGTCCGAGCGTCGTGCCGCCTTTCCGAGAACACGGTGTCCCGGCAACGCCTCCACATGCACGCGTGTGCCCGGCCGACCCCTTTCCCTCTGCACTCTGAACCCGACTTGACCACGTCAGAACAAGTCAGCGTAAGGTTTCCTGTGTGTGTATCTTTGTGCGTGTGCGTGTGCGTGTGTATGTGTGTGTGTGTGTGTGTGTGTGTGTGTGTGTGTGTGTGTCCTTTACTCCAGAGGCGTCAGAAGTGACTCTGGGCTCAGGTTACGATGGGAGTCCTTGTAAAAGTGCCCCAGCTGATATGTTCTACCTCTCTTTTCAAGCCCCTTTTGTGTCGCGCTGTGATCACAAGTGGAGGGGCGGTGAGAGGGTTCCAGTGGGCCTCTCTGGGCCGGGTCGGGAGGCCCGAAGAGCAGGCGGTTTTAGTTACAGGGAAGCATTATCCAGGGCTTTGAGCTGGAGCTGCAGCAGGGAGCGGCTTCGGTTATCTGATCGAACGTAAGGTTGTGAGTCAGGGCTCCAGAAGAGTAACTCCTGGATTCAATCAAACCTGCCAAGCCGTCCCGGGGGAAGAGTGCTATTCAATCAAGAAAACTCAAATGTCCAGGATTTTATCATAATGCGCTGACCTCTTGATTCAATCAAAACCCACCCAACTATCTTAAAGGGAAAAAGTACTTTTCATGTAATATTTATCTGGGGAGATCTTTTTTTAGTAGCACTTTCCTCTTGGAGGAGTTTTGAGAAGCATTTTTAGGTCCAAGGGTAAGTCCATTATGTGACATAAACAGGTCTGCTTGTGAAATCACAGACAAAAATCCTGGAGGCAGGATGGCCCTCTGCAGGTTTATGGTCCATTTCTCGGAGTGCCTCAGCAGAAATGAATAATGTTCCATTTCTCTCTCTTTTGTTTGGTAATTTCTTAGATCGGTAATTGTGGCATTCATTACCACAGTGCACAGCGAAAAAGCCTGCGTGGAAATGTTTAAAAAAGTAAGTGCAGAGGATGTCTCCTCCATCTCACATATCTGCAAGGAGAAAGGGGAAGTCTGGGTTTCTTTTTTATTTGAAAAAAGTCAAGTGACGGGGTAGACATTCATAAATCAACCATGTAAAAGCTATGTGGCCTATGCTGACTATGACCAACCAAACAGTCCTACTGGGCTCCATTTTGTTTTACTTATTTAATCCAGCTAAGATAAAAATATCAACCTACTACTAGCCTATCAATGTGACATGATAACACAGTCATGACAGACCTGATTGTGTGTCATAAACACTTCCTCAGAACATTTTAATCCAGAATCATAACCCCTGCACTTATTAAAGGTTCCATGGCAGTAACTCACCAATAAGTCCAAGCTTTACA
Source organism: Megalops cyprinoides (assembly GCF_013368585.1). Lineage (NCBI taxonomy): Eukaryota > Metazoa > Chordata > Actinopteri > Elopiformes > Megalopidae > Megalops > Megalops cyprinoides. Next base: position 8,146,629 of record NC_050606.1, on the reverse strand, counting down.
GGGTTAACTCATAAAGACTATGGAATGAACACAAGACACAAGTCCCAAGTACTATAGCTTTTGCATAACCTTTTACAGGACCAGTTCAGAACTATAGCTTTGCTTAACCTCGTAGTGGGCCTATTCACATGGGCGAGACTGCGTTGACATCACAGTAGCCACAGGACAGCAACTGTCAACAGGTTGTTAAGTAACGGAGGGTCGGGGAGGGAGCGGGATGAAACAGATAAAAACCATTTCCAGCACAGGATAACAGCAGGCTTCTGTGCAGGGACAGGGCCCAGCTTGATGTGTAGGATGCGCTTGAACAGAACCTGACAGAAAGAAGGGGCGGGACTGCAATTCGTTCTTCATCATCCCATTGGCCAGCTCTCTACTGTCTTGAAGAACGGAGGTCATCACACCCCGGCGAATGCAGCTAGCTCTTACCCGTGTGTGTGGGAACCCGATTGAGTGGCGCCGATGACGTGAAGGATGACGAGACTGTGTCCATCTAAGGGGCTTAACGTTTCCTTTTCCTCGGCCCAGCAATCGCTCATTCTCCTGCACTTGTCTGTGTTCTCATGTTGTGCGGTGGAGAGGAACCATCAGCCCCACGCATTTGTCTTTGTCATTTGCCATCACATCACATGACTGGTGTAGGGCCATCTGGTTACCCTCATCCCTGGCGCTCAGGTTTCCACTGGGTGGTTCGACTGCATACCAGGCACATAATGCATCATTCTTCACCATGCCATAAGCTCACCAGGGAAAACATAAGCATTGAACAGGCAGTATTGATATGACAGGGTTTCTACGGCAACTCCAAACTTGAAAAGAAACATCAGTTGGCTAACATGGTGTTATGCAGGAGAACCTTACGATGATACACTTGTATATTTTTGAATGCTTGTATGCTTTAAAATACATAAAGGCATTAGAAGATATTTAGAGTAGAACGTTAAAATTTTACAACTTATTTTCTGTGCCCCCTGTAACATTTTAAGGTTTCACAATAAGAATGCATAAAATGTTCAGCTCCATCCTGCAGACGAGGAACCAACTGTATATTATATCTTGATGGGTCGGCTAAGTAAAAGTTTTTCGCCGTGTGACAAAACAATACATTTGTGATGAACTTCCCATGCCCTCTGTGATGCCAAATTGCCTCCTCTGTTACTGACCCTTCCCCGTCCTGTGCACATCCTGAGTTTTGTCTTCTGCTTACCCAGAAGGCACTGCAAACCGCCGCCCACGTTTCCTCCGTGACACTTACACTATTGTTGAGGTGCAGGCTCTAAAGTTCGGAGCAGACAGACAGCGCCTCTGTCTCAATGGCACAGCATCACCCCAGGCCAGATTCATCTCTTCCTGGATACCATCGCTTGGCAACCACAAAGTGACTTCCCATCGTCTCAGGAGATTAAACCTGTCTCCTGAAAATCCTTCACCTAAGACAATAATCTCGGAGCGAAACAAGAGACGTAGAAGGGTTTAATAGTCCATTATGCTGACAAAACATTCCAGAGACGGTCATTGACTGCAGCTGAGGTTTTTTTTTCCCTTTTCCAGCCAATGTGTCAAATAGAGGTTGAGTGCACAAATCACAGCATGTTTGTGTCTGACTGAGCAATTGTTTGGAGACCTCTTGACCCCTCCATGTTGGCTTCGCCTTGTAGACAAACTGTAACGCAGGGGCCAAAAGTGCACGTCCAATTATCCTTAAATTGTTTCACAACATGGCTCTTTCGCCGTTAAAACGTCACAGCGGTCTTTAAAAAGCACTTACGCTTCGCTGTCAAATAGTAATATAATGAGTGAGATCTGTTAAGCAGCAGATTTTTACAGTGAGTCTTCCTTTTAGAGTGCCATGTTTTCAAACAGATTCTTTTTCTTTTCCAGATTTTTACAAGCTGCCTGTGCCCTTTTCACAAAATACCGAGCTACAATAAGAGATACGAACTGCTACACATCAAGGTTGCTGTTTCCCGCAAACTTCACTCCAGTGATCATAAAGAGCCAATTTCCAGCATGGAGAAGAGGGGGAAGACCCAGGACAGGACATGGGCGAACGTGTGCCCCCCTCCCACCCAAGTTTACCCCCCTCCCTGAATTTTCCCTTCAGTGCACTCAGCTGATCAGCAGAAGGCAGCCTGACATTGAGCTGATGAGACTTTCATGGTCGACCCCCTCTGGCAAATGAATCTCAATCCTCTTAGCTGTGTCCTTCCAGGAGGGGCAGTTGCTGACCTGCCCCACAAAGTGAACGGTAATTCCAGGGGGCGTCTATGTTTGTTTGTTTGTTTGTGTTCACGGTAAGGAGCTGAGCCTTTTCACACAGATAAAAACACGAGAATTAAGCCAAAGAGACCGGCCTCCATTTAGGAGAATGGGATTAGCTGTGACTGGGATGTGCTTAGGGGCGTAGCAGAACGAGTGGATCAAATGGAGCAGTATGCAGGGGCCCGGACTCCAATGTGCTTCCCTCCTCCTGACAACTACTGTGGTGGGGGTGGGGGGTAAAAGATAACTGGAAACTGTGGAGCCCAGCGCTAGCCTGTCCTGATAAAGGAGGATAACTGCAAGCTGTCTCCCATGTCTCCGATTCATAAATTAAACAGATCCGGTTACCAAAAACAAAGAAATACATTCCAGTGCTACATTCAATGACAAATCTTGCCATATTTTGTGCAGATCCGGCTTGGAGTAGTACATTCTGTTCTGTTTTGAAGGTCTTACGAAGTTACTGTCCCGTGATTTCCCAAACTCACAACATTTACATGCAACCCACCAAATCCAACTGGCTTTGAATTTTGTAAATATAACCGAGGAATGTTAGGTTTGTGTCCTTCATAGTCATAAAAAAGCATTTCAATGGCTGTGATGCACATTAAAGCAAATGTATTGTTCTCAAGCAACATGTGTTGATCACTGTCTGACACATTGCCTTAAACATCCGTTTTCATCCAGTATCACAGCAAATGAAGTGGGTTTTTTTTTTTTCAGTCAGTACTGGGGACAATTCGTTGTGATATTATCATATACATAACAAGTAAATATCACCACAGGGAAAATAATGCATTAGTCCTTCTAACTCTCCATACTGCATGAGGGCAAAGTCTCAAGATATAATTTGTTATTTGTGTGTCGTCTCTGTTCCTGTTTATAATTTTCCAGCATTGCTCAGGGATTAAATAAAAAGCTTTTTGGAAGGAAATGGAACCAGAGGCAGGAAGAACATAGCAAAACAAGAATTATGGGAAAAGCCGCAGTAAACAGAACCTGAGAACTGTGTACAAAAGCGTGGACCTCAGAGCAAATGCACAAAAGACGTGACAGACAGAGCCTGATCTTGGACGCTTGCCGGCTCCGATTTGAAACAATCGGCGTGTTTTGTTGTCGAGAGCACAGTGTTTTGATTGGTTTATCATGATTGAGTGATTGACAGTACCACCCATCAGAGGCCCATGGAGTCTCACTCTCCAAACCACCAGCTTTTCAACTACAGCAAATATGTGCGCCCAGAATGCACAGATTTAATGGAGTAAGTAGTGCCATAAATTGCGGGGATTATCAAGATGAATGGCCAGGCAGTATGTCTGAACGCAGATGTTGACAGGAGAGGCGTATTAAAGCAGCAAAAGATTCACCTCATTTCTATTCAGAACCGAACAAGGCCACTACAGGAGAACTACTCTTGAACTGCACTATTTTTTCAGTTCTTGGTTCAAATGTGAGGTGAAATATAGTTACGCTCCAATATTTTGTCATCTTTTTCTCTAAATTAATTCATTTTTTTAAATCGCATTACACTTCTTTGTATAAAAAGAGTCCTAACAGGGCCATCTGTTAACGCTCATTGTTAATCCCGAGGCCACTATGTGTAATGTGCCGCTGTCGTGAGTCAGTGTCGTCATGGGAACAGATGGGAAGCGTCTAAATTATATCGTGTGCGTGCGAGTCAGCCAGGTGCAGTGAACACACCCACCGAGGTCTGTCCTAAATCAGACAGGGGCTGGCTCGGAGCGCCGGTGCCATCGTGTCGCCTGAAGACAACAGGGCAAGTGGCCGGCGTAGACAAGCGGGCGTCACGCTGTCAGAGCCCAGGGGGAGCGTCGACCTCCCTCGCCTCCCTCATTACAGTGTCTGTGAGTCTGTCCTCAGGGGGGGTTAGGGGGTTGGGGGGTGGGGGTGCGGCTCCTCAAATCACCTAGTGACATTTACAGCGTAAAAAGGAAAACACGGTGGTCGTGTTGGTCGGGGGCATTACTGGATATCTAATTTTCCAACACAACGTTCCATTTGTTCTGACCTTTTCGTCCGCACGGACACCATGTGAAGAGTCAGAAAACATTGGGTAAATTGCACCTATCACATGTTCCTACCAGAGGAGACAAAGGCCTGTGGTCTGCAGGAATGGTCTGTTGCTTCTGGCAGGTGGTTCATTACTGTGTTGGTGTGTGGGGCCTTTTAATAGCGTGTTTGCCATTGAAACAACCAAAAAAAGTTTCTCTTTTCTGGCACTTTCTTGTGTGATCAATGCTCCATGTAGTAGGATTCATTTCCATCCCTGAAATAATCATATAAGAAATAAATGGAAACAGTTTTGCTCCATAAGCACTACCCACCTCAGAAGTATAGTATTCGGGTAAGGGATGGGATAGGTGGAGGGGTTAATAATGATTCTACCAAAGAGGAGAGCATGAAACCAGTTTTTCACTTCATAGCAGACAACTTTAAGGCTTTGTGTAATGCAGCAGCAAACCCCATTCATGAAAACTTGGTGTGTAACCCAAAAATGTAGGAAATGAACTCAATCAATGGAATCCGTGGACACTGCTCACAGTCAGAGTGCTGGCTTTGCTCACAGTTGGACATGCTGCGCTCTAAAACTAAACCTCAGCTGGCCTACTTTCAGTCTCCCACAATGAGCACGCCACATTTTTTAACAGTGTGAATACTTTAAAGTAGCGCATGGGGGCTTCCAAAAAATCCATGTATTTCTAAACCTGGCCCTTACCAAATCCCTGCAATCATCAGAGATCATTTGGCTTAATTTTTTTTTTTTTCCAACCCGTAGTGGGTCACAGAGCTCAGTTTCAGTAAGACCATGTTCATCTGAATGTGGAATATTCATACCCGCAATTATTGTTTTAGATTACACATGCAGATGCAGAATGTCTGACCCCCCCCCCATTCGTGCTAAATATAGGGTGTGAATTTGATGTAGTGCAACTCAGGCGTTGGTGGAGGACGGAGACAGAAAGCCGGGTGAGATCTTAAACATCCCAGCAAAGAAAAATTTAAAATACAGTGTGCGCCGTGTGATTTTTTTTTCCCCCTCATCTCTCTGTCTCCGCCTCTGTGCAGATGGAGGGCTGTAATCTTGGCCAGCCGCTGGGTTTCGCTTCAGACCCTGCAATCTTCCTGGCCCATAATTAGCCACGCCGGGTCTGCGAGGACTGCAGTCACTCCAGGGCGGTTTTGGCTTTCTTTGGTAAAGTGCAGGAGACGCTCCTATAAGGCCCGCTCAGAAAGGCTAAATTATAACTCTCTTCTGCTGAGTCGTCAGTTTGACATATCGTCGGCATCTTGTTTTATTTCCGCAGTCTTGAGAAGAAAGGATTTTTGAAAAGGGGGGGGGGGATGTATTTTTTGCCCTCCGTTATTTCCAGCTGCTGATGAGCTTCGCAGGCTTCATCCAAATGCACTGTGGCCCACGACCAATTAGAGGCTGACAGGTAACAATTACCCAATCATGGCTCTGGAAACTCAACAGTCCTCCATATTAAAGTCAGTAAGTTCCTGAAAGAGAGAACAATTCTGTCAGAACCAATCAGATGCAGTCAAAGGGGAAAAAATACTCCACAGAAATATATATACGCATTGAGTCATATGGGCTGGTTTCACCCCTGATGAGTGACCAAGTGATGGAGATGAAATTATTTCATCTCCAAAAGCAAACAAACTTTTAAAAGGAATGCTATCACCATCTCTTCTATTCTGTATCAGCAGAGCTAAATAACCAACACAGCATGATTGCCCATTTACAATATGAAACAAACACCAATAATGTTGCATTCGGCTATGTGCATAAGTGCATATGTGCATAGAAGGCAGGTATATGTTTCAGTGTCTGTCATTGGAGTGATTATGTGATGTTTATATGTATTATGTTTATATGTATATACATATTTTATATGTATTAGTTAAAGTGGTTTGAGTTTGAGACAATCATCACTAAATGTCCTATTGCTAGAGCACCAGTTTGATAGTAATGCTAAGGCCATTATGTGCAGTCCGGCAATGCATTGGTTTCAGATCAGTACTTCAGATCACTTGCCAGGATGGCAGTGTAGTCACATTGGTCATAATCTGGCTCGCAATTCCAAATCTTAGTGATTTTAACTGTGCAGTAAATATCTGACCTTGAGTGGACCAAACACACCTTACTGCATGACTAAAAGATTGACAAATTTTTATGTATGCACAGTTGCATTTTGTCTGTGTCTGCATTGCCATGACTGTAATAAACATACAACCACTTCCACTGGCCCGAAAAAGCATTACAAACCAATTCTCATAATAGGTTGCCATGAATGACATATTCAGGCCTCAGGAAATGTAAAATAGTTACACGTCATGGTAGCATTCCGTGTTGTAAGTACATATGGAAACATAGCACAACTAAATATGTTCACTGATATAAGCTTTGCTGAGAGTTTGCCCTTTTTGTCTGGCAATTTGCTCATGGACCATATTTTTTTTCTCAGGCCTGTAGAAAGTATTTTGATTACTCTCTGAAGGCTGTTTTGGCTCTCACACACAGCTATTTAAATGGGAGTGGTGATGCTTATGGTCAGTGTTTGATTGCATCAGAGCTTCCTCTGTAAAGCTCCTGGTTTGTGTAGGAATACTGTAAAAAAAAAAAAGAACAAGAGGGAAAGCAAAGAATATGAACATTATATCCTTGCCCTTTTTGCATCATTTGTGAGAGGCTTTCTGTGCGCCTATAATCCCGAACACAATCCCCTCTCACTGCCTCCCACACTGTGTGTTTTTAATGAAATACAGTCCTCTACACCGTTGGCTATACAGGAATGCAGCCATACGACTATTTCCTTTCTGCACAATTGCCCGGCTTGGTGTGGTTTCAGAAGAGCTGCTTGGTGATTTCTGTCCTACCATGACAGGAATCTATCAGCAGCCTTCTAGACCAACCCATGGGGCTACTGCGTAATTGTGTGTGCCGTGTGAGTTGGCTATACAGTGTGACGGTCACAGCTACCATAAGTGATCTGTTGCAGGCTGAGGAGGCCTGTCACTTTCAGACCTGTCATGTTTGTACAGCCTCAGTGTATGGTATGTGAGGGATGAGACACTTGGGCTTAAACCTTGACCAGATTAATGGTACAGTAATCATGGTAACAGCCAGAAGGTTTACAGCACAAAATCTCCAACAGTCACCTTCCAGTCGTGCACAAATTCCACTCGAGTCGGTGGGAGAGGTAAGGGGAACGGGGCAGGGTTAGAGGAGGGAGAGCTGAACAGGCCCTTTGTCGCCGAACACACATCGGGCGACAGCTGCATCGAATCTGGCAAGGAGCGCAGGAGTCAAACGGTTAAACTGCGAGTTTCATTCACCGAATTGCGCAGGCAGTTTACGACGGCTGTTAGAAGTTTAACAAGGTACGCGGTTGGAAACATAGACCTCAGGAAACAACGTGCTCCTTATGGAATACCAACAACGCCGAGCCAACGGCGCAGTCTGGGTGTGATAGGTGACCTCATACAGCGCCTTTGCCCAATCCATACACATACATCCATTAAGGCCCAAGTAGCAGGTAAATAGATTTTCAGAGGTGTGGATTCCGACACCTCTTTACCATCAAATTTGGAAAAGGGGCTTTTTCCCCCAGGTAATGAACACTTCTGGGCCTTTCTGCGGGTGGTCTAAATTAGCTGAGCTTTCATGCGGTTCAGTCATTGGCCGAATATTCATGCAAGATTATAGCCGTGCACTTACATGAACTCCTAATCATCAGCAAACATCGGAATTTAAACGTGTCCAACCGATGTTTATTTTTCACATCAGGGGAAAGCGAAGAGAAGCGCTCAGAAAGGCAAAAGAAAATAAACAGGCTTACGTGGAGAGAAAGACTTTAGGGTAACATCCGGGAAGCACACACGAAGGGAACGACAAATCCAACAGATTTTAAAAAGCTACCATGTTGCAATGATACAGATCCAAGCTGCAATCGTTGTGAAAAGGGCTGCTCTTGGTGTTTCATAGGGCACAGAGTGAGCCCGCACACCCGTAACAGGATTGTTTGTTTAGAAGTAGCGACACACTGAAATTCTGCAAGAGTTGCCTTAGCAATGAGAACAGGGCTGTGGTGATAGCTCAGCAGAATCTCCAGCCAAGTGAGCCACTCAGAGGCATCATGTGTTTGAATTTCCCATCTGCCCTGACCAGGCGGTGAAGCCCGGCAGGACAGTCACCGGACCAGGGCCAGACGACCCTCCCGCTGACCCCTCCCACAGAGTGTTCGGGGGTTGAGGGGGGGCGGGGGGGGTCAGAGCCTGACATAGCCTGTGTACGGAACACAAAACACCAGCAGTGCTAGAGGCAGTCTGCCCTGTCATTAGGCCCGCCGCACCCTCTGAGTAATTCCAATCCTTTCCAGTCTACCTGTAATGACAAGGGGGCCAGACGGCCGCCGCAGCCGGGAAAGGCCTGGGCAAGGCAAAGGCTGGAATGCGGCGCAAACCCGCGATAACAGCGGATGCCTTCCTCCGAGCCACTCGGGGCCCCGAACCGGGCCGCAGCGTGCGAGACTTTAAGGGAAGCCTCAGCGTGCACCCCACCAGGCACTGCACTTTAATGTTGGGGGGTGTGGCGGGGGTGGGGGGTGGAGGGGGGGCTTCACGGCTGGGGCCGACAGCTCCGTGCAATTATCAAGCGTGCTGGGACAGGAGAGGAAACAGCTGCCACTCCTCTGTGCAGGAGACAACCGCCTTTGATCTCCAGCTGGAGCTGACTGCGCTGCCGCGGCAGACCAGCCCCACAGGCCTGCGCTGCTTAAGCGGCAAGGCCCCTGTCAGGCCGGGATGCCTCCATTCTGTTAGACAGTATTTTCACACAAGCTCTCCCCCTTTATGTCTTTTTTTCCTTCTTCCTTGAGATCTCTTCTTTCACCCGTCTGTCTGTCTCTGTCAGAGCGGGGAGGTACCCTTGTGTGTCAGTGAGAAGGTGCGTACACCTGTTTCAAGCAAGAAAAAAAACATTTTGGGGGATTGTGTGCATTTCAAGGGCTGTGTATATCAAAATGTACTTTGTCCTTATGCAATTTTTTACAAATGTCCTTTTCAAAACTATTAAACGTGTGTTTCATGTTGCAGAATGTCACTATAGTTTGCTAGCTAAAAGAAGTAACATTTTCTTAAATTTGTTAATCAATACTAAGGGCAAAACACTCCCCACACATGTGTAAATTTGAAACTACGGGTCAGCAATGCACATCCATTGGTTTTAAGCAAATGTCTCACATGTTAATCAACTGCTGAGCAAACTGTTGGACTAAATTAAATGACATCACACTGAATACCATGGCTCATTCTGTGGGCAGGGCTCAGTGGCTCTGTGACAATGCCATGTTGCAGGGCTGTGATGTAGAATTATACGGATGAGTGAATTTGCTTAAACTACATTAATTATAATGGCTTTTGAATGTGGCAAATACAGGGGATGTGGATTTGTAATGAAAAGAAAAATGAACGGTTTTGTATTTTATTATCCATAAGAGGTGGGGGACGAGGGAGAGGATAGAGAGAAAGAGGAAATGATAGTTTTTGCAATTCCAACCAACAGGTTGTGGTTTGAGAGGATAGGAGATGAATCCCTTTGAGACTGAAATGACTTCCTTTGAAGGTCTGGGCAGGACAGTTTTATGATTACACGGTTGACACCTTTCTGTTTAACTATTTGTGTGGAGCAGTGCCTTTTAAAAACTAGAGTTTAATTTTATCTAAAAGTGTGAGGCCTTTTGTTCCTAGAAAGGGACCTTTTATTCAGGTGACGGGCATCAATTGAAATATTTTAAACTTTCTATTGCAAACTCTTCTTGTGATTGTTCTGTTGAGATCTTTAACTTAAAAAAGAGAAAATACTTGTAATACAAAAGTTGTTTGTCTGGCTGTCTTATCTGCTTAATTATTATTTACTATTTACACTGATGTAATACCTTTGAAGTTCTGGGGTGGCTACATGACTTGGAAGAATGTGTTGAAGAGGTCTAATGCTATGTCCTCTGTACAGTAGCATAATGACTAATTGTCATGGTAACTTATCCGCACAGCGTGACACATTCTCTAAAAGCCCTGCCAGTGTCATTTCTTTAATAAAAAGGTCTTTACATTGCACAAGTGGGATTTTTGCATACAGCATGCCTAGGCACATGAAGTGCAGTTGTCAGACCATGAGCAAAAACTGTTTATGAAGCCAACGATAATCAGCGCTTTTATTTTTAAATCTCCTGACTTTCCCACCAAATGTTCTGATTGTGTCTGGATGTGTGCTTGATTCTGATCTAATATCAACTGTTTTAAGTTCATTTTATGCTCATAATTACTTCCCTCTGAGATTAATGGGGTTAGGTGGGTAATTGCTCATGGAAGCTTGGCCCCAAATGTCTGGTTTTGCTGGGTTGTAAAAAAGCTCTCAAATGGCTTAATTAGGTTCTTCCATTTATAATGTCATTACTCATTTAAATTTAGACAAAAATCCCACTTAGCTGTCTGGGTGAACGTTTCATAATAATTTCAGAGCAGGAAAATCTTGCTGTGTTTTATGAAAGAAGCATGATTGTGGTGTGAATTACAACGAAAAGCTCTAATTTAAAGAGAAAAATCCTTTAGTTTACCCATTTGCATGTTTCCAAGCTGTTCCTTTTCAGTCTGTGGCATGTGTAAAGTCTATTGAAATGGTATTTGACCTGAGCAGTTACCTTTGATTGTTACTTCTTCGTTTGCAGCAGGTGACAAGGTGCTTGGCATAATGGATGTCTCTAATGTGAGAGTATGCCTGGAATGGCAGAAACCTTAGCCATGTTCTAAACACTCCTTTCAGCAGAGTTCAGAGGGCAAGCCCCACAGGGCGTCTTAAAGCTCACTTTGCATCTCTATTGTTTTACCATAGATTTTTTTTGGGGATGGATTGGCGGGGGTGCACATTTGTCTTATGTAAAGGTTTTGATTTGTTTTTCTTTCAGTAATCTTCTCTAGGTGTTCTATTTCTACCTGGTTCAGTCACAGCCCAAAACACTTGCTCACCAGGAAAATTGATTGTGAATAACTTGATTATGATGCCATGCATGGCAACATACATACAACAAATCAATAGCTGCATTTCTTGTGTCCTTTGGCTTTAAAGATGGTGTCATACCTATCTACCAGTTTGTTGTCTCTTGTTTACATACTCTTGCTTATTACTTTCTGCTTGGTCCAAAATGTTCTTCATATGATTTAAATTCTGTGTCTCTGATAGCCAGCTCTAATCCCAGTTCTCTCCTCCTCAAACCTCTCTTTCACACTGCTTCTGTGTCAAAGTTATTTATCCTGTTAACATATGCCTTCATATTCTTAAGTCTACTCTAATCTCATGTAAGACTGTAGGTATGCTGATTGGTTGGGGAAAACCCAGGTTACTGCCTTTAGAGGCGGTATTGGTGTGCCAGATCAAGGCAGTCTTGCTTATAGAACACGTAGAAAACGAATGCCTCAGTACAGTGATGGGGACACTGCGCTATAGGAGACGCCATCCTTCCCATGAGACGTTAAAATGAGGTCTTGAATCACTACAGTCATTAAAGATCTCATGGCGCTTGTCCAAAGAGTAGGGGTGTTAACCTTGGTGTCCTGGTAAAATTCCCAAAGTGGCTCTCTACATTTGGAAATGTACTAGATGGCTACACAGTCCCTTGCTTTCCCTTCCCACCTTGTCTCCCCAGGTTGTCACTGAAAGTGAGGCATGAGCTCTCAGTTGACATTCCTGGTTAGATAAAGGGTCCACAGTAATATATGGTGAGTAATTTCTTTTGCCCTCAGTATGTGACCTCTACTATGGTTTCTGGTATGTATACAGATTACAGCATGAATCAAAACCTCATTCCTTTGGCGCTGCTAAATCTGCATACCTTTAGACTGACCTTGTTTTGCTTAAATCATGTTATTTACTCAGCAAATTGTTTTCATCTGTGTCATTACCTGAATCATAGTTCAATATTTACTAATGATAAAATCTATAGACATGTATCCATTTTAACTATAAATCTGATACTTCTATAATGCCCTGCAGCTGCAGCTGCCAAAAAGTGTGAAAATCAGCATATTAATAAAGTACTTGTACTGCTACCAAAGCTCTTGCTAAGTAACCAATTAGAGATCAGTTCCCTGCCTTCCTTCTTTGTAGCTCCCTGACCACCTCTCTTAACCACACTGTGTAACAGCACAGTTAGGCTGTCAGGTCTTGCAGGGTTAATCCCTGAGGGTCTCTAAGGGGGTGGGGTGGGGTGAGGGGTGTTGGGTGGGTGGGGGGGGGTCTCTTATCGGAGCAGGCGCTCTCAGAGACAGCCGTTTGGAGCTCGTCACTCCGAAGGCCGTGAAAACAAGACACACTGTCAGACACCAGCCCAGTGCTCCGGCAAATGGCACCAGTGGGCCTGATAATTCAGCATACTTGTCTGTGATTCATTAATTTTTCCAAGGACGGAGGTGAACGACTCCGTCTGACGATGATAAAGCCCTTGGCTTTCATAATGAAAAAAGGCAACACGCTGGCTGCCTTGCTCTCAGGTTACAGAGACTAACGACGTAGCCCCTCGGCGTTATCATTCATGCAACATTGATTTTGGAGTTGCAATGGGACTTCTGTGGCCACAGGACATTCTGATACTCCCATATAGTCAGACATTGTTTAATCTCAAGCCATATAGAATGCACGAAAATGCACGTCACTCAGTTAGCTCACAACAGCCACTGGCAAATATGATAAACAAGCATACAATCAGTCATTTCAGCACACTTTCTACCAGTAATTTATATCTATTGTTCCCATGTTATATACAGAAGTTATTAGTATAGGTCTATATTTAAAGATTTGTTGACGTTTAAGGAGGTTTAAACTTAGTAAAATATCCCAATACAGTCATCTATTTACCCTTTCAATGTGCCAGTTTAGTATCTTTGTTTCTCAAAGAAAGGGACTTCAGTACAGACAACAAAAATGAATAATCACAGTATTGACTTGTACGGATATGTGGCAAGAAGCACATACTTTTTTTTTTTTTAAATCAACAAACCAGTGAGATTCAATGAATTCAATGGTTTCAACAAAAGAGGATATCTTCCCAGGGAACAAAGAAGCACTGTGCTCGTCTTTATCGTTGGTTTGTTTGGCTCATGTCTTCATCCACTGAGGTTAACAATGTTTAAAAGATGCCTTGTTTTTCATTAACTTTAATTTTGAAAATTGTGCCATTATGTGAGTGGAATTACATTCTCACCCCAATGTTATATAGAGGTGAGTCTAAGGGCATACAGGGGCTACATTTGGAATGCTAAGTATGTCACAATGTGTTATTTTGGCGTATAAACATGCCAAGCTCTCCGGTTGAGGCTATAAGTAATTCATAAACAAAGTTTAGTTGATACATTTAGCTTGTGAAACATATTTCATTTTTAATCTCATTTATTTTGTTTTAAGTAAGGCAAAGTAAACAAAATGGCAAAATGCTTTAGCAAAAGTTTAATTTTAATTTTGAAGCTGGCCTACACTTGAGTGTTTTTATTTTTGTCTGCTACTTGTGATGTTGACATTAATGTCTGCATTGGTTAAGAAAAGAAAATATGAGCATTGAAAGGGACATTACAACACACAGAAAACACAACCAAACCAAAAAAAGGATCAACCTATTTTGAAAAGACAAGAGGCAAGGATTTACAGTCGGTTGTGAAAAAGAATTCATTTACCCATAAATCTATTTATTTATTATCTTTTCTTGCATGTTTGCATTTTAATTATGCCTGAAAATAAATGTTTTTATGGTGATGTGGCGGTTGGGGGAGTTGCTCATGCAAAATAAAAAGAGCTCAAATGAAAAGAGTTTAATGGCAGTATGACAGCATCATGCTATTTCTGCTCTTTCCTCAGGCTATGTCAACCCCTTTGTTAAACGCTGGGCCGTCGCATTACATTATTTGCTTAGCAGACGCCCTTATCCAGAAGAACTTGCGCAGAGTCCATTTATACAGCTGGATATTTACAGAAGCAATTTGGGGTTAAGTGCTTAGCTCAAGGATACGACAGCAGTGGCCCAACCTGGGAATCGCACGGGCAATCTTCAGGCTACGAAGCCTGCCCCTTCCCTCTACTTTTGAATGGGTCCAGGCCTTTAGCAAGTTAGGTTGATGTGCTTATTATACATATACGCTGTGACAGAGAGACTTTGCTGTTCCTTTCAAAGATTTGGTTCATTTTTTTTTTAATCTCCCCCTGCTTATTGATCCGTAACAGAAGGGATAAAAGGCCTGCAGTGCGTGTTCAGGAAACGTGTTCCAGAACACTCTGGATTCAATGCAATGGCATGTTTAGAAATGATAAGGTCATTAGTCCCCAGACCCCCTAATCTGTTCTCTATGTCTGTTGGCAAGGTCCTTCTAAATGCCTTCAGCTATGATTGAGACTCAGGATGGGTGAGAATAATAGAGTATTTAAAAAATATGAGTGTGTTATTAATATGGACTGTGTATACATTTTACACACACACACACACACGCACACACACACACACACACATATGAAGAACACAGGTCAGAGGGAATGCTGGGAGGAGGGACTGAGTTCTTATCTCCAGACATGCCTTTTTATCATTCCTCCTGAGGGACTTCATCCTCCACTCCTATCTGCAGACTGGGGCTGTTTGATGACAGTGTGCCAACCATATCCAGCCAATTCAGCTACGTGTGTGTGTGTGTGTGTGTGTGTGTGTGTGTGTGTGTGTGTGTGTGTGTGTGCATGCAGGCAGTTTTGAAAATGTATGAGTATGTCTGATAGGATAGGAAGTATTTCACATTTTATATCTCTCAGAAGTGCAAAATGAAATGAATATTCAGATGTAACCACATATTGCCTAAATTTACAAACACACAAAGTCAAATCAGAGCGCTCAAAAATACCACAAAACAAAATAAAACGACAAATGAACTGTTTGCCATGAGATTCTTAACAGAAGACCATTGGTTGGTACAGGCACAACAAATCCATGTATCTGTCTGCAGTGAAAGCATCCTTGTGAAAGTAATGATTTCAGGCATCGACAGACAGGTACTAGAATGATTGGTGCAGTGTTTTATTATTCATTGATTTATTCATTCATTTCTTTATTGTGGTAGGTAGTGAGACTGCCCAATCTGTTCTCACTCACCTGATCACCATTAATTTATATTTATTCTCATATGAAATGGTGCTGTTGCAGAGAAAATGAGATAACCACGTGCCCAAGTGTGCACACTTAAAAAATATCACAATTTATACATTTCCAAATAAGTGTCATACTTATGAACTCTAGACACAGTCCCAAGTGATTGACCCTTACTTAATGTTATCAAAATGAAAACAATTGTATTGAATATTTTTATGCATTGCGCTAAAGGGACAGCACAATGACTTAAGGTTTAAGCTTAATTTAGCTATTCAAGGACTTATGAACATCACTGGTGTCTTCATTGTTTCCCTTTATTCTCTCAGTTGTTGATATATGGCTGAACCATAATAGAACCATAAATCATTGTTTACATTTTGTTCAGATTAGACCAGGGGGTACAACTGAGATAATAACCTTTCAAGTAGTATAATGTAATATAAATGGAATGTACAACATGGTCATAAAATGTATATATAGAAGGCAAACCAGAGTTCGTTGCACTGCTTAAGAAAGGCTTCTACAATAATGCTGGAAACAGGGCTTGTTCTACTTTATGTTTTCAAAGGAGTGCTTTTATGGCCTTTTAAAACCAAACAGATTGAGAGAGCAAGGAAAAAAAAACAGTATTAAAATACTTTGGAGAGTTTTGCGTTGCACATTTCCACAAGTGCTCTTTTGTATATAAAGTCAGCTGCCTGTGTCTATAATCAGTCACTACATTGTAATGGGTATATTTCTCAAGCCTGTTGTGTCAATAAGCTTTTGTTTTGTTTTGTACATTGGAGGCCAGAATGACCATTGCTGACTATTATATTGGATGTCTGTCTTGTTTTCTTTCCTGCTTTCCTTAATGTAATACCCTTGGATTCTCTTATCTAGTGATATGTTAAATTAGGCTGTGGTACAAAAGAGTTTTGAGGTTTTAAACCAAACATTAATCACATCCAAAGAACTACACGTGGTTGATATTTTAGAAATTCAGAGGGGCACAAGAAGGTCAAAACTTGGAGATTGGAGATTGAAAATCATAGTTCCTGCTGCCTACATTATAAAGAGGTACACTACCTCTTTATAATGAAGTATAGATATACTGACCTCTTAACGAATTAGTATGCAGGTGATGTGCAGGTTAATTCATGGGATTGCTGGATGAAATTACCTTTTTCTTAAGTCACAATATTTTACTTGGTTGTATGACCATACAGTTGCGGGGTAATAATATAACACATATAATGCAGAGACATATATTGAAAATAAAAATCTGACAACAGCATCAACTTCAGGTTGATATGGAAAAGATAAGGTATTCCTATGTCTAGTATGAAGATCATTTTTCTCATTATTATCAATAGGACAACAGAAGTGAGTTTTTTAACAATATATGTACAGTATATGCGTTCATGAACATGCATACATACACTGCCTGTGTTTGTGTGTGTGTGTGTGTTGAAGTATTACTGCAGCTACAGCTGATGTGTATTCAGAAAGCCTGAACTTCACTTTTCAAAAAGGGCAAGTATATGTAATACGAGTCTTGTTGCAAGATTAATGTGGAGGCCAGAATCCGTTCATTCCTCCAGTGTCTCCCTCTCTTCACTCTTAGGAGTGCAGACAAGTCATCTCAGCATTCCAGCCCCAAGCTCTCTCCCAAACACATCGCTGAAATGATGTCCCTGATGTCACGGAGAATTCACCTCCATCTCAAGTGGCACTGAGGTTTGTGGAAATTACACAGGGCAGTTTCGCAAACGTTCCTCAGCCCTTCACAGTGGCAAAAGTAAGCACTGTTCAGAATGCCCCAAGTTAATGCTTGGGAAGTCAGTAGTAGCATTTAAATGTGACCCTTTCAAGAGCAATAAAGACTGTTTTTTTAGATTTTAATACAAAACTGAGAATTCAACCATGCCCATCATCTTGTCTTTTATTATGAATGACTGCCAAGGGGCAGACTAGGAGGAAAGAAAAATATTTATTCATCATTGTAGATCTCTTACTTTTTTTTAATATACCCCTTTGAAAAATGTACAAACTTTGCCAGTGAATGGGGACCCAACAGCAAGTTTTAGGAGTGTCCAATCTAAAGAATATGAACCTAATGATTGAATGCAAAGGTTTATTTATGATGCAACAGTACAAAAGGAAGCTTTGTTTTACTGCAGAATATATCTTAACTTCAAGACTGTTGCAAACGACTTTGCTCAAAATACCCACTGCTCACTTTTCCCTTTAGTCTTTAGTTTTCAAACCCAAAGACAACCCATGTTTGAGACATTGCTTTAACACTATGTAGACACTATCCCTGACACTATTTATGCAATCATTCCAATTTGTTACAGTACACTACGACGTTAAGACAGAAACAGACATGGGACTGTTAAAAGGGTGAGTTCATTTGCAATGGAAAACAAAATCCAATATAAAGGCATCCTTACCAATACTGTTAAATCTTGACCTGAAAGTCTACTGATAATAGTGTAATTGTGGCTGGAGCTAATGACTTACATAGGGGAAGAAAAACAGTGGGATCATTATGGGAATAATCCCAGTTTTGGCAACCAGTTTGAGCAAATATTGTTTAGGCCAACATCAGAACTTGAACAAACACTATATTATTTCAATCTTAATTTATTTACAGCAGACAGACACTACATTTCGCAACACCCACAAGTGGTCACTGTGTGGTCACCCATTCTTCTTAAAATTGCACAGGGCATGAGCAGGTTCCTAGTTTACTCTGGTTGAAGATTTACAGCCATATTTCTTCTATAGTTCTGACCTTGATGAATCGTCTACTGTAGGAGCACAGTGATATGCATATGAGACAAGTGAAGCACAGTTTATTCTCACAGAACACCTTGGACACATTTGAATGGCTTGTGATTGCGGCTCCCTCCCACAGCTACAGTTTGACAACGATGTGTCCAGAATTATTTGATAGGTAACCAGTCCATGAATAGACATTTTTGTCTGTCTCATATTTTAAGCACCATATTGATGTCACCCTTTCTGTGTTCTTTAAGGTAAGGCCATACAATGAGGATTTTTTTGTCTCTCCAAACATTGTCCCATGTGCCATTGACCCCACTACACACATTAATGATCTTCACAGCAGGCTAAAATTTTGAAAAAAAAAAAGTTATCTGTATAAATATTAAGCCCACACTTTCATCCTAGGAGCTTTTGAAAGGGTGCAAGATGTTTAATCCCATTACAATCTCCAAAAATATTAGTGGGCTATAACAAAAAAGTCAAAGACAAAAGTTAAATATTTGATATTCATAGTGTGAGTCTGTATATTTAACCTTGAGAGCAACATACTGAAGGTGAGCCTGAATCGCAAACAAAATGTATTCTGACTTTACGGGTGATGGTCACACATTTTATCAAAGTCAACAACTGTCACAGCGCCAGATGTGAGCGATAACTGAATGTCAGTCAAAACAGAGAGGCGGCTGTTAGGGGATGAAATGACAGTCCATTATGGGCAGTGAATGGCTGCAATTGCAATATTTTACTGAAATCCCATAATTGTTCCTAATGGAAGGATTGGATTCAGACTCATTTAAAGAGGAATGCCTCAAATCCATTTTACATTCAACCTGGAGAGGGGCGGATACCTTTTCTTTTCTCTCTAAAATGTCAGTCAGGACAGACCCTTGCGCTCAAAGCAGGCCGTCTCTCCAAACACTCCCATAAAGCCAAGTTCAAAGTTTCTGCTCTCTCGCAGACTTACGTTTGAACAAAGGCACTATGCAGACACAGAGGGGGTGGCAAAAAGCTATTGAAAAACAACAAAAAACTCACAGAATGGAAGAAATGAAAGTGTGTCCAACTGTCAGGCCTTTATGGTAGTCCAAAGGCACAGGAAAAAATTTAATGCTGTTTTTTTAATTGGTGGATAAAAAACTGTAATAAAAAGGGCACATTTGAATTATTGGGCTACTGTAAATGTCACTTTTGGGCCACCATAGATGCCATTACATTTCCACACAACTATTCATTTGTGGCCAGTGTGTGATTGTTTTAAGCAGATATCCCATTGTTTTTCTTCCTGAAATTGGATGTCTTCGAAAGATGTGGGTCTTGGCAGCGGAAGAGATATGACATTGGCCTGAGTTTTATTGTCTTCACTTTTTATTTTTACGCTTGTGCTCAATTTCCAGTAAAATAAAAAAGCTGAAAATCATAATTATGGTTACGATGACAGTGTCTGTCCCACTTCAACACAGAGAACATTGTTTAAGCATGGCTTGTTTTAAGCTTTGTCACACTATTTATCTGATAAAGGGCACAAGTCAGACTAGTTCAAACCAGTTCAGAAACCCACAGCAACTGAAATGCTTTGAAAGGCACTTTTTTTCTCTCCTCACCTCTGCCAATCTAATTTTGCACCACCAAATGTCATTTATCATATGATACAGATCATCATCCACATGCTATATTGAGACTCCTTTTGACATTGATGATGTGACAAGTTATTATTTACTGAATGAAAACCACAGACTCCATATAAATATATATAAACTAAAAATATTGTCTTGCTCTAGGGTCAAATATAAAGAATAATATACATTTTTACTGATGCCCTGATTATTTCTTTGTGAATCATTTTTTTTTTCTAAACATACAGCATGTATTGGGTCAGTTTGTGGTAAGTGATTTATGTCCACCTCTCTCGTGCAAAAAAAAAAAAAAAAATTCCTTCTTATTCCTTCTTATTCCTTCCTTCCTGGCTCATTCCTTCTTACCTGTTATGCTACCTATGGATAAAATTCACTTATCTTGGGATGTGGAAAGTCATGGGGCAAATATCTGAAAAGAAGAAAAAAAAACAGAAAGCTGTAATTAGTCCGGATGTGACAGTCTTTACCATAGTGCATGAACACACTATGGTAAAGACTGTCACATCCGGACTAATTACAGCTTTCTGGTTTCTTTTTTCTTCTTTTTTTTTTGGTTTTAAAATTTTGAAAGAATCCTCCTCGTCACGTGCAAACAGCTGCTCGGAGCTCCGTTCGCCCGGGCCTCAGGTGCATGTCTGTATTTAGCCTGCATTTACAAACACAAACTACAATAGCAAAATATTCCCATTCTCCACGCGTCACAATGGACTTGTTTGGCATGAAAACTGGATTCTACATGCTGGTCCTTCTTCCAATGTTTACCGGGCTGTTACTCTGTTTCCCTGTTGTGTGCTTGGATGTTCCACCTCATTCTCCTGTTGCTTGAGTGATACTGGAAAAAGACAATTTCACCTCTGAACATTGTTTATTCAGTGCCTGATCGATAAGTGTGATGACATCATAGGTCTGTGCTCTTGGGGTTTCTGGTAAGATATGCACAGTTTCCAACTTTTGTTATACTAGCAATTTTTTTTTTTGCTCTTATGCTTAATCATTTAATTTGTAAACAATTTCAGCAACTGAAATTTAACAGTTTTGGTAGGAGCCATAAAAATCTTGTTCAATTTTGTTTTGCACAAAGTTTAAAACAAAGCAGTTGGACCCTACTGTCAATTTAGTCAACACCAATCTCCAGCTTTGTAGTGCCCATTTTTTTTAAAAAAAGCTGCACAAATAAATATATGGTTCAGTAAATACGTAATCGTATTCTGTAAGATTATAATTAGGCAAAACACAAGTCAGTAAGCACAGCGCTCATTTGGGCCGAGGCCAAAACACAGCACACCTCGACTTGGAGGACAGCAAAGGGTAGCTTTTTCCCTCATTGCAGAGATTCTAATTACAGAGCTGTGAATCCCATCGGAGTGCTGGTATCCATTAAAGGTAATGCGCAGTTTCAGTCTGCAGGGTGGGGGACAGCTTTATAATGAACATTCCCACCCCCCACCCCCCTCCCCTCTCATTCGGCTACAGTCTGCACCTCCTACATGGATGGCATTTATGAAAAAAAAAGAAAATAATGATTTTATTCAATTACGCCCAACATTATTACATGTTATTTAGGAGAGGAGGAGGGGGAAAAAAACAAAAAAAAGACAGATTTTGTTTTGTTGTCATCTTTTTTTTTGTGCAGATAGTTCTCCAAATAGGCCCTAATAATTACTGCAGCCAATTCTGGGGCTGCATTCCTCATGGTCTGAATTAGGAGACTGTTCCTGTTTGGGCAACTATCCCCACCAGCCACCAGCAGCTCAGACATTGTGCCCGTTGGTTGAGGAAGTCTCTTGAAAAAACATGTTTGATATGCTCCAAACCTCTTTTCCCTTTGATGGGTTCCAACAGAGATGCCAAATAGAATTTTAGAAAAACGGAAGGCGACGGCAATGACGCATTATAGGGCACGATGAAAAATGAAATGAACACCTAAATAAGGACAAAGATGGAAGAGAATCAGAACAAGGGGGAACTCGGGACTACTTGTTTCAGTTTTTATCCTGCCCCGGGCAGAAACTAAATAACATAATGAGCTCTACCTCATGCTGGCTGGTTCCGTAGGTTTCTTTGGTTTCTTTAGGGTTCCCCCCCCCACCCCCCTGCTCTGCCTCTGGGACAAAATGAAGTGACATGTGGAAGATTACACTCATTAGCTAAAGTTTTTTTTTCCGGCTGGCATGCCAGAGAACTGCCTAATAGATACATGTCAACATCAGCACTTCTTCTTCGTTTTTTTTTTTTTTTTTTTTTTTTTCGGTTAATGTCTGTTTTGTTTTCTCACCCCCTTGTTTCTGACAGGGCTGTACTCTTTGCAATTTATTAAAAACAGGTGTCAGCTGATTTGTGGACTAATCTCTGCCAGGCCAGATAGGTAGTCTACTTTGAAATAGCAGCTACTGTGCGCTAGAGAAGAGGAGGGGGGGGGGTTCTTTTGGAAAGCATGTACATGTCTGTCATCAACAGAAATGGTGTCAGACACATAGAACAACAAATACTTCTACAGGCGCTTGTTTGGGACAAATAAGATATGATTCAGGTGAAGGCGGTTCTGTATATTCAGGGATGTGCTCGTATATTTTTTGCTTCATTGTAGTTCAACTGTATTTCACACATTCCTGTGGTTCCCACCTATGGCGAATCTTTAATAATCCAGCTGTGTGCTGCATTTGTGTTTGAGTGTTTGGAGACACAGACTTCAAGAAGAATAAAAACACCTTGGCACAAAGAGCTGGGACATAGATAAGCGGCGACTTTTAAACCTGTTTGCAAGAAACTCATTTTCTTGGGGTCTCAGAGGCATTTACTGACGTTTTATTCAGCTGAGTAAATATAGTCTTGTGTGAATTTACCAAGTCTGGGACATTAAATACTAGATTGTTATGCTCTATCGTTTAAAGTATTATAACAAAAAAAAAAAGGTTTTTAAAATGTAAATAAAACCTTTTCCATGAAATACTCAATTCAGTTATCACTCAGCTGAAGCCGTAGACATTGTAATTCTAGCAACTCTATTGGCCTGTTTATTTTTAAACAGAGTTTACTGAAATTAACTCTAGCTTGGCTATTCAAAGCGTAAACCTGTAAGTGTCAGGTGTTGAAAGCAGCACACAGACTAAGTAATATACAGAAATCCCTGTCCCTCTGCCAAAACAACACTGCAAGGCAGGGGCCCATATGACTAAAAAGGTCATCCAGTTGTGGGAGGCAGATACACTGGGATGTCAGTCCTGTGTAAACGGCGTCTAAGAAAAAGTAAAGGGTTAGGCCACTTAAGAAAAGCTGTCTCATTGTTTGTCTAAAAGGTATTTGGCTTAGAAAAAAAAAATCTGTTTTGGTTTTGCAGTATACATATGTTTTACCCCAGGCGCTACCCCTGAGTGCTAACTTTTTGCAGAAAGTGGTAGGGTTAGGCAAATATGAAGAAACTGGCCAAAATCTTCCTACCCAAAATGAACAGAAGAGACAAACTAACAAAAACCCAAAAGCAAACCCTATTTTAAAGTTTAAAATAAAATACAAAAAAAAGTAACAAAACCCAGTCTTGGGCAGAAGCACCATAGCCACAAGCTGCTCACAAAAGTGAATGCATTACACCTGTATTTAATGTGCCTCTGATCAGGCAGGTGTGGCCCATTAACCAATGGCTGGCTTCACATGCACGATCAGCTAATTTTGACAATCAGACAATTAGCAGGTTTCAATGCAATCTATGAAATGTGATCTGCTATTGGTAGATTTGAAATGGATTGACTACAAAGGGCTCTTAAACATAACATTTTAACAATTAACACAAACTAACAATTAACAAGCATTTGAGTTGTGTGGGACAGGTGAGGCTCTCTGTCACAGTGGGTAAACTGATCCTGGATCAGCTGCTTGCATAGAAAGTATACAGAGTCTGGGACATCAGTAACCCTTCTGAGCTCCCCAGTAAAACATCTTTTCCCCTCTCCCTCTCTCTCTCTCTCCCTCTCTCTGTCTCTGTCTCTATATGAAGACTGTGGAATTAGTATGGAGTATTATATGCCCTAAGTTGATAGTACTTTGCAATACATTTCTCAATTATTGTCTGAGAATTATCTGATAATAAAGGTATTATACAAGAGAGTCCAACTAGTTGTTGCCTGTATAACTTTTTTTCAATATAGTTTTTTCATCACATTTTTAAAGTACTTTCAGGTATGTAATACACTGTGTAGGTAAGGGACGCTGGATGGAGCATTCCTGTGTCAGGAGGTTATTTTTGACAAAATTGGTAGTTACAACCCTCTAATTCTAAGGTCTCGGGAACATTCTGGATGTAGAGGCTGCAAATTATGAGAAGTCCAGACAGTGACACATACTGACGCCTGGTCCTTGCCCGGCGTGGTTGCAGTGTCAAAAAGAATGCCAGTATGTTGTGAATATCCCTTAAGGAAAAGCAATGGCTAATTTTACAGACTTCTAGGTCATTGATGACTGCTTCCTAAATGTTTTTGTTCTTCCTAAATGTTCTTTACTGTTTGAGACAGCAATCTAATCTTCAATAACGCTAAGACTAAGTATTTAAAGGAGTCAGATCAGATCCAGTCTTCTCATAGAAGAGATATTTAAATCTAACTGTAAAAAATGGGCAAACAAACATGTATTTTACAACAGGCTAGGTAACTGCCACAGGGCACCAGTCTATTATGGAGAGATTATATGCAATTGTTTTTGGATTTATTGACAATGATGTATACAAATGTGTGACTTTGCTGGAATATGTTTGTGCTGTGTATTCAACTGCACTAGATCACTTGTTGCGTGCCTTTTCTGATGATGGCGGTAGGGTGTTTCTTCCAAGGCCGGATGGAGGATATCCGCCATGTCCGACTGCTAGAATGTGCCTTAATCCCGATGCTGAGCACCCACTGTGTGTGCTGGTGTTAGTCCAAGTTGAACACTAATGTAATTCGTTTTGATTGCACTATTAATTAAGTGCTGATTTGTAGTGGACTGACTAACAGTGTGGATTAGGAAAAGAGCTGTGGATGGACACAGATTCCAATGAGGGCATGGCATTTTTCTGTAGGCACTGTTGTTCATGTTGGCCTTATTATAAGCGCTTGGGAGGAGGACCTGTGCCTTCCTCAACGTTGGGGTTCATCTGCCATTGTTCAGTGAAAACAGAAAACCCCAAGGAATATGGTTAGTTGGATGAATCAAGCATTTATTTATTTTCAAGACAACCTGGTAAATTCTGTTCAGTTGGTGTACACCTGATACCATATTTTCAGGTAAACACTTTACCTGGGGGCTCAATATTGAAATGAGAAATGTCTTTTTTTCTATTGAAAAATCCAAGTTAATTCATAAGTAGACATGCATGCTAACCATTCTAAGATACAGATACAGATGGTCCTATGGAGAACAGTCCTGGGCTGCCATCCTGGGTTGCAACTGCACTGCGGAGGGGTGAGGGGGGTCGGGTGGGTGCAGCTTTTCTGGCTGATCGCCGGTGCGGCCTCTGGTCTGAATTATCCTTGTCCCTGACCTCCCTCCTCACCCCCAGCAGTCTGTGCATTAGGGTTGGTGGGCGGATTGAATACGCTCCATTGTGGAGGAGGCACGCTTAATGTTCTTTTCAGCCTTAATGCCACACAGGCTAGGGCGCCTCCCACACCATACCGCCGCTGGCTGCACTGAAAAAAAAAAAAAAACCCCTGGGCCCCCCCTGTAATAGCCGGGTTTATAAAAGGCATTAAAGGAGAACGGCAGGTACAGAACATTACTGTCTCGAAAGCCTGTGATAAGGGTAAATGGCTGTCTGAAAGCTCAAGGAGAAAAGACCACTGCTCTAGCTTGCCTTAGTGGTAATCTGCATTTTTAATGTGAAGCCCACAGCTCTGTTCACTGGAACTGAATGGAGAGAAGGTGCCACTTTGAGTCAGGCTAGTACATATGCCTGACAGAAAATGTGAAAACCTTCTAATACACAATGCATTTGTGTGAACATAAGTGTAACTTGAATGAATACACTTATGTTCTATTATGCTGGAAGTTGCTCTGGATAAATGTATGTAATGTAATCTAATGCACTATAGCATAAGTTTCACTTATTTTGCTATGACCCAAACAAAAAAAAACTGATCTGTTCGTCTCAGATAATAACATGTTGAAAAAGAAGAATGTGGAGAGCATGTTTGATTCCGCCGCGTGCGCGGTGGGTAAAATTTAACAACGGCACTTTCCTGAGCAAGTCTATAAACATACAACTGGAACTTTGACCTCGGCAGTAAACAGTTTTTTTTCCCCAGATGATAAACTGCAGAGCTAGCTTTGGCCAAGGAAAGAGGTTCTTTCACCCAAACGTTCTCTTACTCTCTGGACCCCACCCCCCCCCCCACCCCACAACTGGAGTACAATCTTAGATTCCTGTAAATCCTCTTTGCCCATTCAGCTCCAATTAGAGCAGTATTCGGTTTCAAGTAGGTCTGCCGCTTCCCTCTGCAAAGTCTTAGAGGGAAACGTCACTCTGAGTTATATGAAGGAAGCCATGTATTTTTTTTTTACCACCCCCCTCTCATTGACCCAAACCCATGGCGCATTAAAGCATATCTATTTTTGGAAGTGAAATGTTCTTTTTTTACATGCCAGTGAGGGGGAAGTTGCTAACAAAGGAGCTCAGATCTGCTAAATTGCTATTTTCCTAAAAAGGCAGACTTTTCTCTCTTTTTTGGGGAGAATAGGCTACCAATCTAATTCCATTCAGGCACTGTCTTGAGTTTTCAGATTCCACCATGAAACCTAGCTGGTCTTCTGAGTTGATTTCATCTCATTTACTCAGCTGCATTTATTTTGTCTTGATTTTGAATTTCACCCCTCTTCTCCCTTTCCCCTCCCCGCTCACACCGCCCCCAAATGACTGCTCCAAATAACCCCTGTGCCCGTGCTGGAGGGAGGACAAAGTACATGCATGTCCTCTTGAACTTATACTGATCCACATTCCTCACACTACAAGTTCAAAGTGCAAGCCGGTTGGTGGGTGCATTCTGCTGAAGATTTGGTGGGGGCCCCGATGCGCTGTTCCACCAAGGCACATCTCACTGTCGAAAACCACAACCGCTGCTGACATTTTCCACAATCTGACAACTACAGTAGAAAGAACCACGGTCTGGATCGAACTCTGCATAGCTCTTACAAAATGCTCCACTGGAAAGCTACCATAATACATGCAAAACTCTCAGGTGGCAAACTGTACTAAGTAACGATATCTAGCACAGCTCTGTTGACACACTCTCACACTCAGTGTTTTAGGAGTACTAAATTCACTACCCATCTGATGCAATACCCCCCTACCCCAACAAACACACACACACACACACACACACACACACACACACTTACAAAGAAAAGAGTCATTAAAAGAGTGGTAAGATAACAAGACTCACTTTTCTGTAGATTAAGCACTTCAAATGAAAACAGCCATATTACTTTGTATAAATACACATTATTGCAATGTACATTTTGATAATAAATATGACTCCAGTCTTGTTTTATGATCCAAACTGGCATGATGGTGAAAAGGTGCCAAGCAGAAAAAGGTGTCCTCAGCTGTCAAATCAAATGTATTCATTACAATCTATCACAATGCAGACATTTATCTGGACAAAGATGTGAAAGGGGTGGTCATTGTACAGGCCACAATCTGTGCTTCACAAAGCTATATCAGACTTAATTGTAGTGGTGTGATCCTGTTAAACCTGTCCTCTTAAAAAAAATATTCAAGCTCCATAATTTTATGGGTCTCTATATGTACTTTGAAGTATTTGAAGAACATAATTACTGTGCATAAAAGTGCGGTGGAATGTGGAGAGCAGGGTTGTATATTTCACAGGGCCTCAGGCAATGTAAGGCATAGGGCACTGGAAGATGTAGTCTCAGCAGGATCCAGTACATTCTGTCATGAGTTTTACAACACCGTTTGGCTTTCGCGAAAACAGTTGTCTACGTCCACAGCTCGCATTGTTCACCTCTCAACAACGCAGCGCGTGAAAGGCCGACCCGAAACACCTGCTCAATCCACCGAAAAATGGCAGAAAACGCTGGCTGGTGAACGTCAGAGGATCTAATCTCCCACACCAACTGTCACCTTCACAAAGCCTGGGGGGAGGGGCGGGGGGGTGACGGTCGATGGCAGAGGAAGGTCTATTCAGCAGCGGCAGGAGCAGTGTGGTACAGATAGGGGCCGCAGGGCGTATCAATGCCAGACTCCTTTCATTTCAGATACGGGCAGCGAGTACAGTGAGATCAAGCAGAGGGGTTCTCTCCTTTCAGGCAGTTAATCCAGGGTTCCTCTCACAATGCGGAGGCATTATCTCCTCAGCAGAGTCCCGGGGGGTGAGACAGACAATTGAGGGTGGACTGCACTGTTAGAAGATGGCACGAATCCACCCTGCTAAATGAAATCCATAATTACTCTTTAACTTGCACGCAACCTTTTTTCACTTTTTTTTTTTCACGGTACTACATTTGATGGCCAACCTTGTCATCCCACCCTTCTTTAAAGGTTCATTAAGGGTGTGCTTCTTGTACATGCTCATCCATACTTGGCTCCCCCTGACATGCTCATTTTCAGTCATTACTGAAGCTTGGGATAAATTGCCAAGTCACATTGTTACAGCTCATCATTTCTCACCTTTTTTTTCTGGATAGCGAGGAAAACATGCTGGGTTGGAATCCCTGACAGGCATTCTGACACATAACGTTCTTGCAAACTCGACGCTAATGATAGCAGAGATCTGTAACGTCACAAATTCAATCATAAGCACAAGTGGGCAGATGCTCCCAGAACAAGTAAGTGTTCAGCGACAAACACAGGATTCCTATCTTTGAGATGCTAATGCTCTCTGCTATTCTCTCTGAGCTAGACTGTTTTCTCCAAGGCAAAACTTCTGCTAAACCCAGTACTAACAGGTTCTCAAACACAAGTTTGCCTGCAGCAATAGTAACTGTGTTTAATTGCTGTGCTCTTCCCATTTTATGCCTAGAGTCACAGGTCCGTGGGTTGATCCACAAGTATTGATGGAGCTGCAGGGGTTACATCATTTCCCTTTTTCCATTTACTGTTTATGAGCATGCAACCATGCTATTTGTAGGCGCCAGAGACAGTGACTATCGGTGTTATATCAGTAGCTTCCTTAAGGTTCTCAAAGATTTTATATGTGACCAGAACTATATTATTTCAAGCTGCTTGTTTTTTCTACCTAAATGATGAGGCACCCCATGCGTGTTTTGTATGGTTCTTGTAACAAAAGTAAGGGCAAGGCTTCATCACAGGTTAGCACATGGTAGGTGAGTGAGTAGCATTGCGAACAGAATATGACCTACCAACATGTAGCCAGGGTGTGAGCTGTGCAGACAATGTGGGAAAAAGCATTGAAATTTTATTATGCAGTGTGATTTTTACCTGATGCAGCGAGTTTCACTGACCCCTCCAATGAATCCTAGAGAGGTCCACTTGAAAGAGATGTAACTGACTGTAATAACGGACATTATATCAGTGAGTGTTTTTGTGTGTGTACTTGAGGTGTCTGTGTATATTTGCATGGGTATGTGTGTGTGTCTGAGTGGGTGTGTGCACGTGTGTGTTTCTGTGTCTGTGTGTACGTGTGTCTCCCCCTCTGTCCTCTAACACAGACACTGACAGCTAACAGGATCTATATTGACAGAGCTGTTATGTTATAGCATTGTAACCATGAATTTAGTTTAATTTAATTTTTCAAAAAACTGTCATTTTTGCCTTTTTCCTTTCAGTTAAATACTCTGATACTCTGATTTCCTACATGTCTAAGCACGATGAAGCTTCCCCTCTCCAAACCTGAACCCATAAACAGAGGAAGACATTTAAGTTGAAGTGCCCCAGTTAGTTTCGTAAACATTCCAAATGCTGTTATTTTTGTTTTGGAGAGATTGATGTCTAAATGTTAACAAAACACACACATAAATGTTTAGAGCCATAATGTTAATGGGAACTGTTTAGCCGATGCTTTGCTTATTAAAGGGAACTAATACTGTTCTGGGGCACTAAATGTTTACATTAAGCCTGCTTAGCGGATATCCATCGGGGAACAACACTAATGTCTCTGTCTAGACATCATCTCATCCAGTCAATCATAAAAAGTGCTGTAATCGAATGATTAATCCAATTTGCTTTCTTTTGTTTATTCTGGGGTAATCTGAGATTTTCCCCCTACAGAAAATCTCATATATAACTGCTGAAACATTAAATTCACTCACGCTTGTACTTCCAAAGGGCAGAGGCAAGACGACATTGAGAGAAAAGAAACAAGTTCAAAAATCCTTCAGGGTGGCCAGGTTCAACTGTAAACCCCCATTGTTTTGAACAAATGACAGTTGTAATGTTATCTTGTTTATGTACTTTTATAGACTCAGTGCTTGTTCAGGCACAGACAAAAAGGGGAAACTCTTTTAAAATTAATAGATTATATCTGAAACAAATGGTGTCAGCGATGCGTTTAGAGAGAAACTTATCTGAGGGCAAAGCTGCATTGTCACGGAAGCATAATCATAAATATCAATGAACAAAATAAATGAATAAATGGTGTCTGATGGTGAAAAAAGTTTTATCCTGTCAAATGAACAAAGGCATGTGAGCATGTGCAGTACAGGGATATGTTTGCATTCCATTGTAAATGGTTTCAGCACCTACTACTTTTAATAGCCAGTGACCGAGTTTCAATGGGGCGGCTGAGAGGAAAAAGCAAGGGCCAGACGAAGCGAAAACTTTGACCCAAGCGCTAATAAATAATTACTTTGGGGCTAACCTTCATCTGACTAGTGAATGTACTGCTTATTGTAACAACTCTGGGATATTAGCAGGTAGGTCAGTTTTGATTTCTTCCAATCCCCACTGTTGAGACATGCCGGCCCTGAAGGGCCTGGCAGCGGATCCAGAAAGCTGCGAAAAGTGTGTTAACAAAACAGAGAGCGTACGAGCAGTTTAAACGGAGAGGTTTGTTATTATTACTGCAGTAATGGTCCCAGGGGAGCAGCGGCACTAGGGCTAAGGCCTACTAATGACAGTCAGGATGGTTACAGGCTGCTAAATGGAGGGTAGTGGTGATTTTTTTAAGGTTTGACACTCAGGCCCATCTGGTGCTCACTGAAGCTACCCCAACAACGGGGTGTGAGAAACAGCGCGGGGGAAAACAGTTGCTGATTTTTCATCCTTTTTTCAGATTGAAAAACACACTAAAATATCCACACATCGAGCCACACCATTTGCCCCGTAACATACAATCTGGACGCTGCTAGCATTCGGTTTTCGGTTACCTCCATGACGGGTTAAATTCATACCCATGCATTAAAAAAACAGTACAGCTAGATGTGACATAAAATATCTGCTCTAATATAACTGCAAAGCGAGTTATTTTTGAGGGTTATTAATAAAGTACGCTATACTGAGACTCAATGCAGCCACATGCATGCATTATGTGTATGCACTGACTGCATTAACATGTTCTGGACTGCTCGCTGAAATCGGCCACAGGGAATTACTCTCGTCATAGGCATGACAAACTCAGCATCGAGTGCCCTGGTGTCTATGACTGCATGGAAGTCCGTCATAACCCAAAACACCAGCCAAGGACAAATGACCAACCAAGAGGGTCATGGGAAAGTAGCAACATTTACATTTTTTGTTTTGATTGATTATATTGCTGCAGTGCTTCCTTCATGCTGCCTTTTTTGATCTGTACATTCCAGAAACTTTTTGAAATTTCAGGAGGGTATCTCCACATATGTGGTGTGTTTAGAAAGTCGGAAAGAAACAGATGTCAGAACAGTCTACTGTTACTTTTTGTCACTTACACAGTGACAAAAAGTAATATTTCCAAAACTCACCGCTGACTTGCAGAAGCGTGGATGCTGTTTTAGGCAGTTGAAGGCTTATGTGGCCCATACTATCTGCTGCTGTGGCACAGCCGTCAGATGTGAGCTGATGCCACAGATGACAATCTTCTGCGTCCACATGGGTAAGGGCGGGGCCAAAAAAATGCCAGCAACACACTTCATTACGACACCACACATTTCGTTACGAAAACCCCCACGACTTCTCCGCCGTACACAGCATCTGTGGCAAACACAGAGCTCGAAACAACACCAGGCCAAACCTCAAAAACACATCCTCAGTTCCAAGTGGACGAAGTACGGGTGTAATTATCTGCATTAAGACTGACAAATGAATAGCCTCCTTCACTTTCATAAGCGCAAAGCTGAATTACTATTGAATGAATACACTCTGTCAGACTGACTAGGGCTTTAGGGCATTAGTGTGAATATTAAAACGATGCCGCCATGACTTCCAAGATAATGCCAAGAGTACCTGTCAAACAGAAGTGTGAAGCATAAACTCCCATCTCTGTAGATGGTTACTGCATGAGTCAGATGTGTTATGCTACTGTAAAGCAAAAATTTGCCTTTAACGACTTTCATAATAACCTGCAGTTCTGCTAATGACTTTGTGGTGGGTATAAAACAGTCATCACACCAATGTCAAGGTTCAGTCCAATCAACCTGACCATAAATAAAGCTCAGCTCAAATGCTTTGGGGTTTTGACCATTTTCAATAGATGCTATTTTTTAAACCTCTTTATCTGAGCTCCCCGTATTTTGCCAGGAGAAGCATGCTGTAGAAACAATTAAACAATTTTAAAAATCCAAACCGTTTCCAAATAATTGTACAGCCCTGTCTCACCTGAGATGTACACCAGCCTCTTGTTTTTGAAACAACCCACAGCTGTCGGGCCTGAATAATTAAAGCGTATGCTGTCTGCTGTCTGTGGAGAGGCTTGTTCTGGGAGCATCTGCCCAGGAAAAAAACCTGATAATATTTTCCGGACTAAAAGACCAGAATGCTATGCTCCAAGCACTTTTCAAAATGACTTAACACAATTAAGTTCAAAGGGCAATGACAACTGACTGATCTTAATATTAACTTTAATTTGCAGGCTCCTGAAAGACACTTACTTCAGAAACAAATGAAGCACACATATTAGTTTCACTCACCAGCACAGGAAAAACACCAAATTGATAATCCGACAAAAATATATTTATATATATTTTGAAATCTTTACAATAAACTGAATCAACAAACATACACAGAGGAGTGTGCACACCTACAGTTAACACTGAATTCTTCTTGTTCCTCCTCAGAAGTCATTTTGTACCCTGGTCAGTGTGAATTTCTTCTATTGAGCTTCCATTAAAGCGAAACAACCTATTTTTCTTTTTTTTTTTTTTTTTTTTTTTTACAAATGTGCAAATAGGAGAAATTTTGGAATCCTTCAGCAGTCAGTAAGAGTCTCAGTTCAGAGCCAAAAGAGAGCCCCCCCCCCCCCCCCCCCCCGAACTCTATAGTCTTACTACAGCTCCGAGTTGATTCTGCTTTTATTTCAAGTAAAGTGCTCCTTAGCAAAACCATGCGGATTGCATTAAGGTTTTTAAGTTTTATCTTTAAAAAAAACTGAACTCAACGGGAAACAACAACAACAAAAACAACCAAAACGACAACAGCGGATGGAAGGAAGTCCTGGTTCTGTCCCGAGGAAAAAAAAATAAAAAGCGGGTCACACAAACTCCAGCTTCCCGTGGCCCCTGTACATCCCCCAGTGCACCAGCGAGAGGATCTTGTCGTTGGCGCCCAGGTCGGCCTGCCGCATCTTGTCGCAGGTCAGGCAGCAGTTCTCGTGGCCCGTCACGGGCACCATGCACTCCAGGTCCAGCTTGGCCAGGTGGCCCTTCTTGGCGTGGTGGCCGTGGAAGCTGTAGTGCAGCCGGGAGAGCATCTGCTGCCGCTGGTCCCGCAGACGCCTGTTCTCGCTACGCAGCATGCGCAGGGCCAGCATGATCAGCAGCACCAGGATCAGCCCGCCGGCGATGGGCACCGCGATCACCGCTGCCCGGAACCACACCTCCTTGGTGGAGGCCAGCTCCTGCACCCGTGTGCCCAGGTTCCGGCCGCCCTCGGGCTGGTAGTGACCCCCGTGATCTGAGAGACAGAGGACCAGAGACGATCAGACGCAATGGGACAGACAACCGCTTTCAAAAGTGAGCTGGACATTGATGAAGCTCAACATATGGAGCATAGATGTTTATAGCCCCGGTGCTATGGGGGTGCTCAGGGGTGCATTGCACCCCCAGACGGATCTCAGTTCACCCCCAGTTGTCTCCTTACATCCCAATGTCTGCATGGTATTTATGACTCTTTGTGCACCCCGTGGATTGCACTTGCACCCCTCTGTATTTTCTCCTGCCACCGAGCCTGTATATTTAATACGTTTCTAACACATACAAAAATATTACAAAAATGTATTCAGGTGATGTAAAATAAATCAAATGTTCAGTAAAACTCACTCCACAGTATATGCATACAACAGCATACCCAGGGTGAGAAAATATATTATCTTATAATACTTATTCATGCATTCCTAAAATTTGCAATTTTACATCTAGCCAAATCTTGGTATAAATTTCCATAAGGGCATCAATATTTCAAAAAAAATTCGGCTGCTTGTTCTAAAAATTGAAGACTAGCTCGCAGGAAATGGCTTTGCTTGCATGCCATAAAAAATCTGGTCTGCTTCCAGGTGCTTAAGTTAAAGTGGTCTTCGCCCCTTACCCTGTCAATGTGCTGCTGGAACCCATTAAACATCAAATCCGGGTTCCGAAAGATTAATGGGGATCGTAAAAGGGAAAATCAAGTAACCAGGGCAAGGTGAACTGATTCTGGAAATCTAAAATCTCAAGAAATTCGACAATAAAAACAGTGGTTTGCAGTTGGGGTAGTACAATGTAGAAAACTTCTGTGCATTCAATAAAACCTGATTTAGAAAGAGAAATTATACCCTGTCGGTTACTGAGGGAAATCTGTCTTTAATTTTAACTTCACGTGTTTCGAATAACCTTGCCAAGGACTGGAATTTCATCTCGGTCTCTTTTACGAACTCCATTACAGAAGACATATCTGAATCTGAATTAACGTCAATCACTACAGAATAAAGCTGCAGCGCTCACCTGAGGCGTCTCCTCTGGCATGGGCCAGATCATACAGGCCTCTGTAATTACACATATCGTCATGACAGCACTCCAACGTGGACGCGCCCACGCGCGTATCATCCGTGGCCTTGGAAATGCACACATGACCCGAGTTCATGATGGGGTCGAAACACCCATGAGTGAGCGGAGAGTTCGTGTTCTGAGGGTCCAACACTTTCGTGAAGCAGGCGTTGAGTTCCGATTTGCACATGTAGCCGGTAGCCACGCAGTGAGGCGCGTCGCAGTAACACCTTATTTCTCCTGAAAAGAGAGAAGCGGATGCTGTGTGAGTAGGAGCTGAGTCAATGAGATTATAACATGACTGTTCTGTAGCGGAATAAAACCGAATGGAGTCCCAAAGCAAACGAACAGAAACCCATAACATCACTTAAAACCTCCTGGAGGATGTTGTTGACCCGTGTGGAAATATGCTAAAGACTCCAGTTCGGTATTAAAACAGTAAAGCTTATCCTACTATAATTAGGCACCAGCGACTGTTCATTTGTTTAAAAAGGGACATGCTGGGCTAAAACTGAAAACAAAGCCGATTAAACTGTTTCTGTTTGCAAACATACTTCTGGTCGAGATCCAATGCAACGTCCAATGCAAAGTAACACAAAGATCCCAGATTTTTTTTTGAAAGTTTACTGCAAGGCCTATGGTTTTCACTGTACACTGGAATATCAATAACCTAGCTATTAAACCTTTGTTAAACGTGAACGACGCACGTGCAATATTAAAGATTCGCTACCCAGGCTATTAAACTTTTTTTTACATGAATGTATTTTTCCTGTCAATGTCTGAAGGCGAAGGCGTCAACAGAACATTTCCATTGATCCTTATTTTTGAATATCGAAAAGGAAAAAGTACAAACACGCACGCAGAGGCACATTTTGAGAAATTATGGGAGTGAATATGGAAACTTTGATGGCCCTGAGTTTCAGGTCTTGTTTAGCCTACAGTTTCGACGAAAAGATTGTTACACTAATAGTAGCTATAGGCGAGACATCGAGACAATGCATCTGTTTTCCAAAAGAACGTTTAATAAAACAATCACCCAGCTAAATGCGCTGAGCTAAATTAGTATATACCAACACACAGTTTGAAGGAGAAATGTCTCGGTTAACGTGCAGATAAAAATTGTTTGCGTTTGATCTAGGAACTCTAAATCTTACTTGCTCATTTATTGTCCGAAAACACGCCATTTGCCCGAGTGACTGCAGAGACCACATTAAAATCAAGTGCAAAAATAACGATGGAATGAAGACAGAAACGGTACATTGACTGCAACTTGCTTTTAACCATGTAACAAGACATTAGTTTATTGAAGTCAGGCTTAAAATTTGAAACTAGTCCATGTAACTGGAAGTGAGTAAACTGAGCTTCAAATCTTTGTGTTGATTACGATATCAAAACGCTATGAAGGTATGGACACGCATTGTACCATTTTGCTATTACTGTTACAGAAGGCCAGCTGTGGTCAACTTTTTAATTTTGCCGACAGAAGTAGCTGTTTATGTTTACCAAAGTTCAAAGCGCTGTGTAATTATCATGGGCACTTCTGGAAAAAAAGAATATGACCCCGTTTCCTCGCACTCTCTCCCCCGTAAACTTTCAGCACTCGGCGAAGTGCGTGCCGTAGGCTGCCTTGCAGTTCACTATACATTAAGTTTCACACAACAGTCCGTAGCCCAAATATTACTGCAATTACAGCCTAAGCCATCTTCTAGAAAACTTTAGCCAGCTAAGCTACCTTTTGTTAGAAGAACAGCCATCGCACAAAGTTCCAGTTGAAGCCAAATGGAAATGAAACTGGAATGGCGATCCATTTACGAAAAATTGCTTTCAAATCCACTTTGCTTGTCGCTTGGTTCTAGCGCAAATCTGGTCGTTATTGTTGCATGGATGACAGAGAGGTTTTGGATTCCGTTACGTGCGCTGGCACAACGCTCCAGTGTGGATCCAAAATGCATTGGCTAAAGGCAAGAAACTTTGCCCTGCATTTTCGAATTACATCCAGTTTAACACTCGCCAGATCTTCCGTGGAAACTGAGAGCTGACAGAGGAAACACACATTCCTTCTACGGTGGTCGAATAAATACTGCGAAGTTTTATTCCCCAGCAGAGAACAGTTCAAGTCCTTATTGGTGATTACGTGAAAAATATATAATAATCCAAAACCATAACCAAAGGCTCCTTCACGCGCTCCTCTGCCACCGTAAATATGCTCCTTGACTGAACTTATGAAGAGTAGGCGATATCAGCACCCACTTCACAGCCCAACTAGTCCCCGCCTTTCAAGAAACCCATTGGATTATACTGCCTATAATTTACATATACAGGGAAATTTAAATTATGATTGGCTCGCCACACTGTCAAACAATTGAAAAATTCCTCCTACCCACATTGAGAAAAGCTGATTTTTTGTCCAGTAGCCGACGTTACATCCACCGAGCGTAATCTTATTATCCCAACAGTATTATTTGAACGGCAATCCAGCACAAAACCTACTGTCGAGTTAAAATTATCTGGCCTACTGATCGATTATGTAGGCAGATGCATTTTTTTTTCCATCACAATTCACTCTATTTCCAGTTAAGAGGAATTATGGCATAGAATATCTATATTACAGGAAAATTCATTCAATCGAACAACTTCGGGTGTGTAATGGTTTATATGTAGTCCCGAAATTACTGTCATTATTAATTTCGTTTGTTTCTGAACGTTAAATGATCCCTACAATACGAGGCCGTGTGTTAATGTAGCTTACCTATGAGCTGCGGAGGTTAGAACATAATTCAACAGGATGGAAGATAGACGTTTTGCCTCAACCAACAGCGCTTTTTCTTTAAATTTAGCCTCGATACATGGAACTAAACGTCCGAGAGTTATTTAGCCTACAGTATCTCAAAGCTTTAATAAGTAGGCTAGTTATTTGTCATTCGGTCGTGTGCTTAGGCTTCTGTTGCATTTTGACAGGTTATCGGTGTACTAACGTTTTAGAATAGGTGTGGTATACCAGACAAGGCAGCTGTGAGCAGGTTTCTGCCGCAGCGCAAACCAGCAGAGTTCATCCTTCCTGATTCTGTCGTTTTCGCGAATGGGCGTCGTAGGTGGTGCAGGCGCTTTGGAAAAAGAAGCAAGCGGCGCCACCGAGACGACACAGGTAGTCTGACACTCACCTACCCCCAAACAGTATGCGAATCACAGGCCTGCCTGATCGATATCAGAAGCCTGCCTGATTACCGTTTTGATAGGTCGAAACGTGAAGCAATGTCCGAAGGCGTGGCAAGAACCTTAAGAAATGTATGAGGTGACGTGCCGAACGACATTTTAGTTAGGCTATATAGTGCCTTTCATCAAAGGATTCCCACACACTGAACACTGTGTGAGGGTGGGGTCGTAACTGCTTATCTTTAACTGAAAAAGTATCCACAGGAAGTTAACGGCATTCATTTAAATAAAAGTTGCCTGCGTCAACATTACAATTGCTGAGTTGAGGAGACAAAAGACAGCTTTTCTTCTGCGGGAATAAAATAAATGCCCACTATGCGCCGTAGTCTGGTTAATCCTGTGCAAACAATTTTATGTAATTCAATTACGGATTTTAATAAATGCAATAGCAATAGTACCGTTTTGGAACAATTCTCAATATTGACCATAGATACTAATCAAATAATTCCAAAGGTTATGGTTATGATCGTTGTAAATCTACTCTTCCAGAACATTTGACTTGTTTGTGACAGCAGCACAATACCGACGCCGGCACAGCCCGGTTATAGACTCTGCATATTTAGGGTTAATTAACCTTTACCTTGCTGCACCCCAATAAACACATGGCTATGATAGTTATGATGATTAATTATGCACTGTCACATGTCTTCTCTCAACTTCTCTGTTATAAAAAAACAGTCTGGGCTCCAGGATGGAGAGAGCATTGACATGCTAATTTCCAAAAGTACAAACACCAGATTCTTGTCAGATGAAACACATCGTCCATCACAGCGGTGTCTGCCTTTGCTAATACAGACATTAATTTATCTCTCTATAATTGCATTTTTGTAACAGAAAACTAACATGAACTGATTTTTGTCCACATTATGCACAGATGAAGTAGATGCAGCACACATTTATACTGTATATAGTTATATCATGGTTATACCTTTGAATGTTGCCATCTACTGATGAAATGTTGCAGGTTGCACTTTTTTAACTATTTATTTTGGTCAAACGTCCAGTGTTGAGCCCAGTGTATTTATTATCTTTGGCAGGCTTGCCATGGCTTGCGATAACATTGGAAAAAAAAGGATAGCTTGACCTTGACCGTATATCAGTCAAGTCTTTTAAGGAGGATTACAAAGGATCACACTTTTGTATTTTCTGTGTAATTAGAGGTAGTGTGTTGTGGCACCAGGAAACGGACATGGTTACATCCTCAGTGGTGCCGTGACAGAGCGAGGCCTCTTTGCTAACTGGTTTATGATTGCAGCAGCGGCTGCATTGGGAGCACCAGGTTGATTTCAGGCCGCGTTTCCCTTTGTGATGTGTGGCTGTATCTTTTTTTGATGGCCCATTCGCGCGCTAGTCTCAATGAGACGAGGCTTTGAGGA
Organism: Megalops cyprinoides; assembly: GCF_013368585.1. Classification (NCBI taxonomy): domain Eukaryota; kingdom Metazoa; phylum Chordata; class Actinopteri; order Elopiformes; family Megalopidae; genus Megalops; species Megalops cyprinoides. The sequence continues at coordinate 8,107,083 of NC_050606.1, read as the reverse complement.
GAGGTGTGAGTGGGACACTAGCCGAGGGGGTGAGGCCGCCCGCCCAGATTGTCCCCCGGTTGCTCCCAGCTGCCGAGAGGGCCCTTCACAGGCTGGCCATGAATGCTGGGACCCCGCTGAGACGGCCGGCCGTTTGGGATGCAAATCAGCGGCTGTCTGTGAGCAGGACGCCTCACCTGAGAGCGGGGGGGGGGGGGGGGGGGGTTGGCTAGGACAGGGTGTTGATCAGCCAACCGGGGTACAGGCCAGACTGCCCATAGATACCCCCTCTTCCTCCCTGCCCATAGATACCCCCTCTTCCTCCCTAATGCAACACAGACCAGCCACCAATCTGAAGGAGACATTCCAGCACTCTCACTCAATCCTTTTTTAAACATTTGAGATTAATATACTGTACAAGCTGACAAAACAAATTGGGACAACATCAAAGATCCTTATTAATCTTCTTATGCGAACGACTCGTTCCTCGCCCAGGGTGCATAAGGGTCTGTGAATGGCCTTATTCATTTCTGCCTTTCTTATGACCCCGTAAAAATCCTCTCTAATGTTTTATCCTCCAAGTTTATCTCCTGCCTGCAGATACTCCTCATCACCCACACTGTAAACTGGATAGACAACCGCTGCCCTGTCATTTCACAAGGGCTAATTAGCCTTGATCAGAGACTGCAGCACCCAGCAGGACAATGTGTAATTCAGACGCTGGATTAGATATAATCAATGCCAGTGATGTGTACCTGTTTAAGATCTAAGACTGGATATGATGAAAAGGTTCCTTTCAAAATCAGTCCAAACTGATCTGCTAGTCCCCAGTTTCAAATTTAGAGCTGCTGCCTTTTCAGACTGAGGGTCACGCAAATGATTTGCAAATGGGTTTGTTTTTATTCTGGATTACTGATTTTATTTTTTTTTTTTTAAAAAAAGAACAAAAAAGTTGAATTAATGTAGCCTGAGTTTGTACATTAAAACGTGTGGTCTCAAATTTTAAAACAATGATGAAAGCAGAAAAAGCATGGAAAAAAATAAGAGTAGCAGGTCTTTTATGCTGTGGTGGGCTAAGTATACAAATTAAATGAAGGCTCCAAACAGACTGATTATTTTAAGTTGCAGTGATGTACTATTTAAATGCAATCACCATGGTGGTGTTGGTACAAACACATGTGCTTCTAGTATTAAATATGCAGCACAAGTAGCACATTTACCCTAGAAAAATAAAAAAGGGCTTGTGCAACCACATTGCAGTCAGAAGAAAACAGCTGTCTTTGCCAATTTCTCTTATGCCCATACTGAATGTTTTCTTAATCCCACAAATTAATATGAACTCTCACCTCATCACCCAGCTAAGTTAAACCGCGACTGGACACCATTGCGAATAACAATTTCCAAGATGGTCTCAACAGCAAATTGTAACCGCCTGTGTCTCCTTTTTCCTCAGCATTTACCATAAGGCCATAAAAGAAATTACAGAGGATATTTCACCGTCTTCCAGCTCTTGGTTCCTCACATCTTTTGTTCTATCAGGTGCTTCTGCATTGTTCCAAAATGCAGTTAACACTGGTTTAAGAATTAATCTCTCTGGTAACAAGGATGATCAATACTTGCTTGGTAACTTACTCCAGCTCTGATGCCCCTTTCAGTGTGGACAATTGTGTGTTATGTAGCAAAAAAAGGTATAAGGTGGATGTGACCCATTTTAAAAGTGAGTATGAAGTGGGCAGTGAGTGAAATGTATTGTCTCACAGCCACACTATCAAATATGTAGCCTTACAAATGCATTTTTGGTAGGGAGTTGTTTAGGGAGAGGGGTAAAAAAAAAATCTAACTTTACATTAAAAAGATAGTATCATGTAATTGTACTCTTCCATAATTTGACAACTCATCTTTATGTGTCAAAAGAAAATCATTTTGTCTTTTATCAGCTAACACAGAAGAGCATGGACTACATTTTAGCAATGGAATAAAGTGGAAAAGTGGACATCTGTCAGCAAAAACATTTCAATAAACTTTAAGGTGCTCTAATACCAGCTCTTGGGTGGTTTTGGATCTTGGGAATTTTTCATACTAGAAATGCATTAGCTCCACCTGCTGGAAAAATATGGTACTACATCCTAGGTCCATTTATTTGCCTATGTAATACTTGAGCAAAATCTGCTATCAATGTCATCTTAATTTTCAATTATTCACAGCATTAGGACAACTCAAATGGCCATCATCCAAACACAGTAAAATACTGCTGTGTTCTGCTACAACACTATCTTGCTTTTTCCCTTCTAGAGACCACAAAGCATGAAACGTAAGATTTGAGTGGCTATTCCTAAGGTTCAGCTGACCACAAGCTCTTCAGTTTATTCAGCATTGTTTGGAGCCATAGGAAATACAGCTGCGAGTAATCTACACAGACTAAATAGCTGTCTAAACAGATAAAGCAAAGTCTGTCCCTTTGGCTCTTCTGATGCTAATTCCATTGGGTGTTGACAGGTTGCAGGAGCATTCATCAAACCAAAAGGCATAACTCGTAACTGGTACAAGCTGTAAGTACAAACATGGTCTTTTCTTAGCTACAATGGTCACACCACCGTTGATGTACAGCAAACTGAACACTATTGAGTTTAGCATTGTGTTTGCTTGATGTTTTCAGAGCTTTAAAACTGACCAAGCTGGATGAGAAATATGACTCCAACAGTGCTGGACTGGTGTGGCATTGTGGAAACAGAAATTAAGTTTTTGATGTTCATTTAAGAGTATGTCCGACAGTCACTTTGGATGCGGAGATGGAGTATAGCTTGTGGCTATGCCAGTGAATTTAGACTGTGGGTCTAGTGGAGTATAAAAACAGAAGTCCCCCTAGCATAAGAGAAAAAGCTTTCTAACGTTCCAGGTCAAGTATGCTGACTGTAGATGTTAAATTCAGTCGGTCAGTCAGTCTTACTGCGAGGCATGTTAGCATGAACGGCCTCCATTGTGACTTCACAGCACTATTTTGCTGCCAGAATTCCACCACTGGAAGCTCCTCCCTGATCAAAGCAGCATTTCGTCCACACACAGGGATTTAAAAGCTGCCTTAAAAGCAACATCTAGGAATGCACCACTTCCTAGAAAAGTGCTTTCAGATGACCACAAAAAAGTAATATATAAGTAAGGCTCAGAAAGGTATCAAAACAAGCTTGTTTTAAAAGTGGTTTCTCACTGAAGTACTTTTGCTTTGTAAATTTTGATGGGGGGGGGGTATCAGAACAACAGATGAACAATGGTGTGGCACCCTGGGGATGGCAGTGTCCTGAAGGAAAGTGAGTGAATCAAATACTAAGCAGGGCTCCGGCGCTTGAGTTTAGCATGTTTATTACAATACATACATTTCACATTTGACCTTGTGTTTTTTTTTTTTTTCCCCATGCCCCAGTCCTGCCGTGTGCGATTGGTGGTCGACCGGACTCCACAGCGATGCTTCGCAGTGTTAGCTTCCGGTGGCGCTGTCATTCCGTCATACAGGGTGCAAAAGAAAACATGTGTAGCGATAAATCATGTATACAACAGTTCTGATATACTAGTATTCACTGCAACTTTTAATAAAATCTGTTTGGTTTTTTTTTTAAACCTCCTTATTACTTGAGCAACTGTACAGAGGAATGAAGTCTTGGCGGACCCAAAGTGCCTTGAGAATCATCTAGTAAGCATTTTTTAGTTTTTTACTTTGAAGTACAGTTGTGAAATGGAAGGAGAAAAAAAAAAAACAGTTGGAAATATTGGAAAGAAAGCAAGGGTTTTTTTTAAGAGGGCAACAGTGCGCTTCCTTTCCCTGGGGGGGAGTCGGCACTGTGCGTTACCCTGCGGAGTGGAGGGGGTGGGAGGGGGGTGGGGGAGACGGTTGGGGCGCTCTCAGACCGCACTTGTTCTGTGGTGCTGCGGAGGGGTCTGACACCAGCCCCCAGGCACTGGAGAGATCTCGAGGGAACACAGCATCGCTGAGTGAGGCGGACCTCTGGTCCACGGCGGCCAGACGTGACAGACCATTGAAAAGGGGGAGGGAGGGGTGGGGGGTGGGGGTGCCTCTGCACCGACAGCCTCGCGTCTGGATGGGGACCCCTATCTGGATTGTGCCTAAACCTTCACTGGGTACTCATGGAATATTTAAAAAACCCCCAACAATCCTTACAGGAGTCTCAGCGCACCGGACCCTCCGCTTCACTGCGGATCTTATGTCACACGCCCGAGGCAGCGGGTCACCCACCTGTTCACGTAAGCTAAGGTCTGTGGACGAGTTAACATGTGGAGAGGGCTAACATACTTAGCCAGTATTTAGGCATTGATTAGTTTGGATGTCAAAGCTCAGATAGGCATGGCTTTCCATGGCTTCACTCTACAAAAATGTATTTACAACATGGATACATCTACAAGAAATCTACACTCCCGAGGGCTTTGCAAGTCACGTGACCCTTCGCCGACGCCTCCTTCCCGCCCTCGTCTCCCTTTCTCTGCCCAGCCCAACGGTCCAAAGCCTACTCAACCGCAGCTCAAAAGTGTTAAGACTGGGCACAGAACATCAGTTCTTGGGTTCCAAACCGTGTGCGATCGGTCTTCCTCTTAGTTCTCAGACCATGAATGAATTCTGATTCTTCAACTTGTCGAGTTCTTTAATTTGCTGTCTCAAAAACAGTATCCTGCAGGGAGAGGAAAAAAAACAAACTTTACCATAAATCTGAACGCATTTTCTGTTGTTTTGATCAAGCAGTCAGTCACTTAGTGTGTTAATTTTAAATGATTAAACACTGATGATGTATCAAGTGATAAAATACAAACATAGCCAAGCCATTAGCAGTTCATTGTTACCACCTAAATTAGGGTTTCTCAAGTCCAACAGCAACCCCCCATTTTTGATGTATTTCAATGTTAAACATTTGTATTACAGCAACTAACAGATGTAATATTTTGCTCTAGATTATAATTGAAGACATACATCACATACTAAAACAGACTTATCAGCATTCAATGCATTCGCATCAAAACAGACAAAAGACAGTGTCTATATGGAGGAAAAAAAAATCTGCAAGTTCAGTTCATCTCATTAAAACAGTTCAACATTATCTGGTCTTGTTCAAAAGGCCCTGTCTGCCTCACTGTCTTTTAGTGATAATGTGATGCTTTTGAACTGTTCTGAAGTGTTAAATCCAGAGTTAGACTAACCACCGTGACTGTGCAACTCTATACAATGCATCTAGCTAGGCCTCAAGAACAATTCAATACAAACACTTCACACGTTGACCTGAAAGGACGCTTATAATCCTACAGTATGAAGCACTCGTAATACTTTAACCCAGCCTACCATGTATAAGCTTGACTGGCCTCTACATTTACCAGTGGGGAGAGGTACTGCGCACTGTACAGCAGTCAGACACAGTGAAAACGCAGCAGTGAAGGGGGGCCTTACCTCTGCTCCCGCAGTGTTGCCTGAATTTCACACACGCGGACTAAGGACCTTAAGTTTTTCAGTTCTGTACAAATTTCGGACATATAAATGCTCCCCATGTTGTGGGCTTCCTCACGTAACCTTGAGGCCTGGAAGACGAAGCACACGGCAGCGTGTTAGTGGTTGGAGATCTGTGGGTGGGGTGGAGGCGAAACACCAGCTGGGGCAAGGGGGGGGGGCCGTACCTGCTTCTCCACGTGCTCGGCGGGCCAGCCTTGCACGTGCTTGATGAGGTTCTCGTTGAAGTGTGACGCGAGTGTGGGCGTGAGTGCGCACGTGGGCCTGGAGGGGGCGCCGGGGGGCACGGAAGCCGTGGCGGGAGTCGAGCTGCTGTTGCTGCTGCTGCTGCTGGAGGCGATGTGATTTGGACCTGGTGAGGGACTCCTCTGGCTGCTGCTGGGAATGAGAGGAGAGCACACTGGAGACAGGAAGGGACCTGGGCTTACAGTGAGAGAGCTGCAACTTCTATCCAGGGAAGGAGAATACTGCTGAGCCGCTGACTACATACTTAATGTAAATTTCTACAGTTGATACTCAACTATATAAATCAATAATATCTAAAACATGAGGTACTTTAGTACCCCTGGATAAAGGAATCTGCTTCAGGTAATGGTAACTGCCAATCACCAAATGCATTATACTTGCACTTCCAAGTCTCACCAGTAGATGGTGCTGTAAGACTAAACTTTGGAGTGACTGCAGTGAACCTGCGAACATCCCGAAGCACTTTCTTGGTAGCATCACATGTGGTTAGCAGACTTTACATTGTTCATTACAAGTTACCCACACACATAAGCCTTATTCCACTACGATAAACACTAACACGCAGGTAGGAAGGACACGCTGAAAGGGGAATCGCACGGTCTGTGAGGGGTAAGGGCGGCGGTTACCTTTGTCGCTGAAGTCGTGGAGAGTCGTGCTCGTGTGGTTTCTCAGCAGGGACGGGCTGCTGAGGTATGGGCTGTAAAACTGGTCCTGCTTTCACCACCGGTGTGCTAACCTGGAGAGAAGCCGACAGAGGAACAGGTCAGTAAGGTGGACAGCCTCACCTCTCAATCTTGACAGCTTCGCAGCCTTATCTCCAGCCCCACTATGGAGCCTAACACTGCTTAGACTGCACACTTAGACTGGAGTCTAACATCGATGTGCTGCTTCATGCTGTGTCAAGAGCAAAGGAGGTGGTCTGTCCGTCAATGATGCCCCGCCTCCAAAGAGAGTTCACATTAGGATTGCATGTGAAAGACATTCTCCTGAAACACTGGCCCCTTCTGTCATTAATACTACTTGAAGAATCTCATTGAACATCTTATGGGATGGCATTTGCTTGCAAGTATAGCCAACATAACCTTTCCATTCCTATACTGCTCAACAGGTGGATGGTAAGAGGGCGCTACTTAGCACAGAAGAGAGTTGCTTTTTCTCGACATAGTGGGCCAGTCAGGAGCAGCATGTGCGGACTAGTCTGCAGAATTCTCTCAAATATCTTATCAATTTTCAGTCCTGCTCATTGCACGGCAGAACGTGAGCGTGTATCTCACACTGTGGTAACAGGCCGTTAGCACCTTTGCGCTACTAATCAAGGTCGACACCACCTGATGCAACATTTTAAGACAACACGGCGCACAGAAACCATACGCATTCAATAATGCGTTAGTAAAGAAAGGCAGATCCAAAATGAGCAGGTAGCGCATACAGAGGTTCCGATGACGAGGCGTTAGGCAAACTCAGGGCCTTACCTTTGTCTGTGACGACACGGGCGGCGTGTTGAGAGACTTCTGGGGCGCCGCGTTCGTCTGCGGCGTGCTTATTCTGGGTGACACGTAGGACCGCGGTGACGAGGCGTCTGACGTTAATGACATCGGGGACTGATTGGACTGTTGGGCTGGGGTGTTTTTTTTTTTTTTTAATGGATCGGGAGAGAGGAAATGGAAAACACATTAATGAGCACGCTCCGCTGAGAAGGATCCATTCTTATTCTCACCATCTGTGATGGAGAGGAACCCGACGCAGGGAGTGTGGAGAGTCTTCCTGACGTGTTCGTGTGAGCTCCATCACAGGACGCGGTATTCGTAAATACAGCTCCACAGCAGCATAGTATCCCAGGAAAAACTCAGCTACATATCAGCCTCGGCCGAGATTCACTCCACTGACAGAAACTGGTTATTCAGACAAGCAACTATTCGCTGTAGTGCTCAACCTGCAAAGGGTGCTTTACAACACTGGCTGCATTTTCCTCTCTTAATAAATGGATTCCGTGTGCAAGTGATGCACTTTCAAAATTTCAACAAGCCAATCAAGCAATTAAACAATCTGCCGTTAGAACCCAGTCTGAATCATTTGTTTACGAGACTGATTAAAGATGTGTATTTTTCAATGAGCTCAATTAAAACATGGGGTCTATAATTTTGGAAGATTCAGTTTCCTCATGAGACCTAAATTTTAACAGATTCACAGGCAGGTAAAGATTTGAACAACTTTATAAAACCACGCTTCTGATTAAACCACTTGTGATTGAACCAAAAAAAAAAAAAAAAACAAATCACTCGAGAAATTTAAGCAGATCAAATGACTGAACTTAAACACACACTATCCTAAAGGGATCGACACTAAAGAGTACCTGAAAACAAGGCTTCCACAGCGGCCATACCTTGAGTAGACAGCTGAGCAGCTTGGGAAAGCAAAGTAGTGATGTTGAAAGCAGATGGTCCAGCTGTGAGAATCTTATGAAGCATAGACTGTAATGAAGCTTGTGTGACAGCAGCTGTGAGAACTAAAGGGGGAAAGACAAAAAACAAACACAAAGACACAAGAGATACGTGAAGGAGGCCTGGCTTCACAGGGTCAAGCAGCATTCTGACATCAAGAGCTGCTCGGGCTGCGCTCCTGAGCATCTCGGACCCCTCGACCGATCGTCTCAGAAACCCTAAGCCCCCGAGGACTCGGACAAAGCGCTTCCGGCGGTCTTAACGTGGTGCCGACCGCAGTCCTGCTTCGGCGCTGAAACCCCCGCCTCCCCCCGGCCCCCTGACCCCGGGACAGGGCTGACAGACTGTTCCGGTCCGCGGCTGCGGCATTCAGTGATTTACTCCAATGTTTAAACGCGGCGTCCTGCAGAAAGCCCAGCTCTGAGAATCAGCAGGAAACAGCGCTGACCCACTTTTCAAAAGGCCTGCCTGCTGCGTTTCTCCACAGATGCTGATCGTGGTGCGAAATACAGATTGAAGACTCAGATAAGGTTATGACCCTGCTCTGCGTGTGTGTAAGGCAGACAATGAGAAACCTAGCGGACTGACTGGTAAACTGCTCAAGTGTGTGAGTGACACTACCACTTTCTAGGAAGAGCTTGAAAAACAGCTGGCTGAGAATATGAAGAGCATTAAGACATATTCTCAGCTTCTACAGTAGCCTGCATAAAGAAAAAATACATTTGGTCATACCTGAGTGATGATGCCAGTCTTGAAAGGAATTAAACTAATGGCTTTAATTTCCTTCAGCAGCAGAAAATATTGATATGGAGAACCACTGTAATAACCTCACCATTGAACTTCAGCTAGGACGAGGTGTCCCTTTGGCTAAAATCACCAAAGCCACATAAAGAGAAATTTCTGAGGGCGAGAGACTGCACGCTCGAAAGGTCAGACTCATTCGCTACACCACGGCCAGCGGAAAACGAGCTACATCAGGAGAGTCCGGGACTCCACACATCTAAAATGCGAAAACCTAACCACGACCGATTCCCACACCGTGCGTTGAGCGTTTCATACTCCGGATAACACACCCTCAGAGGAGGCACAGAGAGGGTTAGGAGGAGAGACATGCAAGAGACAGAGGGACGAATGCTCGGATCTGGCAGCTCAGAGCGCTAGCTGCAGAGAGAGAGGGAGAGAGGGCAGAGGCGAGCTGCACTAATTAGGAGCTGGGGCAGCAGAAGAGGGGGGTACAGGGCGGACAGTGGAGTGCAGACCACAGGAGCTGGGGGGTGTCGGCGCTCACTATAGACCAATCTACATGGACTTTAAAAGAGAGGGTGAAATCAGACCCTGTTGGCACTTGAGTATAGGAGTACTTGGATGTCCGTGAAACGTGCATACTCCCACATGCTGTTTCGCCAGAGTAAATAGCCTGGTGTCCCTGGCAGCTGAAATAAGCCAACAGCTGTGATCCCCTCAAGGGGCACGCTTGACAAAATACGGCAATTTTCGGTTCATTGTGGATTTTTTTTTGATTTGGCTGACATAGCAAACGCCGCCGCTAACACGAAACGGATGTTCGCTGCTCTGTTGGCAGGCGTTTCGTGGACGCTGTGGGGTCGGCTCCTTCTCTCTCTAGAGCAGGATGTGTGTGTGTGTGTGTGGGGGGGGGGGGGGGGGGGGGGGGGGTCTGTTACCTTCGTTGATTTTGGACATGTCCACGCTGGCGTTGTTGAGCTGCAGGGTGGCCTGCAGCGCCGGGAGCAGCTGCCGCAGCAGGTTGGGGTCCTGCAGCAGGGGCGGGGCCGGGGACTGGAGGACGGGGGACACGGGCACCGTGGAGGCCACCGAGCCCGGCGTGCCGCAGGGGTTCAGCCCCGCGCTGGCGGATGACGACGACGACGACGACGACTGGGAGGTGCCGGAATGGGGGGCTGGCTTATCCACCGGAGTGCATTCTGGGAAAGGGAACATGAGGGCTACATTACAACTAGGCCCGGTTCAAAGCAGTGGCCAACACAGCTGGTACACTGACTCTAATCACATAACCCCCATTCCAAACACTGGTATCAGATCAGAACCTGCATGGTGGTATGCATCCCACACTGCTTCCAACATTTTTCTATTGTCCCCACCTCACTAGCTGGCAAGTGTAGGGCTTTATCGGTGCAGGTGTGGATGTGTGTGTGTGGGAACGTTGAAAGAAATTCCAACAGCTGCGTCACAATAACAAGCCTAAGGCAAAGCCCAAAAATGCATGTGGGAACACGGGTTCTGTATCCACAGACGGTGAAGCAGTTAAAGAGAAACCGAGGGAAGTGGTCCAAAAAAAGCAAAACGGATTAAAAATCTGGAGCGTAATTAATTAATGAACTGGGCGTTTATCTGTTGACTTTTGCTTTCTCCCTTTTTCTTGACTGATAATAAATGGAATAAATGTAAAGCCTCCTCCGGCATTATATTTTCCCCAACAAGGCCCAAATGTCTGATTCAGCAAAAGCAGTTCCTGTAACATCACACGGGATGCTCTCACGGCCTGCTCAGTACTGCTGAGTTACGCCGTCTCTGGCTTTGTGTGGGAGCTAGTCACGTCTGCGGAGCTGCCGATCAATGGAAGTCACGATTCAACTGCACATTATGAGAAGGGAAAAAGAACACAGGGGTCTGTTTCATAAAGAATTTATGAGATGGAAAATAGACAACTTTGTTACTGAAACTGTACTTATCGATAACTAGATACGCAGTGCCAGCCTTCACAGGTTATGTAGTATTTAACTGTTAAAACAACTCCCAGGTCTGAAACGGGAGATGACAGGTAATCAAAAATTGTTCGAGTGCCTTGCCAACACTCAGCCACAGTGAACATCAGTCTTCTGCACGCACCTTACAGGCAAAAACCTTTAATAAATAAGGTGAAAGACTTATTGCTTTGGTTTACATAACATTTCACCACCTGTGTGTGCAACAAACATGCAAACTTAGCAACAAGAACGTTGTAAATCGCAGCTGTAGTACTGAATATTCTGAATAAGTAAAAAGTATGCCTCTCAACTTTAATGAAATGAGCTCATTAAGCTCTAATTTGTTTCTCAATCACCAATGCATTATGGATCATATACACTAACTCTGTCAATGTACAGTACCGAATTGATTTGGAAGTAAAAATTAATTCACATTTTAAGACAAAGACGAAAACAATCCACTCTTCCTGATAAAGTGCTGGCTATCGAATGCAGCACCTGCTGAGATGTATACCAAACGCTAAAGAGCCAGAGGTTAAAGAAATACCAGCGTGCCCATGTGCAATCTGCATGTCCGTCTCAGTCTCAGTTTTTTGGTAAACAGTTCTTTAGCATGCATCAGCTAAAGGTCAGCTACACAGTTTTCATCTCTGACTGATCCGGCCAGCCGAAGCACGCAGGCAACTGAAGACAAACACCATTGCAAAAACAAACACCAAAAACTGTTAAATTTCAATTCAAATAAATTTCATTGTGGATTTTTACAACTGCACGGTCACAAAGCTCTGAAAGGCAATTCAAAATAGATTCCCCAAATAAGGAGGGGGATTGATGATTACAAATCAAAGGAGATTAATGTTCTCTTTTTAAAAGCTCCATTTTTCAAACTCTTCAGAGTCACAAATTACTGCCATTAACTCCAACAATCCATAGCATCTTCACAAACTACTATATGCTTATTTATACTGAAAAATGCCTGCTTGTACATCAGATAAGAAATTCATCTCATCCAATATATGTTGTCTTCTTACAAAAAAAGAGAAGGATCTGCCGCTCTCAAAGTGGTTCAGTACAATCAATTTATATTGGCATTACATTAAAACTTTAATGTACGTGTATCCACACCGTGTAGCTCTGGATAAGAGCATTTGCTAAACAAAAATTTGGCACTCTAATTTATTTTATGCATGAAGCTGTTATTTTAAGTATGCTACTCACCATTGCATGAATTCAAATAATACTGTATAGGGATGACATGATTGTTCGTGTTTTTTTTTTTTTTTTGGCTAGTTTCACAAGTGCATTTTAACCACTAGTGTGATTTGTCAGGAATTAGTCAGCATCGACTGGATGTCAAAAATGTAAACATGCTAAATGTTCCCATTTAGTACGTCATTCTGGCTAAGTGTCTTCTGAGTGACAGAATGTAAATATAAATGCAAATGTACTCAAAACAATGTAAATATTTCAGTGCAACTGACAGCCAGTTCTCCTGGGTCAAAGGAAATGAACAAGAAAATTTCAGCTTTTAACAAGAATCAACCTCATCCATACTCTATTGCAACTATGTTTTTTGAACATAAAAATATGATATGTTGGAGAAAACCGTGCATATCATTAATCAAGCTGCCAAATACACCGCTGGTGGAAAAACTAGATATGACACTACACCAGGACAAGTCCTCTCACCTCCAGGCAACTTATGCTTAGACAAAAGACGATCTGAACTGCAAAGAACTTAAACTCAGCCATGTTTACTGAACTTTATTATTAAAGCAAAAAAGCACACCTACCATTATCCGCATGCCTTAACATGTTCCACGCTTGTCCTATATCTTTCAGGAGAGCTCCTTCTGAGAGTACCTGTGCTTTGGCATCTCTGTGCAGCCATGCGGCAGTGTGAGAGCTGGCTGGCTTTGGTAAAACTGCCATCACACTGAGCAGAGAACAGCCAGCAGCCTTTGAGGGCGCCAGAGGGAGACACAGTCCTGCCACGCTCTCAGTCTCTGCCCTGAATGCTCTGCAGCCTGGCCTACCAGCTCCGGTGCCATCCCCCACCAAAACCGAGAATCAGGCTGAATACTCAACGCGCCAAAAACAAGAACCTAAAGATCTTAGCCCCATCAGATCATAGCGTGCAACTCTGAAATTCAAATTCATTAACTGACCGGTATTTACGTCTGTAAACCGCTCTTTCTGCAAGCCTGTCTTCATCCACTTTCCAAATAACATCTGTGACATCTCGTGATTCCAACTACTCGCAAGCAAAAAGGAAAGCAAGCCCAGGGGCTTTGTTTACACGCAACCCGACCTTGGATTTCCGGCATGTATCGCCACCTTGACTTGAAGTCACACCTCCATGTGAAATAATAACTGACAAGTGGGTAATTAGCAACCCTCCCCCTGGAAATGTGAGCCGTGAATAAATTGCGTGTGTAATGAGCAGGCGTATGGCAAGGCTGCCTAAGCGTGACGGGGCTAACCTACGACTGGTAGGCAAGGTTATTACCATGACTGCTTGTCTGGGACAAGGCTAACCAAGCATATTCAGAGGAGTGTAGTACTTAAAACAGTGAAATCCATTCCTCTACAAAAAAAATAAAAAAAATCACCTACATGTTTCACATATACGTACAATTTCCCTGGCACAACTAAAACACTGACCTCTACAGAGACACTATGCTCAACCTTCAAGAGTTCAAAACACAGCAATTACCATTTACCTAAGTATAACTTCCATTCACTCACTTCCTCCAAGTCATCATTTTAACCAACACATCTAAGGCACAAAAGAGATTCATTAGAAGTCCTATATCCCAAATGAAAAAACACCCTAACATTCTGTGTTCTAAAGCACATTGTGATCTGTTCCATTGTTGTTTCTCTTGAACCCCCCCCCCCCCCCCCCCCCCCCCCCCCCGAGGTCCCAGGTCCCACTTCCCGGTTTCCCGCCCCCCAAAATGGCTTTGGGTTTTCTGTTCTTATTCTCTGTAAACAAAGCTCTGTGACCGTGCGGCTGCAAAAACGCTCGGAGGGGGGAAGAGTGTGATGGCGACGCGTCTCTCCGTGGGCCGTACTCACTCGCGCTCGGGAAGCCGCTGGCGCTTGTCGCCTGCATGGCCTCTCGCCGGTAATCCCGGTCTTTGGGGAAGCTGTTGACCACCGCCACCTTGGTAGCCTCCTTCTGCCTCTGCTCCCTGAGAACCGAGACAGACACACACACACAGACAAGACCACAAAGCCGTGTCAGTTTCACACACGCTAACGCCGAGGGCTAAGGGGTTCATCAACGGACTGCCGGTACCTCTCCAGCAGCTCTTTGGGCTTCTCCCACTGAGACACCTCTGTCCTGCAGTTATAGTAGTACTTCTTCCCAGAGGAGCTGATGTGTTCAGACCAGTCGTCGGCAGGTTCGTAAGGCTGTGGAAAAGAACGTTCTTGGTTAGGGGAGGGGGAGGGGGATGGGGTGGGATGTTCGGTTTACATAATCTAAATTTTAGGTAGAGTTCAAATCTGATGCAAGCTCTTGCAATACCTGCCAGAGCTGATTTTTACATCTAGGCCTGCAGCTTGTATCTTTAAATGAATTAATCAGAAATCATGTGCATAAAAAAAAAAATAAGAGCAGAAGAAAAGCAGGGATGTGGTATTCATTTTTCCCTTCCATTCAACTGGCCCGGTGGCTCACTCGGCACAGAGAAGCTCCCAACACGCTTATTAAAGGCCTGAACAGTTCACCCCAATTCTAAATTCCTCCCATTACACCTGTTGCATGTTCCAAGCCTTGACAGCATGCTATGAATTTTTAATGGCAATACTTTATAGATCATTACAGCAAGGGCGTTCAGATTGCCCACTCTTACAGGAACGGGTTCAGTGCATTTCCTATGTGACTAACACGCAGACAACTAATTGGTGTAAATGCAAGGCATTGCATTCGATTTTTACAACCCAGGGACTGTGTCGGTAAAGACTGGCTGTAATGGACCATGCAATAAATCAGACCTTAAAACATCTAAAAAAGAGTCTAGTGGCTAAGGTGACAGAGAACGAACTTACATGATATGAAATGAAAGTGCTAGTTAAGAATGTCTGAAGTTGAATGAATAACAGTTCTTCATAAGTTATTGATTATATTCATCATAATAACTGGCCCCTTTAACAGCCAGAAACCTACGCAATTATGAATTTTTCAGAAGGCTTCTTTGGTCAACCATTTTAAACAGACTGTCATTAAGGTTAAGGATATGAAGTTTTATCACTGGATGGTGGTGGGGGGAGGGGGGGGCTCAACCTCACCATATTCCATTTGGCATTCATCTACTCTCCATTTCATAAAAAGGTTTCTAGCCGGTTTCATCTCCTTGTGAAGAAGCAAGAATAAAATCTGTTGCAACAAGTGAGCGATGCACATTTCAAATCTCAATCGGCGACACACATCCACACAAAAGTCCTTATCAGCAGCTCACGGTTTATCCTTCCCTTCAAAGAAAAAGATTTATGAGCAGGAGTGAAATATGGAGATATTACCCATGCATGCATAACAATGCTATCTGCACAATACAAGGAACTGGGTCTCATGTATGCAAGAGGCCCTAGACTACAAATTGCCAATGATTTGTCACAGATGACAGTGAAGAGTTAAGGACATTGCATATTTAATATCACACCCATCTAAACATTAGAAACTATGGCATATGGTACTGGAGTAACATTTTGTTCAAGTTACCAACTATTTTCTCAAAAAGTGGATTAGCCATACAGACAGACAGAGCTTCTGCTAGGAGCAACAGTGGCACAACTAGGTTAAAATGAGCACAGTAAACAGATTAGATTCCATAAATGCCACGAATAGTGGCAGCTACACTATAGACTGCCAAACATGTAACCACATATAGAACAAGCCTTGGGCTGATCCAGGTCTGTGGTGTGGGCTGTTACTGGGAGAGGGCCACTCATTGTTTTTGATCTAGACCAGCCAAATCTTCATAGCTCTTTCTATAATGACATCACTCAACTCAAAGCACAAGCAAGGGACCGACTTTCCGTAGCCGTTTATCTCCTAAGTGGACCAGCGGTTGCTTGGACACCTTCAAATCAAAGATACTGGACACTGGAAAGGTGCATGGAATTCCAACAGGTTGTAGGACTCAAAGGAAAAATTAAAATCCGCCTAATGGTAGATTGTCAGTTAGCCAACAAAGCTAAGTAACAGCTGAGATTAGGCAATCTACTAAACAGGTATGGAAAATGAAATGTGTATGTTCATGGAAATGTACTTTATTAGAGATCACTTTCATATATAAAATAGAGGAAATAATATTGGAAACATGGTAAAATAGCAGACAGTATAATTAAGCTCTTTCAGAACAGAGGCATGACCAAATTTTTAGTAGCCTATATTTCAGTTTTTCAAATAACCTTTTCCCCCATTTTGTAGAAGTACCTTGCCTGTAGAAACTCTTAATCTCACTGGTTACCCTCAATCTTCATAAATAGCTTTACACACAATAGTTTATGTCATTCATGTACAACAACGAGCAAAATAAAACCAACTGCATGACCAATTTGCTTTGAAATAAGATTCTTATGTTTTAGCAAACAGGAGTTAGGCATGGGCCTGTCATCACTAACTGACAATACTCGACAATATACAAAACATTCTAGAAAGCGCAACACACAGGTAAGGGACTCCCGAGGGCACAGGAGGAGATTCATTCTACTCCAGCGCAGGGCTGATGTATTCAGCAGCTGACAGGTGGCAGGCCCTCACAGGGGCAGCCCCTAGGACACCACGACATCTGGAGGGGACCGGGAGATCCGTGAGAGAGGAGCAGCCTTTGCCTATGGGCCGCGAGCGAAGCTTGCTGAGGGCAGGGAACCGAGCCGCGGGTCCAGCATCGGCTCTGTGCTGCCCGCTCTGTGCTTTCCCAACCTGGGCCCAGCTCCCAGGCAGAACCATCCTCCCCACCAGAACACAGCGCCTCACTTCTGATTGACAGCGGGTTGAAAGAAAGTGCAAACAACCTCGGGGGAATATTTCACTGAAGCTGAACTGTCAAGACTGACAAAAATCAAGGAGAAGGGACAAGGGAAGGCCATGTGGGCTAAAATGAGTTCCAGGATCCTACCTGTGTAGCATTAGGTGTCAGGCAATTTCACTTTACCCAACTGTGGGCTACCAAATAGTGACCGGCAAAAATCAATAGCTAAACAAAACATGACAGAACACATGCCCAAGTTTTCTCTCATGTCAATCAACAGGTTGACAATGACGCAAACTACATGCTGTTACAGTCAAAGTGAATATAGGTACCTGGAGGGGACAAAGTTTCAATGCTGTAATATTAATCACACTTCATTCAACTCCAAAAGTACTCAATGCAAAAAACATACTTACTGCCTCTGAAGTTCTGCTTGGATTAGAATGTGAATTTGAGCTATGAAGAGTGCTGTGATTGTGTGAGTTTTCTTGTGGTGAATAACTGGTCCCTGAAAGAGAAGGAGGGAAAGGTCAGTCAAAATCCAGATATTTTCTTATGTAGACGGTCTAAATCGTCAGCATAATGCTAACCCTCTTTTAAATACAAATAAGGCAAAACCAACTCTAGCACAAGTTCTCTTTGCAAAATATCTTCACAGAAATGTGAAAATATTTTATATTTATTCCCAGAACAAAACGTAAGATGAAATACCAATAAATTCATATACCTATAAATCAAAACAGGTAAAAAACAAATAAATAAAAAGTAACAGCATGGCCATCTTCTGTCTCAGTTTTTTGGTAAACAGTTCTTTGCATGCATCAGCCAAAGATCAGCTACACAGTTTTCATCATTGACGAATCAAGCCAGCCAATAAACCTGTATCCTCAAAGTGTACAGTACAGTAAAAATTAAACTCCAGCGTTAAATGCTTGCCAAATACCTGTGGTTACACATTAGAAAACATAGCAAGCCGTTTACCAAATCATGCAGTTAGCCGCTTAGTACAAAATCATACTCACAAAAACTCCTGACACAAAGTCAAAAACACTTCTCAAATGGATCACATTTACCATTTCAACTGTCCAACATCATGCACACTGTCCCCTTCCAAGTATGTGCTAAGTGACCTAACAAACAACAGAATCATTTCTTCCATTTTAACACTGACCAGGTGGAATTTATTCACTCTAGTGTTTCAAATGGTTAGGATCCACAAGCACATTAAGAGAAAAGATGCAGTCACAGCTCGTGCATGTTTCAGAGAACAAACTGCAGGAGTTACCTGGAGAAACGCAAGTTGCTGTAGCGAGTCGCGCAAAAAAAAAAAATTCACATATCGACAGGTTGTAGTGAAGTTCAACAACAAAATGCCATTAAGTTAATTACATTAAATCAATGCAATTAACCTTTAAATGTAAGAGCTTCATTAACTTTGTATGAATGAAAAGTAAAATATTGATTCATACACTTAATCGAGCAGGAGAGAGACAGACAATGTGCAATTCATGTTGTTCTATCATTGGAATGCGGAAGAGAATCACTGTTACCGATTACTTTGTTAATATTTTGGCCATATACTCAAATATTACTGAAATGGAAAGGGGAGAGGTAGCACTTTTCTGCTCTTTAAGCTTCTGCTCTGTATGAGTCAAAAATTAAAGAGAGCAGAATTTAATCATTGTCATTTTACAAGATACAGCCATATAAATCCAGACTGGACATGCTGACTGAACTGAAAACTTAAGTGTGCCTAAGAATCAGACTAAATTTTGACTGAAACATGGTCTGAAGCAGGAGGTAAAAGAAATAAGGCACACAATTTCAGGTGTGAGACTGAGTGGGCCCTGAAACCCACCTCCCATGAGTCTGTGGGTTTGTTGTGTGCAACAGGTGGCGGTAACTACAACGTGCTGCCACCAGGGCCCAATAACTATGGCAACAGCAGAGGTGCGGTGGGCCTTGAGGAAGCTGCCCATCCCTTTGTACATGATTAGAGTCATCACTGAGAGAAAACCTGGATCAATGCAAGCTTTTTGCTCAAGACATTTGAAAAGGTGATTGCCAATGGGAAACAAAAGTCATTCACAGGGGGAAGTAAGGGCAATTGCTGTGACCCTAGGGCCTTGGTGTTCGTAAGCTTGGATGTGCACACAAGATATATCCTTTGGCAAGCAAGATACTTTCCTTAAGATGTTCCTGCTAATTCAGCCCTTCCCTTCATGTAACAATTGTGTAGACTAGTACACTTAACACATCCACGCTAGAGAATTCCTAAGCTTAAACAAGGCATACAAATACACTCTGGAAGCATCTGATTATATGCATATGCAGTGTATGACGTTATTCCTGTCACTTTACAATCCGGAAAATTCTCAGACTCATACTATGCAAGCACAGAAGGACAGACTGGTATCAAAGTGTGTTATTTCCCATATTCTTAGCATATTGTCTTCAACACACAAACACACACACACAAAAAAATGAGGAGAGATAACATTCATGTGAGCATATTAATAGAATGTTCTGGAAAGCCAGAGAACATTGAATATTATATTCTATGCTACATCTACAAATCAGATAGTGTATGGGTCAGTACCAAGTAAAGGCCAAATTCATAAATGGTTATGTGCCACCACTGTTGTTACAGGAAACAATTTAACTACACAACAAATGTCAAATATCTGAGTACCACCATTTGTTTGGGACAGACATCTTAAATTGTGATGAATTTATCTAGAGGAACACCTGTCTCCTATGTCCTTTGCGCTGCCCACATGAGTGAGTTACTGGTCCTGCCACAATTCAAGCAGGAACCTGAGATACTGTTCCTGTAAGGCACACTTCTGATAAGTTAACTGAATAGCAGGAAGCACATTCAAATACAAAAGGACAGAGGAAAAAAGCCCTCTCCTCAAATTAAAGCTGCACCAGTGGGACTTGATCTCTATGATATGTTCAGTCTCTAAGACCAGTCACTGGACAGCCTCTCTATCTTGTTGTCTGAACACAGAACGTTGCCGTTTTACATTTGCAAAAGAACAATGACTCCACCTACTCATGTGTTATATATTTGAATCATAATATCATCTAGCTATTTAGTTAGCACACCATCTTATCTTGGGGATTTACATAGCGTGGTTTTATATATGAACCACTCATAAAGCTGCATATTTACTGAAACACTGGTTCTGCATCTTGTACGAGGGTACAACAGTGACTTGCCTGGGATGTGAATCAAAAACCTTGTTACAAATCCTATTGCCTAATCACAATGCCACACTGCTGCCTACTTTGATCTTCCAAAAAAGACTAACTGGACCCATTAATGTGGCTCACTGATGAACACTGCACTGCAAAATGCCACAGTTAAATGAGAAACTATTGATCATTTGATTTTCCTACCCACTCAAATTGTATCTTTATGACCATGCCCTTTCCATTAATTGCGAACGGAATAATCTCCCCGAGAGCTCAAATAAAGTATTCATCACCTTCCCTGGTAGGCATGTAAAAAAAATCTGCAAGCAGGAGGAATCAGGAATTGGTAAACAACAGCAATGCTGTTGATCCTCTACATCCTCTTTGTAGATCGATTAGTCAATAATAACTGTACACTTCTCTGCTGGTCACTTTGATAACAAGGTCTAAAGCTATGCATGTGCAATTTTGATGCTTGATGAGTTTTAAGGTGCCATTTCCGGTCACCAGAATTTGACAGAAATTTAAGGGGGTCTGAATGCAAGCCAATGTAGTATCAACTGATCTGCAAAATGGTCTGTCTCATAGAAAATATAAAGGTAAAGCTGCAGAGTATTGGACAAGGGTCTCTTGGCAACACCAAACCTTACCACATACTTACAGCTCATCTGTGCAATGCTGATGGTAATCTACCCAACAGACTTGCTGGTAACGTACATGCAGGTGTTCAGTTAGAAAACGCACTACTGGATAGGGACCCTGTGACATGTCTGTTGGTTTGAACAGTAAGGACGATATGCAACCCTCACGAAAACTTAACCATCTACAACTTACCAGAACACGGGTCTTTAGCGTGCAATTTGTTCTACCCTCGGTTACTTAATGATGGTCATATTTCCTGTGATGTCTTACCTCCATCTCTCTCTCTGAGCCGATGCGTGTGGACTGCTTTCGCCTTGCTGTGGCCGGTGCTGTCGCTGTGCTTGTTCTCGGGACTGTCAGACCGCCGAAGCATTTTGCAAGGTGGACTGGGGTCTGAATTGTCCCGCATCTTCTCATGGCGGTGATCACTGCCCGGGTGACTCTTTGATGGGTATTTAAGAGTCTGCGAAACAAGTCAAACACCTCAAAGCATTCCGAGGAAGGCGAAACACCCGAACAAACGTGTCTGGCTACCCTATGCTGTGCCGTATACCAGCAAACTAACCAGCCGCACCAACTAACTAGCTACCAAGCTACGTCACGATGCAATGCTATAGCTATGCATCATGTAAACACTTAGCTCGCTGGATAGTTATCCATTTGCATGCATGTTCAACTGACAGTTAAATTACCCAGACAATATTTGTATTACCTTCTTCCTCCGCATATATTAACCAGTTAGCTAACTAGCTATTATACTAAAACAGAACGTTAACCATATTAATGTTGATCAACTAGTAATACATGACGGCCATGTAGCTGTAGTGTTGAAGTGTCGTCCCACCCACAATTTAGCTGGCTTGCTAACAGGCTAAATAAACTTGTTTAGCTATCAACAGCTCGCTAGATAACATGGAACTGAATTGCATTCAAATTCAGAATTCGTTCCAATTTCTAACGATAACTTGTAAGCTAACTAACTTAACGTTAACATCGGCTATCTTAACTATCTGCAGAGCAACCTCGCAGGCCTAAACGAAATTAAAATATTAAATCATTTATATTAAGCGTCGACGGTCAAAGCAAATTTATACATCTACAACACGTGGTCTACGACTAATTTTCATGTAAAACGTAAATTCAATAACAAATAAACGATAAATGTGTACTTTTGTTGTATTTTTCCGCACTGAGGCCTGTAAGTGTTCGGAAAGCCTGCGCTAGATTACCCCCCTTTTAATCTTATTTCGGTTTCTTATAACCATAGCTACCTGATAGGGTTGAGAATCCCTTCGGTCGTTGCACCTATAAATAGAAAAAGAAAACAATTAGAGACTTGATCATTGAGATGTCGATCTTGACAACTATGTTAGAAATATCAACAGCCGAAACAGCTTGACTAAGTTTCTACTTATTTTGGTAGCAACAAAAATGGCGGATTTGTCAAAGCGGGGAAGGAAAGGGAGGAAAAAATCAGAATATAACATAATGAGCGGTTTACCCATCACTGAGTCTCGGTTGTTTCCTTGCATGCATTACCATCAATGCCGTGTTAGGGTGTGTGAAGTGGAGGCGAAAGATGGACAGCTTATTTGCTTTTCTTTTTTGTCTTCAGGCGACCCGATCTAAGCTATTATTTCAGTACTTCTGGGTGTATGGAGTTGCTCAGGCTGAGGCTTCGCTAATCGGAAGAGCGCCCTCGGTCCATCTCACTCGCAACACACTAAACTGAACCCAGGCTCGCTATCTACACAAGAGCACAGCGCAGCCAGACAGCCGAGCCCCGCCTCCCCCCGCAACTACATCCGGGACACTCTGTACGTCCAAATCGTCTTAACTCGGCTAAACTCGGCCAAGTTCTTCCGGTTACCGAAACGAAAGACCGTCGCAGATCAGTAATTACAAGTGGGAGTACGTGTGTTGTGTTACTGTCTGAGTCTACAGAAAGTTCCGTTATGGCAATGAGTCTTTGATGAGTTACTAAGTTCTGGTGTCAACAAGAATCTAGGTGATAAAGCTTTTTTTTGTTTTCGCCGAGGCACATTGCGTGACAGTATATACATATTTATCTTGTTGTGACGGACCATTATTTTTGTATGACTGACAATGCGACTCGTAGTGTTTACGGTTATCATGAAACATCTTATATACTCGAAAGATGAGATAGTTTAATGGTCTCTAGCGACCTACAGGTGCTATTTCACTGCCTATTATTCTCTTTCACATATTGTCGTTTCCTTTTAAGTTAACCTTTAGGAAGATAGTTTAGTTAGCTAACTAGGTAGATGTATGCAAGTTAGC
The DNA here is from genome assembly GCF_013368585.1 of Megalops cyprinoides. Taxonomy (NCBI): domain Eukaryota; kingdom Metazoa; phylum Chordata; class Actinopteri; order Elopiformes; family Megalopidae; genus Megalops; species Megalops cyprinoides. The sequence goes on along the minus strand of NC_050606.1, from coordinate 8,084,063 downwards.
TAGCTAACAGCTGAATGGCTGTATTAGTTATCTGTAGCTAATGAAAGAGTCATCAAATGGAACATGCGCCGTTGCTTGGCAGATAGCTACCTTTGCAACAAAGTACCGAGACTAGTCTTACATGTTCCTCTTTCCTAAAACAAGTATTGCATCCTGCTTCAGTAACCACGTTAGCTTGCCATCTCTAGCGAACGAACGTCATTCAAAAGAAACTTGATCTTGCAGTCTCTCGATATCATTTAAGGTGCATTTCCATTAGTCATTATCTGACAACTATATAACTATTTTGCAATGATTCAAACTCGCTGGGTCTGTGATTTTTTTTTTTTTGTTATCTTTTACAGACTTCTCCGTTATTCACAAGTCATATCGCCTGCCATCTTGTGGATAGTTGTGGATAGTGCATGTTGTCAAGTCGTTTAAAGTTCTGAATGAGGTTCTGACAGGACCCTCATTGGTCAAACGCTCCCCGAATATCAAAGCAACCAAACAACGTATTCCGCATATAAAGTCTAAGTGAAGTATGTGGAATCCCAAGCACCCTCACAACTTATTCCCTGAAATAATAAAAGCAGTAAGGCTTCATTTCACACTAATCTCAGCAATATAATTGCCATCTTCACCACGTTCTGTCACAGTTTAGAATAATTTCACATCACATGATTAGTTCTAAAACAAATTAGTTCCGGCAGAAAAGCACATGACCGATGGCTGTGTCAGTGCAACAGTAAAGTGGTAAGACACAATTGCATATTAATGTTCAGCAGGTTCTATTTACAGTCTGATTTAGGGGATGGAAGGGTAGGCCAGCGGCAAGGCCATATATAGTATGAAAAGTGTGAAGCAAGAAGTAGACCTAATATTTCTGTTCACCATGTCACAGTATATATCAGTAGATGGAAACCTGTGATGAAGATACGTTCCATTTCTTGATCTGCAAATGATGGTTGCTATGGAAAGAAGATGATGCCATGCATATCTGTATTTTTCAATCAAGAAAACTAAGTTCAGACAAGCAATATCCCCTACATCTGAGGAAATTAAAGTTTATACATTTTAAAGAAAACCTAAGATCTGGTTTAAACAAATGTGGGTCTGTTCTGCATAGCACAGCATCAACACCAGGCAAATTGTGGCGACTGAGATTGACAAGAACACTCAAAGTGCTTCCTGTATGCATGTCTGGGTCTTCTGTGAAATCTTTGTTAGGCATTAGAAGTAACAGGAAGAAAGAAAGCCCGTGTCACATGTTAAGTTCTTCATCAATTGTTGGTTTCATCTGTCGGCTGCCACTAGGTGTCACTGGAGACTGTATGATACTGAAAATTTTTTGATGACACTGGCTTCGATGGCACATTTGATACTCTGCATATTCACCTCTTCGACTCTGCATGCACGGATTTCCTTTCTTCATCTCTCCCATAGATTTAAAAGCCTTCCTTAGAGTGATAGACAGACATACAGACAGCATACAGCATAAGCAATGGAATCACTCACACTGCATACCAATGTAAATAAATACATTTCAGAACAATGCAATTTGGTGTTTACTTTTTGTCAAATGTTTGCTTTTAAATGTGCAGCTTCGGTATCCATATAAATGTTTTATATGATGTACAAAATGTTTGGTTCTCTTTAATCAGGGTTGTGCGTAAGTGTATGTGTATAAATGGTTTCTGTGGGTTATTTTCAAGTTCTTTCACAATACCATTTTCTCACCCCCATCTGAAAATCATGACATTGTATGAGAAACCTAGACAGTACCACTCACTCAGATCTAGGCCAAAGAATGAAATGCACTGTGGTTGCTTGAAGTGGTTGAGTGGTTAGCAGCAGACTGTTGCAATGGGGCTGAAGAGGAACAGAGGGAGGGGCAGTGGTGTTCCCCACGGGTTTATTGAGCGTTTCTGCTTGCTATCTTATTGGGGTCAGCAGTGGTGATCAGCCTCGGGGTGGCACTGTCCGTTCTGGGTTTAGGGGACAGTGGAATCTATAATTTGTATGGGACACACACATGTACACAACCACAATGTGCGGAGAACCTATAGAAAATTATTTCCTCAAAAATGTTGGCACCCTTCCGAGGATATTCAGGATTCAGGATCCTACTTCCTGATAAATGTAGATCAATGAACTTGAATGTTTTCACTGACACTGCACTGAACAGTTGCATTAACACTTACCATAGTTCATGAATGTCTAAAACTTTACACAATAAATATTGGACTATCATTGGACTAATGCAAGGGAGTCATAAAACTCTGTGGTGGTTGCAAGGGGAATTTACATTCACCTGGATTCAGCAAAATGTCAACAAATCTGGGTTTACATATGCTGCAGGTGTATGGGGTAGTTCTTCAATGGTAAGGAGACAAGCCCAGAGGACTCCTTGGTGTCTAAAGTAAATGTTTGAGTTAAAGGTAAGTGGGCTATTTACCAATCCTTAGTGGTAAAAAAGGAGTATTTTCTTATTGTTAACTGTTGAAAAACTAGCAGTAGTGTGCACAGTGTTTTATCATGTTGTCTGACAAAGATTGCACTGTGGTTGAAATGCGATCTTGTTTGCAATCTACTTTCAATCTACAAAGCAGAAGACAGTTTGCAAAAGTTTGTTTTTGGTTTGTACAGCCTTTTCTGTCCACACCATCTGCATGTGAAGGTCATGCATTTCCAGTCAGTGACAGGTGTTACCTGAAGCACACATGTTGAATGGAGAAAGACTCTTAACTGGCCCAAATGCCCCGTGTTTGCAGCTGGAGCAATCTGCACCAACAGCACAGGGGGCAGACGCTGACTCTGGGTCAGTAAATGAGAGGACCAAAATCAGTTTGGCTGTAATTGAATTCTGGGCCAGGCTGATATGTTTGCTACAGGGTGTTTGCTGCTAAATGGCTCTTCCGCCATGGTTGAAATTAAGAGTTAGTGTTTTTCCATTGGCCACAGCATGCAGTTGTTGCCCGGGTACAGAGGAGAGGGAGGGGGACACCGCACTGACTCTTTCTGTATCTGCTCTGGGAATGTAGGATGATGTCGGGTTGTGGGGGAGGGATATTTATATCAGCTTTCTGTGTTGTGGTGGCGAGAGAGAATGGTAACCTCTCAATGTGCAGTGGAGCATAAGAAAACATAAGGGAGAGGGAGGGATGCTGGAGTGTGGAAGGGAGGGCACATCTGAGGGACACTCTCTGTCTGCGCTGCATATGGGAGTGGGGTGCGTGGAGGGCACTGTAAAGGTGGGAGAGAGACACAGTGGGCAGGACTCAGGTTTGTGGGGCGACACTACATTGTGAGGCATTGAAGGTGCACTGGAAGCCCGGGAGTTACAGACGTGATCAGGTTAGTCCTTCATCATCAAGTCTCATCCCCCCTCTGTGTGTGTGTGTGGGTGTGTGTGTGTGTTTGTGTTGTGTGTCATTTTCGTTTTACTGAATTTACAGAACTGACCTGTCATCTGTGGTGTCAATCTGCCATAAATGATTATAATGATTCAGTTATGATCAGTTTTGTTTTTCTAATGCTTCGTGTTCCTTCAGCAATGCCGTGATGCATTTTACACAGCAAGTTCAATTGCGGGATGTCTGCGGTAAAATTAAATTTATCAGGGTTTTCATTGAATTCTGTTGAATAAGATGAACATGCTAGAGGAAATAAGTCATATTCTGACTGGTGGAATTTGGTTTTAACCGCCCTCAATGTTCACAGCAGGGTAATATCAATGTTCTGCTAGCAGTTGAGCTGTAAGTTACTCATAAACGAAACCAGGCCTGCTATGGCATGACAGTTGTCACATGCTGTACAGACACATTCAAATCAACTTAAAAAAATGCTGTGCATGTCCGCTTGCCTTTTCCACCTTCAGAATAGATGGAGGCCTCTGTTCAATCTACCTACAAGTTGCTTTGTCATGAATTTGAGTTGCAAAGTCAAGCAAGGGTTACATGTCCATTCACATTTGTCATTAATTAAACCCCGAAAAACTGACATAAACATATGACAACTGAAGTCATACATTTATGTCAGCTTTTTCTGCTCTTTTTCCTTTCTTTTTTTGTTCTTTTTCTGGACAGTGATAACAAGGCCTAGTTAGGCAGAGCTGGTATCGCTGTTCAAACCGCACATGCCCTCAAGGGATGGCACACTATTGACTTGATCTTAGGATCTGCCATTTTTCCATTTTAAATCCAGGGTGTGTGCTTTCTGAGGCCGCACATTCATCAAACACTTTATGTCATCAATTTGACCTGTATGTCAAGTCGGCCTGGGTGTGTACGCTTACGCCTGTGTTATTAATTTGTGTTTCAGAGAAAAGTCTGTTGTTGATTATTTGTCAGTTTTCTGTGTAGATGTTTATTCCTCAGCAGTTGTTTCTTGATGAATCAATTCATGTTAGTGCAAGCTATTGATAGGTTATTGACATGTTTGCCATTTTACCCATAAAACACTGGTGATAAAGCACCACTGGTGTGTTTGTGAAGCATTACTGCTACTTAGTGGTATGAAAGACCCATCTGAAGACTGTGTCTCTGAGCAAGAACATAAGCCTGCACCCTTGTACATTAGACTGTATTTTTGCTTTGCAGAGGCTCTTATGTAGAGACTTGCATAGCTTACCATTTTTCACACCCTATCCATTCGTACAGCTGGACGTTTACTGAAGCAAGTCATTTTTACCACAGCTGTGCCACACTTGGGAATTGTTCTGCCAACCCTTGGGTTACAATGCCCTGCTCCTTACCACTATGCAACGCTGTGTCTCTCACACACACACACACACACACACACACACACACACTGTCCCCATCCTGCCTGCCAGTGTGAAACAAGCCCCTGGTCCCTGTCTCTGTCTTCCCACTGTCGTGTGATGGCTTCAGAGCTACAGTATAATCAGTTGCAGTTGTGTCCCAGAGCCGTGACGATACGGGCTGTTTTTCCACATCGCTTCCTTTGCACCCCACCCCACCACCTTTGCTTTACCCTCTCTTGCTTGCCTGTCCTTGATTGCAGGTTCAAATCCTGAATGGTTGGTCCTGAGCATAGCATTATACCCCACTCCCCCCCCCCCCCCCCCCCCAAAAAAAAAAACAGTAAGTGAAATGAGTTAGAGAATACGAGAAATTGTTAGTCACTCTGGTTAAGTGCATCTGCCAAGCAATACACATGGCAGATTAAAGCCTTTCTCCTGGGGTCACCAGTTCGTACATTCATGGGTGTGTTCAGTAAAGTAATGGAAATAGAAATAATAATAAAAAAATGAATATGACAATAAGTTCCATATTTCCAGGATGTGAACTTTGATCCAAGTACTTAGTCTTAAGGTTCACCTGCATCCAAGGCTGCGCAGTATGTTCTGGTTGGATTGAATAAAATACAACCATGAATCATTGCACTGGGGTCAGGGTTTGGTAATCAGCCGGATGAACACAGGAGAAGCAAATGTGATATCTTTGAAGGCAGCACGCCCTTGTATCCTTTCCATTCTTCCTGCTTTATGGCTGCTGAAGTGTAGTGTCTGAATCGGCGAGGTCACAGACTCGGCCATAGAAGGGTGGAGTGTTTAGTTTTAGTCTCATAGCTTAAGGCTTTAAAGCAGTGAGATACAGCGCAGCTGACTGCCATGTAAACGGTCCGTATGAGGGCCTGTGTTTGTCATATGAGGGCTTTGGTTTGGAAAAAAGTGAGGTAAAATTGAGAACTTTTCTTGCTTCCTTTGACTGTTACCCTTGAAAAAAATGACATTCATTGAAATGAAAAATGAAAAATGATCTCATTCATTTTGATCCAGGTTTAATAGCAATCTAGACAAAATGGTGTGTTGCTACATTGTCTTGATGATATCATGCTAGCTTTGCTTATCTTGCAACATGTTACATGTGCCTTGTAAGTGATGCTAATGTCTCACAACCCACAAGCCTTTGGCAGCTGTACCTGCAACAATACCACAGTGCTTTAAAGACTTTTTTAGAGAGAAATCTTTGGAGAATCTTTTGTTTGATGTGTTACGCTTTAAAATGTTATTTATGTAGGAATGCAGGTCTTCCACACAGGAAAAAAAATATTTGAAAATTGAGAAACTTTGCTGTTTTTATGAAAATGGCAAACCACAGAGATTTATGTGCAGGTCTGCACACTACACACTGGTGTATGCTAAAACAAGAACCAGCCATCATCTTTGTTCATTCACTCCCTGTTAGGGTTGCCTTCCTGTCACAAGAAAATCAGCAGATTGTTTCCATGTGTCAATGTTTGTTCAGTCCACTAGATGGCACTAATGTCATGGGAGGCCAATAGGAGTGTAAGGGCCCGGTGGAAGTTCAAACATATCTTTCATTCCGATCAAGTTTTTTCCACATGGTAAATGCATCCAAAAATCTGATACTGTGTGATATACAGAAACCTGGAATAATGTCTTTTCAGTAAGATTTCCTTAATGAGTAATTCTTTAAGACTACTCTTTAGAGTCCTCCGGGGCATTGTAACTGTCTTAGGTGCACTTGACAATACTGATTGGTTCTTGGCTTCTGACGGGCTCCAAATGGAAAGATAGATTGGAATTTCCAAAAATGCAATAATCCCCTTCTGGTGGAGGAGTTGGTGTTTGTTTCCTGGAGGTAAATATTCTACATAGGCCTTTCCCAGAAACCCTGCTAACTCCTATGCTCCCTCTGGCTTAGAGCGGTGCATTGATTTTGTTCGTCTCGCAGTGTTTTCAGAACTGTTTGTTTTGAATGTGCTGATTCTAGTATGGCTGACTCTCTTCATCCATTGAGATATTTTCCAGCGTTTACTCTGGCTGCGGAGTGCTGAGGCTGCCCGGGGTCCTGCTCGAGCCCAGCATTCCTCTTTATTATACAAAGAGAGCTCATGACACGGCTGATTTACTCTGATGACTGTATTCCTACACATACGGTGTGAAATATCCCATGGCCCCGGCCAAGAACGACAGGCCGCGTTACGGATAGCTCCGCGGGGTTCCCCGCGGCTCCCGTGCTGGGAGAGCTCCCCGCTCTCCGCCGCTCCCGTGTTGGGCTCTCCGAGGCTCCAGCACTGGGAGACCTCTCCTCTCTCTGTGGCTCCCGTGCTGGGAGAGCTACTCTCTCTGCAGCTCCTGTGCTGATAGAGCTCCCTGCTGTCTGCGGCTCCCATGCAGGGAGAAATCTCCTGTCTCTGCTTTCAGGAGGGGCTTTTAACCCTCAGCTCTCTCCAGTGTTTCAGCCGTTTTGCAATGCCAGGGGCCTGGAGTCTGATCAGCGCTGGAGGGATGATGACAGCCCTAGAAGCCTGCTCCCTGTCAATGGGCTCTATCAAATACAGTACCTCAGTGGAATCGGGCCTGTTGTATAGCCAACTGGCACAGACAGTCAATGACAGGGACGGAGAGATGTGGTCTGCTGGTACCTATGGCTAAACCAACCAACGTTCCTCAGAAATATACCCCATCTGCCCATCCAGCCATGCCTCCACCACCCTCCCTCCCCGTGAAAATCTATCTACATCTGACCCTGTATGCTAACAATAGTTCAGGTGCTTGATGTACAATCAGGAAAAACTGTGCCATGCAGGCTTTTTTTGCAAGGTGCAGATGTGGGAAGGCAGATGCCGGAAGGAGTTTGGGGTGGGGCAGGGTGTTCTGATTGGCCGGCATGCTGTGGAGGGGTGGGATGTCACGATGAACACTGACGATGCACGTCTGTCTGATACAAAAACTGCAGCTCTCAATCTCGTTAGACCAGGATCAATCAGGGGCGGGATCCAGAACAGCCATCCAGCGCTGCAGCTGCTACAGGGGGCACGGAGAGTTCACCGGGGATGGCTCATTCATTAAGTTTTTCCATTTGTGCAACAATTAATTGTCTACTCATGTAATATCTTGTGGGCTGGAGCATGTAACCACAGCCTTTGGAAGGCCATAAACCGTAGTCTATAGGAACTCGCACAAGCAGAGAACATTCAACAGGTTACTGTTGTGCATTTTGAAAGAGGCTGTTTTTGATCACTGGGCAGTTAGCTGTACGAATGTTCCATTTCTCAATAATAATTTTAATCATAAAAATGTGCGGGAGATAACGAGTACTGTTACTGACAGTGAGAGAGCTTTAAAGCCAAGAGGACGAGCTGGTCTGGGATCTGTAAAACGGCATGACTCGCCGACGATTGGATGGGAAACGCAGTAAAGTTTTTTATATGCGAGGCACGTGCGCGAGTCAAGGTCCAGGGGCGAGTCAGGCCGCAGCTGTGCCTCCACAGGCCTGTGCAGAAAGACCCCCCAGGCCCTGCCACGCTTCACAGTAGCGCCCTCTGCAGGTCTTGGCTGGGATAAGACTCCAGGGATCCCGAACGCAAAGCTTTTTGCGCAATCGGCTCCGTTTTGACAAATTACCGCATTTCTCCCCAAGGATGACAGCGCTCGGCTTGGAAATATGCAGCGTTTTGCTCTTTCCTCCCCCCCCCCCCCCCCCCTCCGTTTTTATTGTCAGAGATTCTTCGAAACTACGTGAAAGCGGAGCCTTGCGTGAAAGCGACACTGCTCTGAGAACCGTCTTCCTCTTCAGCTGAGTTGTTTTTCCCCCTCGTGCGCTGCACTGTCACGATCCGTGCACCGCAGCCAGGGGAGGCTTTTCCGCGGCTGCCGCAACAAGTGACAACTGCCTCCGTGTTCTGGTGAGCCGACAGGTTTCCATGTTCTTCTGTCTCTTTTGCAGGTGGGCGCCGGTTCTTACTGTGAGCCTGCTGTGTTTGCTCCATTGGCCACTCAGGGGCGGCAGTGTAGCATAGTGGGTAAGGCGCAGGGCTCGTAACCGAGAGGTTGCTGGTTTGAGTCCCCTCTGTGGCACTGCTGCTGGGCAAGGTACTTAACCCACAATTGCCTCGGTAAATATCCACATGTATGAATAGATAATGTGTAAAAACTGTAATCAATGTAAGTTGCTCTGGATGCATCTGCTAAATGACAATAATGTTATGTAATGTAACTCCTGTTCAACACAGCGGCAAGTCTGACTGAGGAGCAGCTGTTCTCAGTGACATTCGTGTTACTCAAACATTGGAGCTGTCACCCCAGGTCCCCTCACTTCCACGTTATTGTTTTCTAGGGCTCTGGCATAGGTCCAGCGGAAGGTGGCTCAGTTCATCCTGGGAGCAGCGGTCTCTCCGGAATCGATCGCCGCGCCTCCTTTTTCCCGCCCGGTGCTACTCTGACGCCTCCGTGTGACATTCCGCAGGCGGGCACCATGCCAGCGCTGTCCGCCGGGCCTCGGAAGAGCTCAGGTACCGCGAACCTGCCGTGGTGTAGCCGGGTCAGGAACACTGGCGCTTTTGTTTCCCGGCGCCCCGAGGGACCCGGCCCGGGAAGGCCCGGTCTCCGGTCGCCCCGGAGACGTGGAACGCTGTCCACCCAGCACATCCATCACACCCCGAATCCTCGCTAACTTAATCATCAGTCCCACTGCATGCTTCCCTGAGACTTCACATCCCACAGCCAGGGTCTACAGCAATCAGGCAGCTTTCCTTTGTAAAACTCCACTGGAGAAAGAGACACACACCTCCACACTGTACACAAAAATGATTACACACCTTCCAACCAAACTGGTCCTGCTTATTTTACTCAACATTAAGATTCACCGCAACCAACTTATAATTGAAAATGTTTTGGCAGGGTTGTTATGATTCAATAACGTGTTCACATATTGCACCCATACACAGTCACTTCCCTGTAAGTCACTCACAGAACTGCTAATGCAAGTAAATACTTTGCAGGGTGTCATAGATTTTTTTCTGACTGTCAAACTTACCCTCTAGATAGATTTTGACAGTTGCAAATGTTAACCTTAATTGGGTCTAACTGCTGATGTGATCATGTGACCCTGTCATCATCAAGCTGTACCAGAGTGCTGGTGGCATGCCAGAAGGAGGCCCTGTACCCTCCACAGGGCTGCCAGCGTAGCCTCAGGTGGTGGTCACCTGGGACCAACAATTGCAGAAGTGGATTAAACATTTAACAGGCTGACAGAAGGTCAGGTTTGGATGAGGGAGTAGTTTACGAAGGTCTGTAGCTGTGACCCGTATTTCTCAGAGATCCCCCTTTCCACCCACACGCTCGTCCATTTATCATAAAAATTGATTCTGCCTCAGAACATTTTTCACAAATTGTCACGTTTTCCAGAGGGAATCGAAAAATCCTGAAATCCAGAGCCAGCTGGTGGGAAAGAAGTGGAAAATGACTTCCTGAGCCCAGGAAAGGGAGGTCGAGACACTGCTGGAAAACAATGGAAAACCAAACAAACAGTGGAACAGGAGCACAAGGAAGGCTTGTGAATGAAAATATCCACTCACTACAGAAGCTCACTACAGAAGTCCAGAAACTGTTAGACGTCCAGAGGGGGGCTATTGGTGAGCTTTGGGTGATGCTTTGAGTGGGCTCTGGTGGGCTTTTGTGATGCTATGGGTGGGCTACGGGTGGGTTATGGGTGGAGATTCACCCAGCAGTGCAGAGGGCAGAGATGCCAGGCCCTGGCTTCCATCCTGTGGTACAGGGTGGTATGACGGTGCAGGGTGAGTCCTGCTCACGGTGACCTTTTCACTGCAAGCAGCCGGGCTGCTGCTGACCTTGTTGCTCAGATTGAGAGAGCTGTGCTGCTCTCCTAGCTCTCCCTCCATGTGCGATATCACAGCGAAGTCTTCCAGTGAATACAGTGTAAGGGAGAGAGAGGGGGGGGAGAGAGGGTTAATCTGACAGGTCTCCCTGCTTTCCCAGTGTCGATCTGACAGGTCTCCTGGTTAAAGACGTGTCATTCTCTCTTCTTCCTCTGTCGCAGTGTGGAGGACTGAAGAGGAGCGACAGGCAGGAACAGTGACGGTTAAACGATGTGCTTCCCTCCCGGGCCCAAACCTTCGCAATCATTACGTACCCGTAGTGGAAATTCGTACAGACAAAGTGAAAAGCCAGACCGTCCATTACCACAACAGTCATTTGAAGCAATTACAGGCATGAGACTCGTTCCCTATGAAGCATGTTAGGAGCCACAAATCTGTCCTTGTTGATAGGCCAGTAAAGCCGTATTGTGGAAATAGGAGTGCTCCAGACATCCGGAAAGTGTTTAATTTGTTCACTGCTTGAGAATGGCAACAAAGTGAAGCTGGCTGGCGACGTGACACGGCAAAGACTAGGCTGAAACACTATTATACGCGTGAAATATTTGCAAATAAAAACACACCTTCTTGCGCTTCGTGTGAGAGAAAAACATGTAATCTAATCACAAAAGCCTACATGGGCGCAATGACCGATCATTTTCAACATCAGCAGCGTACCCAACGCTATTTCTGATTGGACCATAAATGAATTCCACGTGTGTGTGTGTGTGTGTGTGTGTGTGTGTGTGTGTGCAAGTAAATGAACAGCACGAATAAACCTAGAATATCAGTGGGTGTCTGTAGCACATGTGCTTGCATTGTGTGCTTATCCCTGAGGGAACTGCTGGGATCATTCTATCTGCACATGACAGGTGTGTGATGCTGTGCTATTCCTGTGCTTGTATACCATGCACTTGGAAGCACTCATATTTTCTCACATTTTCCATTAAGATAAACAGGCCTGGTTGACATATTGTGTTTTATGAGAACACAGTATGTTTAATCTCTGCAGGAGTGGCTTTATTCATTACCAGTCTGCTTTCTGCAATAACAAATTCAAATGTAGTGTTCAGATTAAGATCTAATAAATAAATGAACGGATGAAACCAAACAGTAAAATAATGAACCCAGGGAAAACAATAAAGAAGATGGAAAACTGGCTTTGAACCGTCACCACTGGAACTGGGGCCACTGGGAAGGCTGTGGTTAGGGTTTGCTTTCTTTCTAACTTTTTGGAGTTTAATGGATCCATTGGAACGAGATTAAGGGGACATTTGGTGAAGGGATTTATCCCACACCATATGTTTAAATCCTAAAGGGCAAAGCACGGGGACTGTTCCCATGACCGGCCAATGGCTCGCGAGGACGGACTTTTGTGCCCTTGTGTGAACACTTTGATGTCCTCTCCTGTCACGTGTCTGGGACACAATTCGTTTTCCATGACTTGATATTCCTGTACCTTTTAACATGCTTAGGAACCACTGGAAGTATATTATTAATTACCTAAAGCAGATAATTGTATTGCATGCTTTACTTGGTTGACAAACAACTATTGTCCAGGACCAACCTCATTGTTGACATATGACATACTTATTTGGCTGAATATTAAATTCCTTGCACATGGGCACAACAGCAATGCCTTATTCTTGGTTTTGAACTTGCAACCCTCTGGTTACGAGACCAGTTGCCCAGCTATCCTGTATTTTGTTTGGACCTGCATGCCTCAGAAGATTAAAGATTTTTATTTGTCTTGAGAAACAACTCTACACCTCGACTGGAGTTACACATATCCTGCTGGACTGGTAAGATCTGCTGTTAACAGGCCATACCTCATCCCTGGATTGACTCTCAGATGTAAGCCCTGGAACATTTATGATTGTGTTGTCTCTCTCTCTCTCTTCTCTGGATTGATATTAAGCATGAGGGATCCATTCACGGACTCCTGTTTAATATTAGAAGAGCAGAATGAAATATAATGGCACAGAGTGGCGGCACATTGGGGCATAGGGGTGAGGTAGTGGTTGGCACTACAGCCTCCCTGGTCTGGAGTCTGGAATATATACACAGATCCTGTCGTCTGTATGCGTGTGTTGCACCTACATGTTCTCCACGTGTCAGGGGGGTTATCCTGCTGGTCTGGTTTCCTCGCTGCTCCCAGAGACAGGCGCGCGCCGGGTGATTTGCTCATTCTCAAACTGGCTGTCCCTAGGCCCTGCTCTATCCAGGGACTTGGATCGGCGGTGGCTGTCTGGCTTTGCCTCGTGGGCTCGGATAGCCAGTGGGGGCCCCTGGGAAAAGGGCCTGTCAGAATACGAACGGATGATGAATTTCACTGTCAGAGAAGTTATGAGCGCAAGTCAAATTAGGTGTGCGTCTGTTTGTGTCTGTGTCTGTCTGTGTCTGAGCCCGAACCCGTGCGCAGTGTCAGACAGAAGCAGGTCCCACTCAGCTGTGCATTTAATCGCCATCCCACCCGACATGGACAATATCCAGCAACAGAAGCCTGCAGAAGCTCTTTGTTCAGAACCGAAACCCATTAGATGTGCTTCAATGCAGATTATGGGTCCTGTTTGACCTCAGAGACTCTGTGTCTTGCTTGCCATCTTTGGGTTGCACATACCTGAAGCAGAGGCCTTCCATTTTAAGCCTTTTTCTATATTTTCCTCTTGCACAACTACAGAACCTCTGTTTAATCCTGGTAATATTCTGCATATATGACCTCTATAATGGAAGAAAACCTGTTGAATTTGTCAGCATCCTCAGCCATCTTGCACTCAAACAGACAGCTGCTTCTGCGTATGTTCGCCCACTGAATTCAGCAATGAAAACCAGCAAAATTAGACAGGCCCCTCTCGTCAGTTTGAATCTAACATGGGAAAGGGGAGGGTTAAATAGTTAGTGCAGGGTCCAGTTAGGCTGTTATTGGGCCTATAAAAGTCACCAGTGTTATTCTGGGTAATATGTGTAGGTCCCTCAAGTATGTATTGCCTGCAACATTAAAAACATAGGCTGAGTGTCTGCCTTTTCACTTAGCAGAGACAGAAAGACAGACATTCAGTCAGAGAGACAGACAGACAGACAGAGAGGCAGGCAGGCAGGCCGGCAAAAGAAGTAACTCCTTTACCGAATATGCCTCCTCACTAAAAGCAAGTCATTCCTTTTTTTTCACGGCCCCCTCTTGTCCCGCGCCATCCTGTCTTTTCAAACAGAGGCAGCATAATTGCACCGCAATCATTTCCAATAACGAAACACAGCGCTTCCGTATTTTTCATCATTAACCCGCAGGCTCTATTGCTTCCACAGACACGGGGCCTAATAACGTAGCTATGAGTGATATGACAAGAATGACGATATCGGATTTCTCGAGACTAACAGTAAGTTTTTCCACACCGACGTGAAGAATGCAGGGCATCTGGAATCTGTGACGCGAGAACCAGGGGTTTGCTACGGGAGCACTACATCCATTTCCAGCCATTTATTCCTCTCTCAGGAGCCCCGCTCCTGCCACAGGGATACAGTACTGAAACCTGAGAATTTGTTGCCACTGGAAGGCTTCCCTGTTTCCAATTACACTGCATCAGAATGAAAATTTCCACTTCGCTTTTCGCAAAAGGGGTGGGTGTCAGGGTGGGGAGAAGGGGGGGTTGGGGAGTTCTGTTTGATTGGAGAGCGATTTTATTTTTGTATTTTTTTCTTTTTTTTTTTTTTGTAAGGATAAAACTTTCTGTCCTCATGCAAAGAACAGTGAGTACTGGACAGAACATCATTTTGAACTAACTAGCTGGTATTATTTATAAGCATTATTATTAGTATTGCTGCTCTGTTTTGGGTATAAATAGAGTGCTTATAGGTTACCTAGGTCCCCTTGAAATTCCTCCCCAGCCTCCCCCATCCAGACCACTGTTATGGACTTTGTTTTATATGTGTGTGATGAAGGTTACTGAGTTTGCTGTCTCTGTAGGGGTTGTTATTTACCTGTGTAAAGAAGGTTTTTGTATCTAGTTCATTGTTACATTTTTGGTCTATGTTGTTATGCTGCAGGTTGTTGGGTCTAGCCTAATAATGTGTTCTGTTTTGTCTGCATGTGTGTGAGGCATGCTATTGGGTCTGGCTCCCTGCTACTGGCTATGATTTATCTGTTAGCAAGAAGTGGGTTGTTGGATCTGGCTTCATGTTCTGGATAATGTTTTGTCTGCAAGTGAGATGGTTGTTGGATTTAGGCCCCTGGTTTGGGCTATTTTGTCTGTGTGTGAAGTGGTTAGCCATGCAGTTATTTCGGTGGTTTCATTTCACTTTTAAAAGTTGTTGGTCTATCAAAAATAAGCCTCCGGCCACCTGTGTTGTTCCAGTGGGAGTGGAAATTTGTGAAGGATTTGCACACTTGTGAAGAGTTTCAGTTGGAGAGGAATAACCTCAGTCTGACCTGTTTGTTTTTCCATATATTAAAAAAAATCTTTAATATGCCTGAGGATTATTAACAGAAATCAATTTTTAAAGGATTAATCTTGAAGAAAAACTGGACTAATTGGGTGCCTTCAAGGATGTATTTATGGCTTTTTCCCTGGAACCAGCTTGGTTCCCATAGACAACCAATCATTTGCAAGAATAATTTGGCACTCAAACCAAAATGGAGAAAATATATATCATTGCTGAAAAGGTAGTCACTAAAAATGGCCCTAATAATAACAACTACGCAGAAGGTAAGAAGAGAACACATTTAATGAATTTGGAAATTTTCAGCACAGTATTGTTTAAAACACAAGCATCATACTATTTCCACATGTTATAAGAAGAAAACGTTCAGCTCATAAAATATCTCAGGGCCTCAGTCATTGCCCCTTTTTTGTTTTTAGTTTATTTTTTTGGCTGACAAGCAGGGAACACAAATCTCGATGTCATGTAGCATGAAACAAACAATAACCTGTTTGTCTGAAAACATAGGGTTCTCCTGATGTGACCCAGTACAGTATGCGTGTATTCAATTAGGCCCTTCAGGGAACTGCCTCAATTTCTGTCTCTGTGGCAAAATGTCTTTGAAGAGTAGCCTGCAGCTAACTATTGGGAGAACTTGAGGTCAGTAATGAAGTGGTTGTGGAACAATGAAAACTAAATAAATCAGCTCTGAAATGTTTGTGTCGTTAGCTTTGGTAAGTGTGCCTGGCCTGGAACCATTTTTTGTGGGTGATATATTATGTCGAGGTGCTTGATGTTTGAGTTTTGTAGCTGTAGGGTTTCGTGTCCAAATTCATGCGATGGCACTGAAACCATGGATATGGCTGGAGGAACATGGCAGCTTGGATCTATCAATCAGCTCTGAAACTGTTACTGTCATTATGGCAGCCTATGCAGAATCATTTTTCTACTCATAGATGATATATTTCTTTCGCAAGCATGAGAAATGCTATCGCCATTATGGCTGTTTAACATAGGTCAAGAGGACTGGTTCTTCCTGTTGGATCCAAGATACTTGGGTAGTTATGCACTTGAGGCTTTGGATTAAAAGCAATTTTAAATGAATGTTGATACATGTTCTATGCTGCAATATTGAGGATTGTACCAGGCAATTTAAGAATGATTCACAATTATATAATGAGATGCTTTGCGCTTCCATACAAGTTGATATATCTTATTAAGCACAACATTATAATAAATGAGGAAAAATCACATTTTTGGCCAAAAATTTTATCAGAAATTTTTTCTGGGAGCAATATTATCATGATTAGCCTGCTTGGAATACATTTATATTCCATAAGACCGTAAAAAGCAAGTGAACAGCCTCACTAACTGTAGACTATAAGAACACTTGAAGGTGCACTGCTTTTGAATTCACATTACTGAACCTTATGTCAACATCTGGTTTTCATCATAAGTATTCAAATCAATGAACTGATAATAGCTCTGAATTATTAAATGCTAAGCGACAGCGACACTGTCATTATTTCCCTCTCATGTTTCTGTTCAGTTTCTCAGACTTCCTCAAAATCTGGTAAAGCATCTATATTCTTTAAACACCTCTTTCGTTTTCCCACTGCTCACCACTGAGCTCGCTGTTATCGATCGGAGGGATATCAATTTACGAGCTTGTTCGAACTGAAAAGGAAGTAGGCGATTTGAAACTGTGGGTCAGCTCTCCTCGGCTTTGATCTCCACATGTCAGGCTGCCCGAGACGTGTCCGCTGAACAGGCGTATTTCAAACACTGACCCTGCAGCCATTCAAACATTTTTCGGAAGTCCCTAGAGAGATGTTTTCCTGCACACACCTGCAGGTGGACAGTAGACCTATGCCAGATGTATTTCCATATTTGTATTCCTTGTACAGATCGTTTTCACCAGGCAACATTTGACACAGCTTGGGATTAACATCTCTAAAGATTTGTCATCTCACTGAGTGCACATTGTAACAAAATATAATAATAATACAGACTAAAATATAATAATAATGATAATAAAGTTTAGGCTATGGTTTGATTTACAATGAACCCCTCTGTACTGGACTGAAGCTGCAGTAAGTGTGTGCCCTGTTCTGGCATGGACTGTTCGATTAACTGAAGGCTTGTCCAAAAAGGGTTAAAATCCTGGCCAAAGGATCCAAGTTATGGTCAAGTGCTTGGAGTTATTTATCTCGGTCTCTCTTTTCCTTGCTCCCGTTGGTACCCTTCTCTGTCTCTTTATCCCAGGACTCTGTACTCCTCTCAGCATCACTCTCTTCTCTCTCCTTATTTCTCTGTCTGAGTCCCCACATTTGCAGCTGTGTAGTTCTTGGCGGGAGGGCTATACCTCCGTTGCTGGTTTCGTTTGGAAGCTTGCTTGTGCAATGGGCTGTACTGAAGAATCTCACAGCACCGTTATGAGTGAGGGAAATACTCCTTGCCTAGATTTATTTCATAGTCCACAGGACTTAGACCCTCCACACAGTGCGAATCTCAAGGCTCATCTAAAGTCATCAAAGCCCTACGCCTGTAACATCTGAAGTACATTTGCCGCCACCAGTCAGTGTGATATCGTTACAGCAAGCGTGGATTTCAGGGAGGTTACTCTAAGACGTAGAGCTCTCGGTTCGACAGTCAAAGGTATTTGTCAAGGTTCGCCTTCCCTGCATGTTCCAAAGCCCCCGCTCTCTCTGTCCATGAGCTCTCGTGGATCTGAGCCCTGACCGATCGGACAAACAAGCCTCATAGTCAGACAGTTTCCTTCAGCCGAACAAGCGGGCAGTCACGCTCTCCTGCGATATTTCAAACCCCAAACAAGCAACTGATCTTTTCACCATACACCAATATCGAATGACCCCTCTTTGAAAACATTTTTTTCCAAGCGCATGGATCAGCGCCGGAGCCAGACGGGTGAAGCGGACGGGAGAGAGAGGGGTCCCGCGTCACGCGAGATGGGGCGCCCCCAGAGCCCCGCCCTCTCGTCCCATGAGGCCGAGCGGTGATGGCTTCTCCACATGCTCTCGCCTCTGCACTGTCCCGTGTCCCTTAAATCTTTTATACTATGACCTGACATATGCGTTTCCAGCTCGTAAATGGAGGTGGGGAGCAGGTGACCTGCCGTCAGGTTCGGTTCTGATGAGCACTGCGGTTAGGCCGTTGTCCCACGAGGCCCAGGCTGGCGCTCGTCAAGCTCCCTGAGACAGGTGTGTGAGTATTAAAAAAAAAACCCAACTGCAAACTTTAACATAACTGAATATTTACTACCGACACAGAAGGTGCAGAGCTTAAAATAACTTTTCCTAGCGCTCAAAACTCAGGTAAGAAGTGCATAGCATTTTGTGCTACGTTGCATTAAGATGACTCAAACTGAATGTGTTGTTAGGCATGTGTGGGTATAAGCCTTTTTTATATGTTGTGTAACTGAGATCTGAGCATTTGAAAAAGTTATTCTAAGTACAACCATCTAAATTGGTTCTATCAATTCATTAAGTCTCAGTGGGCAGCAGCTGTTCACTCATTACATTATTGTTATTTAGCAGACAGTCTTACCCAGAGCAACTTAAAAGGTTACAATTTTTACATGTTATCAATTTTTACAGCTGGATATTTACTGAGGCAATTCTGGGTTAAGTACCTTGTCCAGGGGCACAACAGCAGTGCCCCGGTGGGGAATCAAACCAGCAACCTTTCGAGCTCACAAGCCCTGCTCCTTACCACTATGCTACACTGCCACCCATAAGACCCATGCCTCACGGTACAGACAACAAGATGCTGCTGGTGGGATGGAACAGCAGGGCCTGGTGGGATGGAACAGCAGGGCCAGTGTTAACTATACCTGAATCAAACTGATTTGAGATCTGTTTAAATGCACCTCCATAGTTACCCTGGCCTATATGAGGGCACTTTACTGCTCTCTTAAATTGGGTTCGGTTACATTTGGACATTCCATCTCTAGTCGTTTCGTGTCAGCTCTGGTCAGGTTCTCCTTAAATTGAATTTAAAAATCTGCTTTTCTCTAAGCTGGCAGGCGAGCAGGCCCCTGTGGATATTATTATGACTCCTGTTTGTTTTAAAGATCATCAAATGGCTTGAGACACTAGTCATTGCAATGCGTTCTGGCTTCGGTCTGGACACAGCATGCTGCAGACATTCGAGGGGATCGACCAGATAATGGCAAAAAGGGAAAATTCATGAAGTAATAAATGTCAAGTTGTACCCACAACCTTAGTTATTTATTTATGCATTTATTTATTTCTTTACTTTCTTATTTTTTAAAAGGAGAAATAGATTTAGAAATCTAAAAAAAAAGTGGTTATGCTGGCTGTCACTTTCTGCATGTTGATTTATGCTTGGGAAATTTGTGGGAAGCCATGGCATGGTACAGCATGATGCCAAGAGGGTGTCTTGGCAAATAAGGAAAGCTAAGAGTACACAGCTCATGAGGATGGCATTTGCATCTACAGTATCGATGTCACTTTTTCTGTTTGTATGATCCAGGCAAGAAATAGCTTTAACAAACACAACAGAAATTGGTAATTCTTGAGGCAGTATTGTGTGCTTGAACTAAATGTCCCCTCAACAGACAGAAATCCTGGACATTGCCTTTAGAGACAGAGTTTGGTTGCTATAGCTTTTTGAAAATAAAAAAGAAAAAGTGTGTGTGCTTGTGAGCACGTGTAAGTGTATGCAGTCGTGTGTGTGCGTTTGCAGAAACAGTATTGACCTCCATCTCCTTCCTCTTCCTCCCCAGGTGTGTGTGAGCTGCTGGCCACCCTTCCCATGCAGATTCAACCTCATGTGAGTGAGGAGGACAGCGACTTTCTGCAGGACATGTTTGCAGACCAAAGCCTCCTGTCCCTGGTCAAGGTAACCCGCAAAGTTCTCCTTCAGACAATGAAGGGAGGAGGTGGCAATGGAGTCACTGAGCATCAGCTAACCTGCACTCCACTCCAGTCCTCTAGGTCTCACTGCCTTTTATCACTTTCTCTCTCCTTTCTCTCCCTACGTCTCTCAGACCATTTCATTATTGATCTCTTTCCCCGGTGCTGTTAGCTCTTTCTCTCTTTCCCTCACACCCCTCTCGCTATTTCTTCTCTCTCTTGTCTTCTCGTCTCCACTTCTGTTCTCCCGCTCTTTTACACCCACTAACTGTCTCTTTATGTGCAGCATCCTGCTGATCACATTCCTTCGGACGGCGCAGTAAAGCGGAGAGCTCCAGAAACACAGTGATGAATGCATGTGCTAGCTTCGCGTTCGAGCCAGCCAGCGCTAATGAGTGAAGCACATGCTCTCTGGCCTTGCTCGGGGAAGCAGTGAGGAGCTGAGTTGCGCAGAAGCCAAAACGCAGCCGCTTCCAACATTCAAGGACAGCCGTGGCCCAGTAGCGGCTGCCACGGCCGTTTCTATCCCGATTTCCATCCCTTCATGAGTGAGAAACTCCTCACTTGTAAGAATTTTATTGACTTTGACTGAGGCTCTTCACAACGCATTAAGTTTATTCTCTGCTCAGAAGCGTTTTAAACGTTTTAACCATTTGGTTCGTGACATTATTTTTAAACAAAATGTTATTTATTGTGATGGAAAAGATGAATGTTTTTAGTAACCATTTAGTTTCATTTCAAACTCAATCATTTCAACATTTTCTATCTGTATTTGTCTCTTATCAAGGAAGACTCCATAGTATGAATACATACTGTAAAATATATCATTGGATTGGTCAAAGAAAATGAAACACGGAGAAAACAAATTATGCCTGAAATCATTTTCTTGGTATTAATATGTCAGATTACAGGACGTATATACATTTTTCATATGTATTGCATACACATATAGTGATTTTCTTGGCTCATATGATTTGCTTGTGCTCATGCTTTGTAGTTTTTAAATATTTCTACATTGCTGTGCATATGCTTATAAGACATTCCTCTCCCAAAAATTGCATTGCAGTAGAATACATTTATATCATTGCTGCGTTTTATTTTTTAAATAAGGAACGTGGTGCACATAATGTAATTTTACATATTTCTCAGAGACTTGGCCATGGGCCATTTCATACTGGCCTGTGTGTGTTTTTCCATGACCAGCCAGACAGCAATAACTGGCCCTGCCACAGCAAGCATGGACACTGCAGCAGGACTGTGGAGGAAGAGAGAGTGATGGGAGGGAGAGAGGGAGATTTACTGGGAAGGGGCAGACACAGGGGTATTTATAGGGAGAGGGGAGGAAGGCACATGATTTACAGTGATGTGGAGAGACAGGGTGATTTACAAGGATAGAACTGTAGTAGGGAGACTGACAGGGATGTGGACAGAGACAGGAGGATTTTCGCAGACAGGCAGAGATGAAGAGACTTACTGGGATAGGGGCAAATACATGGAAACTTACAGGGATACAACAGTGTAGACACAGAGGGACTTAGACCAATACCCTAGGAGACAAGGAAATTTACAGGGATAGGGGGATAGAGGCAGGGGGACTTAGAGGGATACGAACAGCTACAGGGATATGCACTCAGATAGGGCAAGCAGCAGATATACACAGAGACAGAAAGAGAGGCGGGGAGATTTTACAGAAATGGGGCAGAGCAGGGAGCAAACAGGGACAGGCATGAGGAGATTGACAGGGCGGAGACAGAGACAGGGGAGAGTGACAGCCTGACACGCGCAGGTAGGGCCAGCGCTGACAGCGAGCCCGGGCAGATGGGAGGGGAAATACCAGAGAGTGGCTGTCAGAGGCCCAGCTGTGAGGCAGCTGTGGGGACTGGCCAGAGAGTGGCCTGAAAGAATTCAATTTTCGGGAATAGTCTGGCAGCCTGGACACCAAATTACCAGTATACATCTGTATATACTAACAGCTCCAACCTCATAGACTGGTACAGCCAGTCCTTGACAGCAGTGGTCATTTTTTTTATTAATTTTATTTATTCATTCTTCAACTAGAGGGCATAGATTGTATTGTACATTGTTAAAAAATGTTTCACTTCTGTGAAGAGCTGGATTCTCTGTGGTCTGCATTCTACACTGCCTTGTTCTGCAACAGCAGGCTTACATTCCACGGGCCCTCTCAACCACAGTCTATAAATATCTCAGACATTTACAGCTGAATGCTCCCTAATTCAGCACAGCTACTGTAGTTTAATATATAACCCATTTAGGAAGAAAATCGGGTAAACTTTGGCACACACACGTAGTTTAAAATGTAAGCACGGCTTAAAGTGCGCGCAAATCTCTAGAAGGAAGGTAATTAATTTCTGTCCTCTTGAAGCGCGCTGAAGTCAGTTTCAGACCATCCCTGACTTTTGAGGTCAGCGGGATTTGTCATCCTCTGCGCGGCATGTTAGTGGAGAGGCAGGTACGGGGTGCTAGGATGCGCTCACCTTTTCGGAATTTCTGGCAGGTGTGCCTGGCAACCGTCAGCGGCACACAGCGTCGGTAATAATCCCGCCACGTACAATTTCACAAGCGTTTAATGAGCCTATAAATCGCTGGAGCTGGGGGAGCGAATGAAGACATTGTCATAATCTGACAGGTGAAAGGGCTAAGCCCGCTGCATGGAAGCCGTCAGTCCCCACCTTGACTGTGACTGTGGAGAATCGGAGGCCGAGGTCCGCAGAGATCTTGAGCAGATTTCCTGAAAAGAGGCAGAGAGGGAGATGGCCCCCGCCACTGGTACATCACAGCAGGGAACAATGAAGCTATGGAAAGGGAGAACCACTGTGTCAACACGCGGACGAAATTCGGGGAGAAAACTGATCCCTTTAACATTAAAAGCGATATTATTATTTTATTATTTGTTTTTTTTTTTTAAACATTCCTCATTTTAGGATTCATTCGTCAAATTCCAAGTTTGTGTGTGAAGCCTCGGGCCACATGATACAGCTTTTGATTTTTGATTCGTTCCAGGTAATAAGTAGCTCATCCATGTCACAGTCAGTTCTTGTTTCCTTCCTTTCAGCAAGAACCCTTTGTAGTGCTCATAAATGCCAATCTACAGATGATCTGTAGATTCAGGGCTTTGCTTCCCTTCTCCATGTTCCTCTGTCAGATATATTGTCAGGCTTTATTGTGTATATTTTAGGATTTATTAATATACAATTCTACCATGTACATTTTTTAAAGTTAACAATCAGGGGGTGAATGCTGACAAGATTTGATTACCTTTCACGTAATATGACTCGTCCATGTGGTTGAGAGAAATCAAACGTTTACCCTGGAAAAAGTCCGAAAATCATGAACGATATTTCCTGTTTTATGGTTTCTGCCACGCAGCCTCACTTCGGGACACGAACGAAAACGAGGTGTTTTTTTTTTGTGAATGTGTGGGGGAGATTACTGTTGTACTGAACCATTAAAGACTGCACTTTGAGTGCCATAATAAAAAGGCCATGGCTCTCCACCTGATCAGAGAGCAGCTACAGGTGCCTATTGTTTACACTTCTCAGGCTGTATTTCTTGTGCATCACCCAATAGTTAAAACCAGTGACTCTTCCTTGAGGCTATGCTCAGACCTGCCTCTGTATTCGCAGCGCCTCCTGCAGGTAGTGTTGAGGACAGTGAGTCTGGGACCCGCCACACAGCTGTCTGACAGAACAGGCTCCTGTGTCATTTGAGAGGAGTGAGTAATTTTATGTATAGTTAAAGCACCTCTCTCATCCAGAATTCCCTCTTTGCGATATTATACCTGAGCTCATAGGCTCCGGTCCAAATATTTTAGAAAGAGAACAGTGTGCTCTCAAAAAAGGCATATGCCAGGTTTGTATAAACAAACACTTTTTTAATATTATTTCCAACACAGCGACGGAGATGATGGATGGGCCTGTCCTTATTAGAAGAGACCCCTGACTGAGTTTGGTGGAAACTAAATGAAAGCATTCTTATAAATATCGCTAGGGCCGTTCGGGAGAAAAAAAATCGGTTTGAAACGCAATGAACTGAAACGTAACGGTGAAAGGTATCGGGTGCGATTCCTACTTTCTCATCTGTTTTGTACCTGGTGGTTTCACAAAACAGACGGGAGGAAGTCAAAGCCAGCGGATCACATGGATCCAAACTCTGATTGGCAAGCAGAGGGATACGAAAATAAGTGGAAAATTCAGATCACAATCTGCTCCTTTAGGGGTCCCTCACGGGCTAAATTCTGTGCCCAAAAAATAAAACAAACAACATCTGAACTGGGGGATGTCTGATTTAGCATAGGCCTCTGTATCAGATCTTACTCCATGTTTTCAATTTACTTTGACATGTAAGCTGTGTTTACAATCCGGAAGCTTACATGAATCGTTTGAATTCACTTGTTTAACGAAACCTGCATAAGTAATAAGTTGGCTGCAGGGTTTTTTAATTTATGTTTTTTTATGAGCAATGAAATCAGATATAAAATACTAATACTAAAAGGGAACATGATGTAAAATTTTAAAATGTAAAATCTTTTATCTCTGCAGGGGAAATGGGTCCACCAATGGGCTTGTTCTCTGCAGCTCATTGTGTACATACACAACAAACAGAATCAGCTAACGATTTAAACATGGCGGCTTCTCAGGGTACGCAGCCGTGGCGGATTTTGCATTTGACTTCACAGGTTCAGTTACCTCAGGTTTAATGGTAGGCCTGATGCAGTAGATTCAAGTGAGCTCTCTTAAGGCAGTGCAGCACAAATTTGTTTACAGAGGGGGGTTGATGGGTGATGAAGTCCAAGGTTTGAGGCTGAGTATGTATAACAAGCTCTGGCTTTTCCACACATGGCCTGATAGGAGCAGTCCTACTCTTCCCAGTACGTCTCAGGCGTGTCCTCTGTGAACTATGACATTATGCAAATAATCTAGTGCCTTTTCAATGGTTCAAGACAACCTCTTGAGGTAATGGATTGCAACAATCAATGTTTGCATAAGTCTAATGAAAGCAGTGATGGAAAAAGGAACAGAAATCAAACTATTGAAAATAATACTTAATTACATGTCCAAAATGTGCAGACCACACATCAAAGGGCCGATGTAGTAGAATTTGTTTACTTCACATTCATTTTGCATAAATTGAAACCAATGCCTTGCTTTTTCAGTGAAATGTTGAATATTCAGTGTAACCCAATCACCTAGCTATGATCAAAACAATTCAGCAAGTAAAATTTAATCAGCTGTTGCTGGGTGATCCTTAATAGAATTGGCAAGCTTACTACGGCAAAAACAGTTACAAACAGGTTGAGAGTAATCATAAGTTTAAAGGTAATTTCTCCTTCTTCCCTACTTCTTGTCATGGGCTGCCACTGGCACTAAGCAGACAACACCATTGGCTGTCAGGCACCTAAGATACAGTCATATGCAGTATTACAAAAGAAGAAAAATCGCAGCATAGGTCTGGTCCAATAATACATTTTTTTCCAGTGTTTGCAGGGCGAGGGAGGATATCCATGTCATTTTAGAGCATCAGCTTCATTTCATAGACTAGATTTCATACACTGTGCAACAGACACGTCCAGCAAGCTTTGGCTGCTGAAAAGCAGACATGGTCTGTGCGCAGCAAGATGGATTGAGTAAATATTCTGCAACTGACAGGATTTCAAATTCAAACTCCCGTGTCTGCCCTCTATTTCTCTGTTGTGACAGTCAGTCCCCCCCCCCCCCCCCCCCCCCTTACATTCAATCAGACTGCGTGTGTGTGTGTGCGCATGTGTGT
Organism: Megalops cyprinoides; assembly: GCF_013368585.1. Lineage (NCBI taxonomy): Eukaryota > Metazoa > Chordata > Actinopteri > Elopiformes > Megalopidae > Megalops > Megalops cyprinoides. The sequence continues at coordinate 8,058,339 of NC_050606.1, read as the reverse complement.
GTGTGTGTAATGAGGTGTTTTGCATTAGCCACTGAAGTCCCAGCCAGGGTAGTGAATGCACCACACAAGGAACAGACAGATGGGAACAGTACCAGGAGGTGAAAATGGGCTTTCAGTGATGACGGTAACCAGGCTCTCCAAGATTCCCCTTTCAGGCCCCGTGCAGAAATACAATACTGCCTCCGGACCTCTCTCCTGCAATTAGCTTACTGTAACTTTGGAGGATGCTTTATTTAGACGTGCGTGTGCCTCTACGCCGACGTGTTAAAGACACAATGGCAAGAGACAACTGGCATCACGCTGCACTGGTGACCAAGCTGTCAAAAGGCATGTTGAAATGGTCGAAATGGTACGCCCAACATCTTAGCTGAGTGTGTGTCAATAGATTTAGTAAAATCTTCCGTGTTGTTACTTTGCTTTAATTGTGTTTCGATAGAATCTACTAGGTCTACATGCTGTGCAAAAGTCAAATGAACAGCAAAACAACAGAAATGAATACTGTCCATCCGGTTAATAATTATGTTGTAAGTTAACTGGTAAGATTCATACCTGAAAGACTGTTTACTTGCAGAAGCAAGTTCAGAAAATATCACACATTGCTAAAATGGAAGACTGGATCACAATTTCTTTACTTGAACCAATATATTTCTGTAAAGCTTAAGTTATCTTTGTTTTTGTCGTTTTGGCAGATAATGCTCGCTTCCATCACCAACAGACTTAATTACAGAACATATGTAGCTGGTGCATTTGTCTGTAGGGAAAGTGTATTACGCAGCTGTTTTTGCATTTTGTTTAAGAAGTCTGTATTGAAACACCCTCAAACGCACGTTTATACTGGCAATGCGGAATAAGCTTTTAAGTGGCATTTTGATGTCTTCTGTGAAACAAGTGAGGTTGATTTCATTATAATTTGACCCTCTCTTTTCAGGCACCCCTCTTTGATTTCACTTGCACTCTTGCAACCATCTCTTTCTGAGCTATGGCCTTCACACACCGACTCCAGGATATGCAGTAAACTGTAGCTTTTTCCACTGTGTAGCAGATTGTGCCAGCAGTTCTCTCAAAGGGACCTGAGGAAGCTGAGTGGTAATATATGAAGCAAGGTAACAGCTTTTAAATTTGAGATGCAGGCAGATAGATTCTAGGTGGACAGTCTGTTGGACCCTGTACTGATGTGTAAACAAAAGCACATAAGCTTACATTCATTTAGTCAGAACGTTCCACATTAAGCAACCACACTCGCTGGAACTGGTGTTCCCAAAGTGAGGTCCCTTCCCTGTATCTTGGATACAGCATTACTCTTAGCTGTGTAGATTATTAAGAAGAGATGAACTTAAGGGAACAGTTTTTCATTTTAATTATAAAAGTCTATGACAGCTTGAGCCAGTGACTTCAAGTTTCGTAGTGTTAGGGCCCACCTAGATAGCAATAGGTAGCAATGCATTGTGGGAAGGTATTAACTCGCTTCCTTGTGTCTGAGATGGTATGTGTGAGCTCTGCACATACATCAGCGTAGGCATGGCATTTTATGTACATTATTCGACACAGTCAATGCGGGCTCACATGTTATAGCAGCCTAAAGCATGAATCATAAAAAGGTTCTTCTTGGCATGCAGCTCACAGTAGACATGACTAAATAAATAGCTGACGAGTTCTTGACCAAATCCATCTGTTATAATACCAATATTTTGAAAGGGACTGTCAACAGGATTGCATGTCATTTAGTTGTAATTTCTTAAATACTGTTGCACAAAACTGTTTTCTGACATAGTCACATTTTGAACTATGATCCAGCTTCTTTTTTTTGTACTTGTCTTGAATAACCAGCAAAGCTCTGTGTCCTCCAATGGGTGTTTTCAAAAACCTGAACAATGAACCCTCTGAAAATGTTAATTTGATTTTTAAATGACATGATACCTTACTTTAATCATGCCATAGCTCTCCAGATTTTCTTTTGCCAGTTTCAACAAAATAAGTCATCATTCCTGTTTGAAACCTGCACAGAAACATGGAGCCACTTTAATACCTGTGATTGGGAACCACCAATTTATCATCTTGATCTGATGGAATCTGATACTGCTTCACTAACAACTGTTAGAATGAAATAAATAAATAAATTCTTTAATTACAGAGCAACTGTAGTCATCAACATCACAGCAGAAGAAAACAATCTTTGTTCTCATTTGAGCGGCTGAGCCTTGTTGTGTTTGAGTGTTTCTTGTCCAGCTTTGTGGTGGGTGGCGTTCCCGTAGCATGGTCTCGGACCTCTCTCTTCTATTGTCTTTCATAGTCTAGTCCTGGAAGCAGAATGACATTGCCTAGCATTGCTCCGCATACCCAACCAACCCCAACACTCCCATGACCCTTTCAGGCCTGTTGGCCACGTCGTAGTGCTCCTCTTCTGTAAAGACAGTGACTGGCAGACAGGAGACAACACTTCGGACCATCACCGCCCTCTGTTTAGTCTCCTATAGCCGAGGTTTTTGGTGCGTTCTCCGACATCCTGTGTAATCTTGTGTCAGACCACAGCTCTTAAATCATGCGTGAGAGGTGCATCAGACGAACACTCAACTGCTGATTGCGCCAGGGTTGAAGTAGATTTTTTTTTTTTGGGGGGGGGGGGGGGGGGTTGTTTTGTCATGTCCTTTTCCCTTTAACTGTCACTTTATCACTGCTTTTCAGGCAAGTTTTTTTTTTTCATTCCGTTTGTTTAAGCAATCCCTGATGAATGTAGCGTAATCTCAATGATCTCAAGTGGTATTTATATCTGAAGTAAATCCATTTCTATCAATCGGCAAATGGCATCTGATGTTTTTTTGTTAAAAAAAAATACTTGGTTATGCTTTCCATTGTACATACTAGGTACGTTGACTTCATAATTTCATGAATTAACTGTGTTATGCAATTACACACATAACATTTTACATATGAGATTATGGTGTAAGGTTAAAGGTCATGGATATGGTATGGAGTTGAGCTAAGGTTACAAAGATAAACTGTGTGATTATAGACTGCACACATTTTGCTATGATGTAATTATGTTGCAGTTACATGTAATGACTTGACGGAATAGCTTATGTTAGTAAAGTGCTTTATGAATTGTGACCAGCACGAAGCACTGTGCTCTGAATTGGCTCATGAGGGGGTCTGTCTGGTGCCTCTCTCCCTGTTTCTGTCTTTGCCTGATCTGATCCTCTTCTTGTCTAATCCTTGGCGAAGGTAAAGATTAATGATGTCTCACTGAAATAATACAGCGTGGCCTCTGTTAATGGACACCGCAGAGTCTGGGACCTGGTGTTTGTACAGCGCTGTGTCCCGCGGGACCCTCCCACACACGCCCCCACCACCACCACCACCAAAGCTGATCCCAAAACATTTCTCTCCTCTCAGATGCACGAGAGGCTGAGGCGGTACGAGCACAGGAGTCCTTACCCGGTCACGGGCTCCGCTGCGGCCCTGGCCTATGAGGTGAGTGGTCCCTTATCAGCTGTTTGCTGCTGTCTCTACGGAGATGCACTGTTTGCTGATATCTATCAGGCTTTGTAGCTGCCCTTCTCACTGATATCTCTCAGGCTGTGTACCTGGCCTATTTGCTGATATCTCTCAGGCTGTGTACCTGGCCTATTTGCTGATATCTCTCAGGCTGTGGCACTGCCCTGTTCCCTCATATCTCGCAGAGAGGCATACACAGAATAAACAGTCTCCATCTAGTGAGTGACACCAGATGAGGTTTTCAGCGAGGTTTCGCCTCTGCCGTTGGTATAAGTCTCCATGACACGCAGCGGATTGGACTGCTCCACAGACAGTCAGATCTCTCCACCTAAATCCCCGCCCACCCTCCCGGCCCTGCTCTCTTCATTTTTTAGCTGCTGTGCACATTGATAGAGATCACAGGTCTTGGCCCCCCGAGGGGAGAGTGATACTCCACCTGCAAGGCATTTCCCCCCGCAGAGAGAGTACAAGCCCGCGCGCGGAGAAAAATGAAGACGGATGGGAGAAGCAGGGACGTGATGAGATGTGAAAAATGACAGATGAAAGAAACGAGGCATGTGATGTTAATAATAGCGAAAGGCTCTGTCGTGGCATACCTGCGATGCAGAACAATTCACCAATCCATCTTCCTCCCAAATATCCGTGACGCCTCCTACCAGAAAATAATGTCTGAGCACAGGCAGTACCGATGGAATGGCTCATTTCCTGAAGTCACACTTGTGTCCCTCTTCCCCTCTCCCTCTCCCTCAGTATGAAAAACAAATCTCCGACTTCCTCTTTCGCTCTGTCTTGCTTATCAGCCAATGTAGTTAGCAGCTCTACTGAATAAACACATATCGACTATGAGAATCGGATTCCTGATCTGTCGTCGTTTCCCCGCGTCCTTTCATGATAATCAAAGCTTTGAATCATGCCTGTATTTTTTTTTTTAGGACAGCACAGAAATATGTTACTGTAAAGATCCCTGAATCCAAAGGACAGAAACGGAGATAGAAAGAAAGGAAAGATATATTCACATGTAAGCCCAGTGGCTTTTACAGACTGGTTGGCAGCTTTCATAATGTTTCTTTAGGAAAGACTTTCTGTTCTCCTGAGCTGGGATGAGAAGACAACGTCATGAAGAGGAGCCGTGGCGATGAGAAAGTCCCTATTGTAGGGTGGATTGGTGCCATGAGGTCAATGAGTCTAGAAATGCATTACTCTGGCCCAGTGTGACACCACAGGGGAGAAAGACAAATGATGACAAATGTCTCAGCATCCAAGCCCAGTTCAGAGAGACCTGAGTAAATACAGATGGGTTTATAAGCAAAGCTCGAGAGGTAAAGGTCCACTTCTGTGTCTGTTTCTTTTCTTATTCAGTCCTCACTATGGGCTTTGGCATGTACCCGTTTTAAATGATATTTCTTCCCGACTAACTGACTCCACCCACCGTTTATAAATTACACTCTTAATTTTCTCGTTTCCCCTGAAAATGTTCTTAGGACCTCGCAAGGGGATTATCCGATATCAGGGTGAAAAAAAGCTGAATGGTTTCTCAATGCGAATGTCAACACACCACAGTCCAGCCCACAAAGTGATCCAGAAGGCATCCCTTATAAGCTTATAAAAAAATCATTTTACTTTGCATCACCTTTCTAATTAAAACCATTAGAAGGTTACTGTTATTAAAACTGTTCTAAGAATATTAACCATTGAATCACTAAAGGTGTTTTTGATCAGAGTCCTTTTGGTTTCAAGTTTTAGTGATAAAAATGTGATGTTTATTTGAAATAGAACATGACACCTGAGCTATTGTCTGCTTCTGTGTACAGGTGAGCAAGGACCAAAAACATGGTTAACGCTACCCCACAATCCCAGACCACT